>NC_088856.1:25826411-26146496 GCF_963853765.1 Magallana gigas
TTCAGTATTATTAATACGGTATGTATTCTCTAAGAACATTTGTTTAATTTCAAGTGAAAACTTGTAAATATAAATTTGGTTTATTTTATCTTTTTAAGCATGTTAATTTTCAAATTGTATATAGCTTTAACGGGTCTTTCGTTTTAGTAAACTCTATCTTTAAAAAGGAATTTATAAACGACCGTGTTGAAACACAATTGCACAAAAATGATAAATTAATGTATTCAGATAACTTCTTTGTCTTGTATAACAACCAAACTGTAGCATTCAGGAAAACTTAAGGTTACAACACAATCAATATTAAACAAGTAATGTTTGTGTATCTAGCTTTTAACTCGACAAGTAATATTCAAACTTTTTTAAATACGGATAATAGATAAAGACAGAAATCCTATGCTATTTTTTTTATCACTGACTTTAAAAACGCGTTTTTCAATCATGAAATCTCGAAGGTCACTAATTCACCCAACAACAAGGAAATGCATAATGGTCTAACTGTATGTAGTTTCTCATTAGCATTATATACCATCATATAGCATAACTAAATTATAACGTTAATCATGAGGTGAAAACTTCTCAATGAAGTTAAAATATAGATTATGAATTTTATTTTGGTCTATAATGAACATTTAACTACATTGTACTTTCTCTTTTAAAATGACTCAATTTCAAGCCCCCCTAAATCCGTCTCTAAAGAGAAATGATTAATCGTTATTATATCAAAGTCAAATCTGTTATTAGATTGCTATAGGGCACTTCAATGCAAAAGCAAGTGCCTGTTATTCAAGGGTCTATTTTAAACAATATTGGGGGAAACATTATGTGTTGTACAACCATGCATATAGGCTTACTTGTCTTAAGAATTAGATTTGCTGATACTGATACTGAAGTAATGATATTGACAAAATATAAGAAAGGGAATATACATGCCCACATTATAAATATAAAAACTAGAATTATATTTGGAGAAAATTAATCGTATTTTAAATTCAATATAATCTTCGTAATACTGGCGAAAGCTTTTTTTTTTTAAAAAGCTGAATTTTTTCAAAAATTATTTTCAAAATCTTCGAGTACTTAGTATGATATTAACTTACAAAAAAATGATATACGAGTATTTGTTATCAAATTTATGGTGTGATCAACAAAACATGCAGATAGACATCTGTTTACGATAAAATTCTAAAATTCAAATTCACAAAGCCTAGAAATTTTGATGGCTTTGCACAATTGAACCCACCTCGACCTTCTCCCTGACACCCTATGGGGGCTACATGCACATCCAACTAAAACTAGCAACACCACTGAAGATTGCTTTAAATGTATTAATGTCTTTAACACCATGTATTTCACTTTTTACATTTCTATTAACTACGTGTATGTATAAAGCAACTATGTTTATAATTCAAAATAGCATGATTTCGGCGATGGTTTTCTACTGGTTTTCTAAAATAATGTCAATCTTACTTGACCTTTCAATTCACGGTTAAGAGTCGGACTATACTCTATCTCAATTTAATGATTCACACACTTTTTGGGTAATATCTTGATGATCATAAATACAATATATATAGCATAAACTACATCCATTCACTAGAATGAAGAATGTCTAGATTATCTGTGCTGAATCGCCCCCTCTTCCGCTTCATGTTTCAATACACAACCGAAAATAGAGAGTTTACGAGGATTTTGCACCGTAAAAGTAATTTTCTGGATGATAACTTTTAGAAATTGCGCGAGATGTTCCAAATACTTCAAAATGAAGAAAAGATGTAATTTAAGACATTTACTATTTTAAATCTCCGTAGGATGTTTGTTTTTGTTCTTGAGAAATTCTTCGGGGATAAACCAACGATATGTCAATGGAAAATCTAGGGGTTTCCCCTTTTATCGATTTCAATTGTACATGTACTTTATTGACAGGTATGTTTATTTTAGTTAAAAATCCTCAAAAAGTGACGGAAGCAAAAACTCGGGACAGACTATCATTTCTTTGGATAAGATTAATTTTTAATATTTTGTTCTTAGGTCAACCATGGATCTTCGTTCTTGTGCCCAGGATGTGCACCGATGTGACCTTTGTGAGACCGCCATAGTGCATAGCTACTGTGACTTTTGTCATGTCAACCTCTGCAAACCCTGTATAGTAGATCACATCTCTGATGAATACGACAAACATAAAATAGTTCCATTCCAGAAACGAAGATCAACCCTCATTTATCCGAAATGTGAATCACATCAAAACAAAAATTGTGAATTGCAGTGTAAAGATTGTGATATTAGTGTTTGTTCTTCCTGCATGGCATCTGATCAACACAAGGGGCATACCTTTATAGAAATTTCAGAGGTTTATATGAAAAAGAAAGTCATTATTGAGAAGGACGCAGAAGAATTAAGATTTAGCATTTCGCCTTCATATGAAGAAATTGCACGTGAATTGGAAAATCAACTTGCCAACCTGGATGGAGGATATGAGAAACTTACAACTGATATTTCTAAGCAAGGTGAGCAATGGCACAGAGAAATCGACATCGTTATTAACAAGATGAGAACCGAAATTGACGAGATAAAATGGAAACATAAACACATTTTAGAAAGACATTTGGATGAAGTAAAACAAATACAGTCTCTCATCAAGCAAACCCAACTGGCCTTAAAAGAAATTAAGAAATCCACTGAAGTAGCATCTACCCTTGGATACATCTCCAAGATCGGAGAGTTCAGCAAAACTCCATCTGAGGTTCAGGTTAATCTGCCAAAATTCATTCCAAAAGCAATAGACCGCGAAAAGCTCTATAATTTGTATGGACAGATCACCCCATTATCTACTGCAACAGAGGAACATGCATTGTCACTGAAACAACCTAAAATTTCAGCCAGAAATATACTGGATGAACCGGAGGTTGTTGCCACAATTCAGACTGGGTATGGAAATCTACGCAGTGTTACATGCCTAAATGAAAACAAAATATGGACGTGTGAATGGGCAAATAATATTAAATGCTTTAACATTAAAGGTTCAATACTCCAAACAATCAAGACAAAATCAGCAGAGGAAGTTATTGATATAGCTGTAGACAACAATGGGGATCTATTGTACTCTGCGTTGCAAACAAGGACAGTGAATAAGGTAAAGAATGGACAGATAGAAGTGTTGATCAGATTACAGGGATGGAAGCCTGGTGGTCTGTGTGTCACTTCTATCGGTGATCTTCTGGTTACCATGTTCAGTAAGGATTACACTCAATCCAAAGTTGTCCGTTACTCGGGATCTACAGAGAAACAAACAATTCAATTTGATAATGAAGGTAAACCTCTCTACTCAGGGAATTGTATTATTAAATACATCACAGAGAACAGAAACCATGACATCTGTGTTGCTGATTATAACGCTGGTGCAGTAGTGGTGGTTAATCAGGGCGGGAAACTCAGATGGAGATACACCGGTCATCCCTCAGCTTCCAAGACCCAATTATTTAATCCCGAGGGTATCACAACAGACAGTCAGAGTCATATCCTGACAGCAGATATTAACAACTACTGTATCCACATTCTGGATGAGAATGGACAGTTTCTCCGTTACATTGATAATTGTGATCTACTGCATCCTTTTGGTTTATGTGTTGACAATAACGATAATCTTTTTGTTTGCGAGAATAACATTGGTAAAGTCAAGAAAATCCAATATTTAAAATAGATAATTATTTTTACACAATAATGAAACTTTTTAAACTGCTATTTTTTATGTATATATTTAACTATTTCATTTTATAATACATTATACTCTTTAGTTGATTTCGTTTCTTTCATATTAATCATATGTATCATTAAATAGGATTTATATGTCAAATGATTAAGCACTTTACATCTCCATATGTTGAGAGAAAATATATATTGACTTTGAACTGACCTTACTGAAAAAATGACAAAATAAGTACATGTACAGTTTTTTACCAATTATTTCGCCTACATCCGTGTTCTTGAACGGAAAGTACATGTTACTAAATATAAATACCTTTCGCAATGTGTTTTACTGATTTTATGGTGGTGTCTGTAATGACTGATTTGTCATAAATTTAAAAAACATGAGAAATGAATACATAGAACTCTGTGCAAAGAGTCAATTGATATTCTGAATTGTCATAACTTCCAGTAAAGTGCAATGAATGTAATAGTGTTAATAGAGTATAATGCTGGTGAAGAGATTTGTTTATATCAAATGTGCTTATACTTAGAATTAAACAAGAGAATTTGAAAACAAATCAAGCAGATGATATACATGTCATTTTAATTCTTTATTCTTATCATGCTTTTTGTGTAAATTAAAAAAAAACTACTTGCTGGAATCGATCGAGAAGGCTTTTGACAGCTTACACCGTGAGTCTCTCTGGAAGATCCTGCTTCACTACAGCATCCCTCAGAACCTGGTTCACATCATCCAGTCCCTTTATAAAAACTTTGAGTGCCGGGTGATTTATAACAACCAGCTCACAGAGCCCTGAGCAGTGAACACCGGAGTGAAGCAAGGATGCATTCTGTCACCTGTGCTATTTTCCCTCACAATTGACTGTATTATGAAGAACGCCCCAGAAGGCAAAAAACAGGGATTACAATGGACACTGACCTCGATCCTAGAGGACCTGGAAAATGCTGATGGCCTGGCTGTCCTATCAAGCAGACACCAGGACATCCATCAGAAGACAGAGCCGCTCGAAGCAACAGCGAGACAAATTGGATTGAAAGTCAACAACAAAAAGACACACGTTCTACGAGTAAACACTAACAACAGAAACCCAGTACTTATCGATAGCAAACCAATAGAGGATGTTGAGGAATTAACTTACCTGGGCAGCAAAACCATCACAACAGGCGACTGCAACAAAGAAATCGACACCAGGATCAGCAAGGCAAACCAAGCTTTCGCAATGTTGAAAACAATATGGAGACCTACAGCACTTAACATCCGCACCACGCAGCACAGTTAAGGCTGTCAATAAACTCCGTTCAGACAAAAAGTACGGGAAATGTGCATTATGACATCACAGTATATTACAAACCTCGAAAGTACTTAATAATCTATTTATAAGTAAAATTAACTTATACTAATCTTTTAATTAAAAACAACAAATGCTATTACTTACAATTTTGATGTCCGTTATATCGTACACACTGAAAAATAAGCGAGATGTCGTTCTCGCTGTACTACAAAATATGACGTCATATGCTTCAAAATGACGCATTAAGTTAAATCATTGAAGGCTATCGTGCAGTTTTATAGCGAAGAAAAATAAATGTCATACATTAACGGAAAAGTATAATGAATATTTTGTTTAAAATTATTATTAGTAGAATGCTACCTATATAGTCTTATTTTCATTTTGTTAAAAGTATGCATATTATAAAGAAGCCACCTCGGTTTTATATAAAATATCGTATATCTAAAATCTGAGTACCTAAATAAATCACTTAATTGCAAGGGCATACACTTACCTGATCCCGACAAACTTTTACATGTGAATTTGAAATATGCTATGTAACTTTAAAAATTCTACGATCCTTGTAAAATGTTACAAATTAATTATTTTTCAATGAAATTAACCCTGTGACCTTCAAAATTATTCAACATATGCATTATAAATTACGGTTTCTACTAACAAATATTCTTATCTTAAAAAGTTCGCACCGTTTTTCAAAATCTACGATATAACATCAAGTTATTTCATAATTCAGTTGTGAATTTTGACATGATTATGCCCTTGCAATATTGAATTTTTTAAATGACCTCAAAACCACAAATACATCTGCTTGAACCATGCGACTGCCATATCACGTGACCACTATGAACATAAAATATTGTACTGTTATATATATATTTTAGAAATATATTGCATTTGAGTGACTGTTATTGATTTTAAAAAGGACATGCCAGTTTAACTAAAGTATACGTGTTTTCATCACAAAAAATTGCCCATATTTTTATTGACCGCCTTGACTGTACTGCGCAAGATCAAGATTGTCAATAGTAATGTACTCAGTGTCCTCCTATATGGTTCAGAGTGCTGGAAAACCTCTCTACTAATTGAAAGAAATCTTGAAGTCTTCCAAACCAATCCCCCAGACGCATCCTTAAAGATCGTTTGGCCAAACACCATCTCAAACGATGACCTGTTGGGAAGAACTGGGATGACTACAATATCAGAGATCATCCAAGCAAGACGCTGGCGATGACTTGGTCATGTCCTGTGCATGCCCCCAACTCAGTGCCCAGGGTCGCCCTAAGATGGACATCCCAGGAAAAAAGGAATAGAGGCCGACCAAAGGAGACTTGGAGAAGAACTGCCCTGAAAGACCTTAAAAGCAGAGGCCTGACCATAGAGACAGCACCTAGAGTAGCTACAGACCGAGCCAGGTGGAAATCTCTTGTAGACGCCTCAAGCACCTGACGGCGCAGAGAAGATTGAGTGAGTAAGAGTGGAATCGATCCAGCAACCGCAAAACTAAACAGACCAACGCGTTTCCACTAGGCCACATATATAACACTTTTATAGCATGTTTTTCAATATATGTAGCTATATGCATGATTGAATTAGAAAAGACACTAATTTAGATTTTTATTTAATTTCCAGTAAGAATACCATGTTAAACCAAAATCCATTGAATGCAAATTCGAGTTAATTTCGGCTAAACGTCAATACACACACACTCTCTCTCTCTCTCTCTCTCTCTCTCTTATTTTATACCTTAAAAAGAAAAAAAGTTAACACATTTTAATGCATTATACTTTGCGGTTGTTTTATTATCATTTTTTTCCAAATGATAAAACTGACTACCTTCATTAACAATTCGGCTACATTTGTAACTGATGCACGATAAATGCCATGCAAGTCCCCCACGTCTGAATAAAAATCTCCTTTTCCTAGGTACTTAGTGTCACAAGCACCTTGAGAAAGGACAGAATAAATCTTATGTTTATTATAAACACTGCATATAGTTATTTATCTTATAAAATATGTATGTAATAATTAAGAAACAAAACCCTTTCCACCTTTATAAATTTTTTATAATTAATACATTTTGAATTTTGAATTAAAGTTTTATAACGCAAATGTGAATACTTTTGTGTTTGTTTAATAATTCATGTATTTTTATCTAAGAAAGTTGCCTTGTACCTGTGTATAAGTTGGAACTGCGTTAATTTTCCTTGTGGACCTCTCAACAATGAAGTCAATGCTGTTTATAATGCCAACGATGACATGTCTTGGAAAGCGGCACCTCTGAATAAGGTCCACGTCGTCTAAACCTTCGAGTACGTTTGTGCGGTCTCTAAAAATTATCTCTTCTTAAATAAAGAATGTCCGAAGCAAGAGCAAAGTTACCATTTTTTGGTTTGTTTGGAACTTAGTTTACTTACGCCTACCCATGTGTAGACGTACAAATTTGGCTTTACTATAGCCCGGCGTAAATTTAGGCCCTCTGATGAAATTCAAAATAGCGCGCTAGTCTCTAACTTACGCCAGTGTAGAAATACGCCTGGTCGTACGACCTTTGATGAAACGGTCCTAGGTCGTTAAGATCTAAAAAAAAAAATTATAAAGGCTGCGCAGTCATGATCAACTGATTGCCAATCAGATCTACCTTAAACTTTACCATAAACCAAAAATATGTATTTTGTTAAGGATAAATCAAAATACTTTGCTTTCAAAATTTGAACATATCTTAAACAGAAATCATTTCAGTGTTCTCGTACTGATACTTTTTGTTCGATGCATTTTTGTTTAAAACATATGTTGAAAAAGCAATGTTTTTGATTTATGAAATCTTTAAAAACGTATAATTGAAAACTGAATTGTATGGATATTTTAAATCATAAATGATGCTGAAAAAGTCGAAGACTAAGTTAACACGTATGGGTCAAAATACTGCATATAGGATTGTTTTGTTAAAAGTATGAAACTTAATGATTCAATTTGAATTTTAGTACCCAAAAATAAAGAAAAAATTAGAGAAAAAAGATTAACCTGATGTATTCGGTTATTTATTTCAGTTATATCTTTTTTTCTGTGCCAAGAAGGCTCAAAAGGTTTGTGGATATTTCCGGTTTCTGTGGTACTGAGCGGATGAGAGTCTTTGACTCCCCCTGAATTGGGCATCAGTTCATCGCAGGTTAACTACTACTGTAAGCCTGTACACGATTTCATGCGGGCGGACTAAGACAATGTAGATAAAGTGCCTTGTCAAAGTGCACAGCACCTACCATGAAGTGACCACAGTGTGTTTTGGACCAGCGACCTAACGCTTACTGGCCTAACGCATCCGATAACTGAGTCATGTGCTCACCAATTAATTTAATCAGTATCTCACGTAAAACTGATGTATTAAGATTAATTTGTTAGTACTGTACCATCTATCAACTTATTCTATAAAGCGATAAATATCCTGAAAATTAGAAAACTAGGTTCGCACTCTAATTAATCTTATTTTATTTTGGCCACGCATGGTTTATTTAACAAGATCACACATAAAAAGATGAAAAAAAAATTGAAAGTATTTTAGCCTTTAATTCTAAAATGCTGAAAATGCAATCTTAAAAAAAGGACCATCCTGCAAATGCTGTTCGATGATAAATGCTGCTAACGACATTCCCTCCATTTGAACCAGTTGGATGTGTTCAAATGTGTCCACATCTCCTTGATCTATTTTTGCCCCCACAGTCCCCGAAACAGGTCTATAATAAAAAGCCCCCCCCCCGCCCGGCACTACAGTGTAAACCGATGTAAACATTAGCGTTCACAACAATCTAAAATGATGTATACCCTCTCACAAAACAGTAGCCTTCCCATGTGAAAACGTATGTCCCAGATTGAGGGGCATTAAAAATACCAGAAAACTTGAAGTGGTCTCCTAAATTTGTACGAACCACATCGATTAAAATGTGCCTACGGCTTGGAGTCTCTTGATCCCAATTCATGTAGGCGAAAAAAGCAACTTTTTCCTGAAAAATAAAAAAAAAACAAATTTGTTTTAGGTATTTTAATTGTGAAAACCCGCTGTTGCATTGACTTATATGTTTAAAAAAAAAGAGAGAAATTCTCCTTACCAGAGTCAACTGCACGCCTTAACTGTTCCAATTGTAAAACTTGACATTATGATGTTGATATCTTGGAATCCACCCTTTTGGCATCATAATCGTTTTCTAAGTTCTCTGCACTTTGCTGACTTATTTGTATACTCCTCCGATAAAACATCATTGCTTATATTGCACTTTCTCTCTAACTCTCCTATACGTCTTTCTTGAAGAATCAATTTTTCGGCCAGATCTTCCACCAGTATGTTTTAGTTTGCATTTTCTGTAGATATTGACAAAATGGCGTCCTGAAGTTTTTCCACCGTTGCTGTTGCAATTGCTTCCCCCATGCATACCTGTATCGAGGACAAGATAATTAGAAATCATACTTTTCCAATCATTTTAGGATTTGGTCAAATCAAATTAAAACAGCATCTAATGCCGATATAAAAGCAAAAATGACAGAAAATGGCTGGATTTCCTACTTTTTATTACATGTGTAAGTCACAAAATAATGCTTAATTTCTGCACGGTATATAGAAAACGCCTAAAAATGTAGTATCATAATGATATTGAATTTCCATTTAATTCATTCTATAAAGTTATTGATTTGACACAAGGAAATCACATGGTTTGCTGTGCTGATGACAGAGATGTAGTCATACTTTATTCTGTTATGACTTAATTTGTGATAATAATACTATGATGGTATTGAATTTTTTAATATGATATGATATTGCTGGCCTAAAGGAGATTAATGATATGTTTACTCATAAAACCGTGACCTCCATCGCAGCTTGTGCTACTACTTATTTTTACCTACTTTATTAAAGTGTGTTGATGGTCTGGCTATCGCAAACAACATATATATGGTTGCATTTTCCACATAACTACCAATCACCTAATCCGTATCAATAAAATAGTTTGATTCGTCTTCATCATTAGATTTAACAATATATTTCTCTTGTCCTATTTGATGGAATGAAAAAGTACATAAGTGCGTTGGGGTTTTTTTTCTACAAAATTCAATTTCATTTTTTTTATTTAAATTTACTGTATAGTTAATGATAACACAAAAAACGAAATGCACTTGAATCTATTTGTCACATATGATACACATAACAATTACTTGTACGTATTATAATCAATAACTGTTTTACAATATCTTAACATCTTGCCGCCACAAACGACGGGTTTATTCATAAAGCAACATTTTTATGTATGTTAGAACACTAATGTTCAGTTAATTTTTGCTTCATCTCAAAAGTAATGAGAGACCAGATTGAATTTCGTGCGTTATATCAATTTTTGAATTGATATGATTTCATGATATATTTCAATGCACTTATTAAAGGAATATTGGATAACCATGCTTCGAATAATATTGATGCTGGTATTTAAGGTTTAGAACGTTGATCAGGAATACCTCTTGCTAACTACATTCTTTTATTGAATGATTCATATCGTTGAACAAACTACTGTATACAGGGAAATATTCGCCCCCGTTTTATTTTCACCCTTGTTGACAGCGGGCGAATTTAAGACAATAGGCGAATCTTAAAGTCTCAAATTATTTCTTTTTGAACAAAACTGTGTATAAGCAAATTCAAGACGGGGCGAAACCGGTTGCTTGTGTAAATTACATGGGACGAAAATAACCTTGTATCCAGTATATGTCACTTCATTTTTTCGACACATTGATGGTAAAGAGTCTAAAGCATATTCATTGAGGGTACTGAAATCAAAGATCAAAACATGTCAAATAAGGTAAGGACTGTAAAGTAAATTTTGATCATTTTTAAAGTAATAATGAAATTAATATTTTTTATTGGAACTCTTTATTACGAGGAGATACAAAAAGATTCTTGAGGAACGTGTCGTCTGACCTTAATTTATCACTGACAAAAAGATGTTCTATGTTCTTCTGTTTGTTTTCCTATACCCGATCAAACTGTTGCAAGGGGTTTTGCAGTACATTTATATTTATCAAGAACAAAACAAAGCTTATGTAATTTTAAAAAAAAACATAAGAACATCGAAACATTGAAACTTGACATACTTTAAATGGTGAACTCCTTGTTTATCAATCTGTTAAATTATAACATTATTAAGACCTCTTCAAAATGTTATTTAAATTATGCCTCTTTTGAGGCCAGATTAAAGGTCGTTGGGGTTATGTTACGTACACAAAACTCATAAAATTATTCGTGTGTTATCAAACGGTAATACACAAAATCGTAGATTATTCAGTACATAATATTGTGCAATCAGGCGTTCCAGAGCGCTATAATTCTCAAATTTTAATGAATTTTTTTCTAAATGTTTTATGTATTGATAGCATATGTCAAATCAAGGAAGATATCTAAATAACGTATAACAATAAAGTGATATTTTTTAAACTTATTACGTCACTTCCTCCACTGGTGAACGTGCAAAGAATGAAAGTTTATTATGCTTATGGTTAAAACATTTTCAAGAAAGTTTTCAAACAAACTTACTTTCCTTTATTCGAAACTGACTGAAGAAGAAAAAAATCGAATAATTGCGTGCTATAAATCCAAACTCTCAGTATATCCGATAATTCGTCTTGAATGAATAACAAAACTACTATGCTTACCATGTTATTATTTAAATATTTTGGTTGTGTTCCATCTAAAGTTGTGAAATACACAGCTAAAATATCAAAAGAGACTTTTGCAGTCAATTTTTCCACACTTTCATTCATAGACAAAAACTGCTAAATGATAAGTGGTGATTGGTTTTTTTGATATTCACTTTTCACAAACTTGTCAATACAAGAATATCAAAGATAAGTTCTTTGCTTAAACGGTTTATAATTTAAAAATGTATGCAATGTCAATTTAAAACAGTAACCATCCCGCGAACGTTGTTCGGTGATTATCACTACTTACGATTCCCCCTGATTTATACCAGTTGGATGTGTTCGAATGAATACGGCATCGCTTTGATTAATGTGGGCAACCACAGTTCCCGTGATAGATCTATGATATTGGGCACCAGCTGCATTGCAGTATGAGCTGTCGAGAACAACATTATTCACAACAGCCCGCAACACAGTAGGATGTCCATGTGAAGACATATGTACCCGAATGTGGAGCGGTGAAGATACCAGTGAATTTGTTGTAGTGGTTGCCTGTGTCCGTTGGTGACACATCAAATACCAGAGTATGATCAGGGCTTGGAGTCGGAAGATCGTGATCCATGTACGAAAAAAATGCAACATTCGAATGGCTTCCTAAGTAAAAGGCAAACTAATTCAGCCAGTTGAAAAACATTTTTTGTGGACGTGAATTTAAGTGTATTGAATAAATATTGCATAAATTTGTTAATATTTCGTAATATGTTAATGTTTCTTCTTTGGGAAAGACATGTTCGTTTTGTTTGATTGTTTCAAGGCCAAAATGATAATCAAAAATTAAATTCTTTTTTTCAATTTTGTATGAGTGAATCTCAAAGAAGAGAAAATATCACCTACAATTAGCCTGCAAAAATCATTAAGTGCATCTAAATTACGGCAGTATGAAGTATTATCTATCTACTTACCATGCCCAGCATCAAGACCAAGTCTTGTGTTTATTTTATGTAAATTTTCATTCATAATTGACGTGACATTGATATCGTTTTCCTCGACAATAGCTTGATTCTTTTCAAAGCTGGGGTCCTCTGATTCTGTTAGTAGTGAGTCATTTACTAATTGGCATTTCTCTTGTAGTTGTCTAATGCTCCCTTCTTGCGCGAGCACCTTTTCTTCTAGATCTTTCACAAGTTTCCTGTATTTTACATTTTCTTTAAGAACTATCGACATGGTGTCGTACAAATTGTTAACCATTTTCTCAAGCTGTTGTAATTGAATATCCGTGCAGACAGCTGACTGTATCGAGGACAAAATTACAAAAATAAATATCCCGATCATTTTTGGCTGAAAAATAATGTAAATATAATATATGTAGTAAAAGAATCGAAAATGGTGTATTATATTGACAGCAAAGTCTTGGAAAGTATGCCATGTATCTTTAAGACATTCGAGAGAAACGAACCTTTTTGCAGTGTATGTCCTGTGACCTTTAAGTGAATGAAAATGGGATATTATTGTACTTTATCTACAGATTGTATAGGAAATAAGGTTAACTGGCAATGATTGGTTAAGGTAGAGTCGCGTAAAATTCCTCCTAAAAGATAACAACTACCGAATCTAGTATTTCCGTGTCAATAAAATGCATGAACAAGTACAATATTCTATAAGATAGTTTCCCAAACTACTATAAAATCAACAAAAATGTATGTTTTGTGTAACTTTAAATCTTATCGGATAAGCTTTTGGTCCTTATTTTCAATCATCAAACGCAAAACAAATATCAATAGTTTTTCGTATTCATATATTATATATAAGTAACACAGATTGGTTGTGAATTAAGTTACTGTCCTTTCAACAATTCACGATGTCTTACTTTTGGCGAAGCTAGACATGAAAATAACAGCTTCCCCTTCATTGCATTGATTGGTCCGTAGATCACAGCAGTGACGCTTACATGTATCTATTTTTTTAAGATGCTAGGTTTTTGGTACCCAAGGTCTCTTCTGACCTTGTAAATCTAATAATTATAGCTTTGAACAAAAGTATACTTATGCATACATGTAATTGCAAATCGTCTTATACATGATTGTAGTGGGATTTTTTAACTATCAGTTCAGTTAACTATTACATACATATGTTTGTGTAAATTTCACACACTTTAATTATTATCGCTAAGTGTTTGGGGTTTTTTATCAGACGTCAACGGCATAAGTGTTTGGAGTCGACCACGAGAAGTAAGCCAATACTAATTATAAACGGATGATGAAAAAATCAATTTAAAAAAGGTAAGGGGTCCTCAGCTCCACACATCTTTAAAAAATTCTGCATACAAGTCCATTCTTTAAAGAACTTTAAAATATGGATTTAAAGCATATGTTTGACTTAAAAATGAGAGAAAAAAAGTTCAATTTTGGAAGAAAAAAATCCACTTTTTTAATTTTACCACAGTTACTATTCATGAAAAATTTAAAAAAAACTCCCTACAGATCGAAGTTACATTCTTTGCGCCACAGAGATAGACACAAAATGTCGTTAAATAAACTGTTTCACAATGCAATAATATCGCCATGTTTTGCCGTACTGTCGTAAAACGTAGAGGTCACGGGGTGTCGAGGAACATTAAATACATTTACATGTATAGTTCAGATGAATAAAAGTTTTTAGATAATTCTTAATTAAAGATGTGTTGTTTGAATATTTGACAGTAGCATTAAGTAGTTCAAAAAGGGGATATGAAAGTTTCAAGTAAATCAACAAATGCTTGACTTTCACTCGACTCAGTTGAACACACAATCATTCTACTAAGCCATCTGAGTAATATTGAAATCCTATATTGTTTTTACTAATATCTGAATGTTTATTTTGGTAAAGGTTTGTCCACAAAATAGAATTATAATAATATATTATATGATAATAAAAAGATAAAGAGCTGCGGTGAGAAAAAATACTAGAAGTAAAGTATACACCTTGCTAGATAGGTCAAATGTAAATGAGCGACCCCTTTGCATTCTGTTTGTAATAGCGGTTAGCAGAATTTAGCCTTGTCCTTAAAATAAAATATAAGATTTAAAATTTTCGTTAAAATCTTGTTAGTACTGTACAACATATTCATTTAACATTATCAGACGTTAAACTATAATTTCGCTAGTTGTTTGATATGCACGCTATAGTAAAAAACGTATTTATATCAATTGGCATCAATGCTGTGCTGTACAGCTAAAATGCTCTTTCTTATAATGTTTATACTCGTTTTATGTCTTTGGATGTGCCAATTATCATGCAATATTTTATTAGTATTCCGTAAACAATTTGCAGGCCTATAATTTGGCATTTTTTTAAAATATTGGCTGCAAGGTTCAACGAGCTCAATGGCAGATCGCTAACCATATGCGTTTAACACCGTACAAACGATTTCTAAAAAAAGAAAATTAACCCATACTGAAATAATGAATACAATTTGAATGTAATACAACACTAGTGTTTAGGAAATCGGTAAGACATTTTTAACCTGCTATTGCTAAGTATTATTTTCATTCATATATTGGTAAAAGTACTTTACTGCTACATGTACTCTTTTGTCGGGCTATGTTGCTGTTACGATTAGTGAAATATAGTTGGACCATTGTGTTTACCAGTTTGATTCCGTTGTTTCCTCTAAGCCACAACAAATTTTATTATACTATAAAAACTAAGAGATTCTATAAAACATAGGAGTAAGTATTCAAAAATACCGGTGTTGTATAGCAGTTTTTCCCCCATAGTAGCTTTTCCCCCCGGAAAACCTACTATATAGTAGCCTTTCCCCCCGGGGGGAAAAGCTACTATATAGTAGCTTTTCCCCCATAGTAGGGTTTCTCCCTCACGTTTTTGGTTCAGATTTTATAAAAAATACTAATGGAAATCCAGTAAGGATTTAAATCAATGTATCTACACTCCCAGGTTGCATACATGTATATCTGCATTCATCTGTACAGGTAAATTTTGCCAATTTATTATTTTTATAGACAATGCTGAAAGTTGAAGATGTGTGTAATGGAGTTACACATAGAACTTAATTTAGGTAATTTATTGAAAAAAGTTTTACAAGTTATACACTTATATGCATAATTCTGTGTTCTGAAATTGTATTAAGCGAGAATGTTTTAGGAATTTTTTGATAAATTTATCAGACTGTTTGTTTGTTTCTGAAAATTTCATCCAAGCTAAACTTCTGATTTAGAGAAATTTGTTTGAAATCCAATTATAAAGAATACGTATTATTAGGGCCCCATATCTCAATCAAAGTACTGAAGAACTGGCGGGAGTTGATTTTGTCGATCTTTATTTATTTTAAAATCAATGATATGTTATTTTGCATGACAAGTACATGTATACGTGGTTTCTAATTTGAATTACGCATATTTTTATAATATGAATTTTTGAACTTTTTCGACTAGAATGTCGAAAAACCTCCATATGAATCATGTTAAATAATATTTAAAGATAAAATTAATTCAATCAAACTATGTATCAGTGGTAGAAATATTTCTCGAAAATTGTATGGATCCAAGCAATATCGAACTCTAGTCTCGTTCAACCAAACGCTCGGCTGACACCGTAAATCTCCGACAAGGGTTTACGGAGACAGCTGAGCGTCGAGTTGAACGAGACTATATTGAACTCTGGCGTAGGAATACATACGACTACAAAAAAAATTTAAATTGTTCGTACCATTTAAAATCTGTCTATTTTTATGGTATTTGTAAATAAGTTTCCTTGAAGAACAATGCTTTAGCATACATTACATCGAATTCATCAATTATTTTCAAGAACTAAGTCTTGTCAGGAGCAATGATTTGTGCTGAGGTCCAAACACTGTTTCACTTTCGGTTTGTCCGAGTGACTGCATAGGAGAGTTGATTAAAAACCAACCCCCAAAAACTATAGATGACCACATGAACATATTTTTACTGTCATTTAAAAGTAAAAACATCATTTAAAAATACACAATCACTCATATATTTCTTTATCAAAATGATTGAAAATTACGTTTAATTCTGCTACTTTTTTTTTAATTTACGAACAAAATTTTTCACAAAATTTCGCGGGTAAAATTCCTTATTCTTCAAAACATTTAATCAATTCATAAGATGACTAATGTTATTATAAATAATTAGATAAATGAATCAATGAACTTTTATTCATAAAAGGAGAAACCGAAAATCAAAAATAAATAACCAACCTAAGCGCATTTACGACTTTTTTACTTGTTAGATGATTAGAAAAACAAGCTCATATTTTAAAAAAGTCAGCTCATCACAATATATGTGTTGGTTGTTTTGGGGGTTTTTTTTTTTGTTTTTTTTTAATTACTCTTGTTTAATTGTTCGAAGAAATAATATGGTACACAAGTAAATCTTTATTGCAAAAATATAAAACAAATAGTATAAAATATTTAGGTAATTGAATCGTATATCTTGATTTATATGGCATCGTTTTATATTTATAAATCACGTTGCAAACTTAAAAGTGGAAAAATTAGCAAATAGTGAGTGACAATATAAACATAAAGTTAGTTCAGGCTCCATTTCACATTTTCCAAAGTAACCAGCAAAGATAGCGACATTGTTCTGGTTGTGAAGACATTTCATTGTTTTTTTTAAATGTTTACATCATAATATCTTTTAATACATAATTAAAATACCCCTTACCCATGATTTAGAACCCCATCAGTCAAAGTGAAACTTAAACATTTCAGTTTCTCATCATATCATTGCATCCTGTCTCCCGTTTGATATTTAGAAGAAATATATAATTGTTTTTAAGATCGTCAATTCTAACGGTATTCATTTAAAATTGATAGCCTTTTGGACGAAGGGAGTAATACATTTCCACTTTTTATTCCCTTCCTCTACAAAATTAAGTCAAGATTGGTCAGTTAGTTCCCTGGGAGAAACTTATACATTGATGGTAATACACTTGGAAATTAAAGTTCCAAACCGGCGTATTTTCACTCAAATGAGTTCTCACGTGTTCATAACGTCGAAGTCAAAACTGTAGATAAGCATCGATAGATGAAAAAGATTCGAGGTATTCCGAAATCCGTGTAAAAGGCGTTCCAAAAAGGTGTGAGAACAGGTGAAATAAACGATGATGACACATGAATGTTATGAAGGCGCATGCCTTAGTTCATATTTGGGGTTGAAAAACCATGTATTTTATTCTATGTATTAATCAATGCCATAATTATCCTTTTTTGTGAGAAATTAATATCATATCAATTATTGCAAATCATTGTCACGAATGGTCCGCAATAAACATGGCCGGAAAGTAAAAATGGGGGAAACTCCACTATATAGTAGGTTTTCCGTGGGGGTAATCTGGCTATAAAAAGGGGGAAAGCCCACTATATAGTCAGCTTTCCTTGGGGGAAAAACTGCTATATAGCCATTTTTCCGGGGGGAAGAACTGCTATATAGCCATTTTTCCGGGGGGAAAGATGGCTAGGGGGAAAAGGCACTATATAACACCGGTACCGATAATAGGAATAGAAACTATATAATGCAAAGTTTTGTTGAAACGGGTTCAGTAGTTTTGCAAAAAAAAGATAATAATACTGAAAAAGGTCAGTACCAGTTTGAGGCGTGTAGTAAACACAAGAACATATTTGATTACAAACAAAAGTTGAAGTGGAAGACGCTGATGTTACGTACTTAATAAATCTAGTTTGACCCTTCGTGAAACAGACCATTGTTATATTGTCGGACCATTTCGCCCTAAAGCTTAACAACGACCACCGGACGGTTACAACTTACAACGCATATTCACTTTCGTGTATGATTTTATAAAGTGTAAGGTTCAAATTGATATTCACATGGATGCAAGTTTGTTACATGTAAGTCGATTGTCAGTTCTCTCTCTCTCTCTCTCTCTCTCTCTCTCTCTCTCTCTCTCTCTCTCTCTCTCTCTCTCTCTCTCTCTCGTTATGTCAAAATGAGTGGCGACACTCATGGCCCCACTGCACCAAATGGTCAATGTAGTTGTGCAAGCTCTATAGTCGTTCATACGATTAAATACGATCTCCGTAACCCTGTCTGTTGCCCAAATTTGCTGACAAAGTTTTTAGTACAACAATCAATGTATCGAATTATAAGATTAAAAAATTATAAGATTAAAAAAACGATTTACACGACTTATAATTAATAGGAAAATTTTAATCGACGTAATACGATCCCATCGCAAAAAACGTCATAAAGCAAGATAAATGCGTCCATTATACAGGGATCCCATCCTTCAGAAGGGGAGTAAAAAGAATATGATTATACATGTAATTATTCTTTACTTCATGAATAATATAAACATTTTAAAACAAAAACCATCCTGCAAAGGAGGTTCGCGCATTAATGTAGCTTGAAATGTCTCCTGATGTCGTTATGTTATGGTGGGTCCGAATGAATATCACATCCCCTTGATTAATGTGTGCGACTGCAGTAGAGGACGCAGTTCTAAACCAATCTGCTCCTAAGGCATCGCACACAATTCCGTCAAATGCATTAGCATTTACCATAAGCTCAAGGCTGAAATATCCCCCCGGAGAGCAGAATGACGTCCACGTAAATACATAGGCTCCAGACTGGGGGGTCGTGAACACTCCAGAAAACCTGTTATAGTGACCGCCAATGTTTGTAGGAGCAGAATTGAAAACTAAAACGTGACTGATGCCTGGCTGATGTAGACTTTTAGTCAAATAGGAGAAGAAGGCAACGTTTTCTACTTTAAAAAAGATAAATTTTCAAGAAATAATTAAGAACTTACATTCGTCACATAGTTACATGTATAAATCCTCGAATAAATAACAAAACATAATCAATATAATAATCGACTTGATTCATAAATAGACTATAAAAAAAGTGAAAATGAAGGAGCAATAACGGGACGGCATAAAATTACCCGGACCTTATATTCTAAATTTTGTTTTGCATGAATATGCTATGCATTATGTTCAACGTATATGTACATGTAAAATATAAAGAAATTTAATATTTATTCAGTTCAATTTTTAAACGAGTAAAATTGAAAATTTGTCTCACCAGAATTTATTGCTCGTTTTGACAGTGACCTTTCCAAAACTCGCCCTTTTGGCATCGTTTTCTTAGCATCTATTCCTTCCACATTAGGATGATCACTGCCTAAATTCTGTGCATTTCGTGTCTTCTTCGCTTTCGCTCCCGTATAAAAGTCATTATTTTTGAAAAACATTTTCTCTAAATTTTCTATTCTTCTATCTTGATTGAGATCTTTGTCCGTCAAATCTTTCACCATTTGTTTGCATTTTACGTTTTCCCTAGTAACTGACAGAACATAGTCTTGCAATTTTTCTACCGTTTTCTCAATATTTTACAAGTGGCTGTCCGTACAAACCACCATCTGTATCAGAAACAAATTGACTAGAAAGAAAATCTGTCCTATCATTTTTAGTCTCTGGTCTAATATAGAAAATACGGCGCCAATAATCTAGAAACTCTAAAAAAGCAAAATTGAAGTGTTTACTTTGCAAGTTCTGATATAAATGCATGAAATGCACCATTTGCTTTATAGTTATAGACTGCCCTATTGATAACCGTACGAGGACAGGGTCATTTTTTTTTTTACAATTAAATACGACAGGTAGGTTTGCTGCCAATCCTTAGTGCATGTCTGTTCGCAGTGTTACAACGCAGTTTTAAAACTAAACTGTGCAGTGTTCGGTCGAAACGTTTGGAGCTATCAAAATTAATAAATCTTCATTTTATCTTACCTTATTTCGATTAAATATATGAAACAAATAACCCAAAAAGCTTTTCCATAACCTCGTGTTGTTAAACGTTTTACTTGGGGATGTCAACAAATATTCAAGTACTCGACTGTACTTTCACTCGGTCATGACCATTCCCAGAGTAGAGACATTATAACGAGTACCTTTATTTGTTTAAAGTAACTGGGCTCACTGGCGTCGGAAGCAAATTGAAAGTGGGGGGGCTAGACTAATCCTGCGAGAAAAGTGGGGGGGCTGAACCCTCTATCATGCTATTTTTCTAATGGTTAGGTATAACTTTGCAATAAAAGTGGGGGGGCTAAGCCCCCCCTAGCCCCCCCGGTTCCGACGCCTATGGGGCTATTTCAGCCACAAAACAAATGTAGCTACATCGCCAACGAGGATTGCAGAGACCAGCTACAACCAAAGCAGCTAGCTCATTAATCTCTAAACATCAGAAGCCCAGCGAACCTACTGAACTAAAATGGAAAGTTCTGACAATAATTTTCGAAGCAGTTTCAAATACCAATTCCTTTCAATTACACTAAAATACCTATGTTATTTTTCTTCAGGTCGCTAAACACAGTTTCGTTTAAAATTAAGGTGTTTTTACTTTAAAAAATGACGGGAAGGGAATTTTAATTTCCAGAAAAATATATGTGCAATATGTAACACGTGTTAAGTTTTTTTTACTTTCCATCTCAATGAAAATACAAAAAGTAACTTCGCTGCTAATCTAACACTCAGTCTCTATAATACACCTATAGCGATTTCCATCCTAATTTTATCGAGTCTATACCCATTTTAGTATAGACATTTGGTTTTTCAAATTTAATAAATTATTTGTAATAGTTAAAAATTGTTCTGACAAGCCTGCAAATAAACGTAGTTAGAGGGCCATGAAAGTACGTGCCATCATTTGAAGGCGTTTTATCTGCTTTCAGTATTCTAGCAGATGGTTAGGTTCCGTCAATATATGTACTGGTAGCAAGGTCTCCATGTCTGCAATAGTGCATTTATTATACAATTGGTTATTTCCCAGCTACAGTATGTCTGATTGCCTGATATCCTACATTAAAATGAATGTGACCTACGAAGTGAATATAACATTTGATTTTTGCTACGATTGGTTATCATTATGTCTTCGTCCAAGGAAGCTTCGCGCTGAATCAAGAATTTTTCAAGACGTATCATTGAATTGTTTAGACAGAGAATTCTTTAAAAAAAACTAAGAAATGGGAGATTGTGTTCATTATTAATTGTCTTCAAAAGCAGCAATAATTCCACAACCAATATCAAACACTCTTTTAGTAAATTTATTATTTTACACGGGAAGAAATATAAGGTTGTATGGGACGTCTCAATATTGTGACGTACATCCTATTGGAATAAACAATAAAGCCAAGTATTATTTCCATAAATTGATACCTAATAGCGACGCGCAATGGGTTAATTAGAGCGTAAACTCTGTAAGTAAAAAATTCGAACCCCGCTGTTTGATATCGATAATTGCCCCATACCACCTGAAATATCATAAGTGAATAATTAATTCGTAACACCGCAAGTATATGATCTAAAAATCTTTTTGAATAAAAAATGATAAAAATAATCATTTAAAACTATGCTGTCGCATTCAAAAAGTTTATGCCAGTTTGTTATATATGGTATCATATGTAAAGGTTAGAACTGCAGGTAGAGCGCAGTGAACACATATTAGATGTATGCTTAATACACTTTAACTTATAAACAAAAAATGTTTACATTTACTGGGAAAAGAAATTGAAAAATAGACTTATAAAATTTAATCAAAGATTATCAGTACATGAACCGAGCTATTGTTGCTTTTGTTATGATATGTTGCATGGATTGGAGAAAAACCGTCAAGTTTACGTTCAACTTTGTCACATTGTTTCAAAATAATCACCATGTTAAGGAAACAAGCTGATCAAAGATTACATATATTAAGACAAATCAAATTAAAAAATATTAAAACTGAAGTTAATTTCATTCCTTTCAAAGAATACGAAGTGACAATGTATCTTCACCAACAGTACCTACGTCAAGTACGAGTTACGGGGAATTACTCTATTTTTATAGCTGTCAGGTGACAACATTCCGTTACGCCCGGCCATGATAAATATGAAGTAAAGATCACGTATGTTCAGTATTATTTATACGGTATGTATTCTCTCAGAACATTTGTTAGATTTCAAGCCGAAATTTGTAAATATAAGTTTGTTTTTATTTCAAAGATATAATTTAGCTGGTTATTTACAAATTGCACAGTTTTAACAGCTACTTTCGTTTTAGTTAACTCTATCTGCAAAAGGAATTTAAGAATGACCGTGTTGAAATACAATTGCTCAATGATGAATCAATGTATTTATAGATAACTTCTTTGTTTTGTATAACTAACGACCTGTAGCATTCAGGAAAACTTAAGGTTTATATTAGATGCAATTTTAACAAAGAATTGTTTTGTGCTTTTAGTTTGTAACTTGACAAGTGATATTCAAAGTAAGTTTATTGAGCCCAGAACTGCTGCATATTATAAAAGTTATTTTTTACCGTCAACATTTAAATTATGGAATACTTTGCCAAACAGTAAGCTGCGACAAGTATAGCCAAATTCAAGAAAAGCTCGCAAAACATTAATCTTGTACTAAAACAAAAGTTGAATTATACAACCATGGAAAAAGAAATTTAAAGATATTCCATTGTCAATTCATAAGTTTTTCACGTGATCTCAATGCAGATTTTTCTAATCATAATCTAATTGAATCATCAAAATGTTTAAGATGGTGGTATTCCTATGAGGATTCATTTCATTTTTTCTTAATTGTCAATATTATAATCAATTTTCTCTGTTTAGATACATGAATAAACATGACATACCAAATGATATTAATATTGTACTAAATGGTTATGATTGTCTATCTCTCTCGGAAAATGTCATTTTTTGACCAAGTTCATAATACATTTGTATTTATAAAAACAGTAAAAGATTTAGTATATACTATTAGTATTATAAATATGTATACCTTGATCTCTGATATAGATGGAGGGAACTTGAAAAGGCCATTCTTTTGCCCGCTGTTTAATCCACATTCACTCATATATTTATATGTATATTTTGAAAAAAAATATTTCTTAAACTATATACAACCAAGTGGAGTGAACATAAAAAAGATGTATCCATGTATCTTTCGTAATTGCAATGGTCATTTATAATAAGCAGAGAAATATTCGGTGATCTTTGCTGTTTATTTTGTACAAAGAGGGACATCCACACAATAATGTTTTATTCCAAGTCAAGGCGACTCATTGTTTCTAAATCAGCAGAATTTACTATGAAAAATAAATGATGCATAAGAAGTATACGCCAAATAAATATAAACATTTTCAAAAATTAAATTCAATAGTTATGAAAAAGCAATTCGCATAATCGATTCAGTACCTTACCGCTTAAATAGGATGATGTGCAACCAAATTAATCAAATGAATACAAAAATATATCTAAACATTTTCAAAAATCACCCGCTTGTGACGTTGTGTCTTTATTAGTATAACTCTTTATGTAGTGGCTCAGTCCATAAAACTTATAACATTACATAAACATGATATATTTGCTATTAGATTTATGATGGAATCAACAAAACATACAGACAAAAGGGATATGTTAAAGAAAAAATTCAAAAATTCAAGTTTTTAAAAGCCAAAAGATTTTGATGGCTGTGCCTATTAAGTATGTTTTAATTCAAAATTGCATTTCTAAAATTATGCCAATCTTACTTAACATTTGATTTGACGAGTTAGAGTCAATCGTAAATAACCTTTGATTCTTAAGATGGAATTAATATTTTATCCATAGATTTACCATGGATCCTCGTTCTAGTGCCCAAGACTTGCACAGATGTGACCTTTGTGAGACCGCCATAGTACACAGCTACTGTGACTTTTGTAATGTCAACCTCTGCAAGTCGTGTGTAGTAGATCATATCTCAGATGGATATTATAAACATGTAATAGTTCCATTCCAGAAACGAAGATCAACCCTCATTTATCCAAAATGTGCAAAGCATCAAAACAAAACCTGTGATATGCATTGTGAGGATTGCAATATGTGTGTTTGTTCTTCTTGTATGGCATCTGATCAACACAAGGGGCATAGCTTTGTAGAAGTTTCAGATGTTTATATGATGAAGAAAGTCATTATTCAGAAGGATGTAGAAGAGTTAAAAATCCACATTTCACCTTCATATGAAGAAATTGCGCTCGATTTGGAAAATCAGCTCGCCAACTTGGATGAAGGATACGAAAAACTTACAACAGAAATGTCCAAACAAGGAGAGCAATGGCACAGAGAAATCGACATTGTTATCAACAAGATGAACACCGAAATTAGCGAGATAAAAGTTAAACACAGAGACATTTTACAGAAACATTTAGATGAAATCAAACAGATACTGTCTCTCATTAAGCAAACTCTACAGGCCTTACAGGAAATTGAGAAATCCACTGAAGTATCTTCTACCATTGAATACATCTCCAAGACCAAAGAGTTCAGCAAACCTTCACCAAAGGTTCAGATATCTCTGCCAAAATTCATTCCAAACCCAATAGACCGCGCGAAGCTGTATAGTTTGTTTGGACTGGTCATCCCATTATCTACTGCTACAGACGGAAATGTGTTGTCACTGAAACAACCCAACACTTCAGCCAGAGGACTACTGGATGAACCGGAGCTTATTACCACAATACAAACTGGGTATAAAGATCTACGCAGTGTTACTTGTCTAAATGAAAACAAGATATGGACGTTTAAATGGAATAAAGATATTATATGCTTCAACATTAAAGGTTCTATAATCCAAACAATCAAGACAAAATCAAGAGAAAGTACTACAGATATTGCTGTAGACAGTGATGGGGATCTACTGTACTCTACATTGCAAACAAAGACAGTGAATAAAGTAAAGAATGGACAGACAGAAGAGTTGGTCAAATTACGGAAATGGAAACCAAATAATCTGTGTGTCACCTCTACTGGTGATCTTCTTGTTACCATGTTCAAAGATAATTGGACTCAATCCAGAGTTGTCCGTTACCCGGGATCTACAGACAAACAAAAAACAAAACAAAACATTCAATATAATGAAGAAGGTAAACCTCTGTACTCAGAGAATGGTTATGCTAAACACATCACTGAAAACAGAAACCATGACATCTGTGTAGCTGACTGGAAGGCTGGAGCTGTAGTGGTAGTAAATAAGGCCGGGAAACTCAGATGGAGATACACCAGTCATCCCTCAGCTACCAAGAACAAACCATTTAAACCCTGGGGTATCACAACAGACAGTCAGAGTCGTATACTAACGGCAGATCGTGACAATCACTGTATCCACATTCTGGATCAGGATGGACAGTTGCTCCGTTACATTGATAACTGTGGTCTAGAGGATCCATATGGTTTATGTGTGGACAACAATGACAATCTGTTTGTGTGTGAATATTACACAGGCAATGTAAAGAAAATCCAATATTTAGAATAAACACTTCTTTAGTTACATTGTTTGGGCCTTATTGTTTTTCTACGGTTTCTTTTTATTATTAGGGTCTTCTATTTCCAAAGGAAGACCTTCTTCTTTATGTATTATTTCTTTTCTTTATCATTATTAAAAAAATCTGACCTTTTTCAAACGCTATTTCTCATGAACTAACCAACCGATTTGCATGAAATTTTCATGAACATCAGAGGTTGGTGACGTCATTTTTGATTTGTGAGTTTGAGTATTTAGTGAATTGTTAAGGACCACGTAACTTCTCCAAAACTAATTCTGATAGAAACGCCAAACTTTTAGGGATAGTAGATGAATGTCTGTAGATGATCCTATTTATTCCATATTTTGAAATTTGCGCAAGGCCTCAAAGCTCGCCCGAGCCTGAAAATAAGCACCACATTTTGTATGAATTTTTTGCACATTTTCTGTAATATATTTTAATTTATTAATAATTTGTTAAGACATCTGAAGCAAAATATGTTCAAATTTAGATGGGCTTACATTTGATATCAAGAAATAGGGGCTGACTCCTTCAGATAGGGGCCTGAATGCTTCTAAAGTCTCTTTATGAAAACTCTTTACTTAACAATAATTTGTTATTATTTATAAAAGCAAAAAAAATGTTCAATTTACAGCTGTTGATCTATTTATTAAAATACTTAAATCTTATGTTACTTAATTTGGGGTTTGAAGGGGCGTGAAGTCCAAGACATTCATCATTTTTGTCTAATATGCTACCTACAAAATTCTTGAACACATTCATTTGTTGAACAAAATGAGTTTGTACTTACAAGACCTTTTATTTGATATCAAGAAAAAGAGGCTTGCCCCTTCAATAAGGGGCCATGAGGGCGCTTAAGTCTTTTTATAATAACTGAACAAAAACCTGTTATCAATTACAGAAGCAAAAATGTTTGTTGTACACCTATTTATTTTTAAAGTAATAATGTAATTAGGGATTCCAACCGACCAGAAGTCCAAAACTTTGATCATATCTAAAACGGTCAACATTCTTGAATACTTCTTGAACAAATTATCTTTATTTTTACGACGTTTTCCATCTGATATCAAAATAAGGGACTGCCTTCTCAAATTAGGGGTCAAAAGGTCTCTAAAGTCTTTATATACTGATATTTTCTGAGCAAATATGTTTATCAATTATAGAAGCAAAAATGTTCATTGTACAGCTGTTTATCTGTACAGTAATATATTCAAAATATATGTTACGTAATCTGGGGTTTCAAAGGACTGGAAGAGTCCAAAACTTTGATCATTTATATCTTAACAATGAGAAATATTTTGAAAAGCAGTGTAAGATAAAGGTTTCTCATAATGTTCTTAACGATATGCTACCTTTCTTAACGATATGCTACCTACAAAATTATTGTTTATTGCCCCGGTAGGAAGTTTAAGGGCCGGCCCCTAAAACGCAGGTATTCAGATATCTCTAGAACAGCCAACAATTCTTGAACATATGTTGAACAAAATATGTTTATATATGAGACCTTTTATTTGATATCAAGAGAGAGGAACTGGCTCCTCAAATTAGGGACCAAGAGGGTTTTAGTTTTTTTTTTCTATAAAACTCTTTACTAAACGATAATTTGTTATTAATTTAAGAAGCAAAAGTTCAAGGTACAGCTGTTTATTTATACAGTACCATACTTAAATCATATGTTACCTAATAGGGGGGGGGGGGGGATTTCATTGGCCAGAAGACCAAAACTTTGATCATTAATATCTAGGAAAGGAGAAATGTTTTGAAAAGCATTGAAGAACAAGCGTTGCTTAGAATATCCTTCTTCACAATATGCCATGCACCTAAAATATTTTGTTGGTATTCCTGGTTAGAAGTTTCAGGTAGGCCCCTAAAACACAGTTGTTCAGATCTGTCTAGAACGGTCAACAATTTCTGGCCATTTGTGGAACTAAATGTGTTTATATTTGCGAGACCTTTCACTTAAGATCAACCGAAAAAGGCTGATCCCTCAAATTAGGGACCCGAAGGCCTACAATTCTTTAAATGTTTACTCTTTCCAGGTCATTAACTTGTTATTAATCATAAAAGCAAAAAAGAAGCTATTTATGTTGAATTTAAAACTAATTCCTTTTAAAAATCGGAGGATGCATTACAGATATATTGGGGTTAAAAAATTGATTTTTTTACGGGAAATTTTTTTTCCGCGTTCTTATTAAAGAAACAAGCTTAAGTATAAAGTTCAAATCTTAAAAAAAAAATGATCTGATAATTGTTAAATCGTTCTTTAACATATTCAGATTTTATTTTGTTAAAGGTATATGTTATGTATTTGGAGTAAAATTTTTGACATGAGTTTGAGAAGAATATACATCATGCTTCTTATAATTAGACGATTCACAACCGCTAGACCCGTAAAACATGTTCTGTCTTTAATTATTAGTCTCTAGACTTTGCTACACGTCTGATGAATATTAATGTGATCCGCCGTTCGTAATGCCACTGTGCTCGAGTGCGGGAAAACAAGAACAGTTTGTGTACAAATTAGAATCACGTTTCTCATGTCTTAAATTACATGTAGATAATTCTTATATCAGATGATACTCGAAGCATTACTATTCCGATATTTGATAATGTAGAATTGTGACACGATGGCGGTGTTTTTCTTTGAAGTTTACCATTTTGTATTAGCAACACAGTACAAGGCTACTGGGGGCGGAGCTATCTGCTGTACTGTATTACCTGATAAACCGTGCGGTATTTGCCAATAAACCGTTCTGTATTAGCCACCTGTTGTTCTGTATCTTAAATACAGAACGATCTAAATATAAATCAATGCAACAATAAATGCAACATATTTAATTTTATTGTCAATTTTAACAAAATCAATATGCAAATGATAATCAAAACTACAAAAATATACGAAGCAAAAAAAGGAATATGGGTCCTTCTCAATAAAAAATTCCCATGAAAATTAGGAATTTTTTACATTCAGGAACACAGCACTTAGTTCTACTGACAGTTACTAGTATTTGGATCCTAGCGAAAATGAAGATACGCCATTTTTCAAACACATTCAAGGCCCATTTTGTAATATATTTTGTGTTTCGGTTTTCCTGACCTTCAATAAGATTTCTTTATTCCTTATCATTTACTGCTGGTCCAAATCTAGAGGCAGTGTTTTCTTTCACTTTGCTCTCATGAACGTCACAGTCCATAATTAGTCAAAATATCCCCGCAATCAAAGTCGATCGAACAGCTTTCTGCAGCGCCCGCATTCGAATCGAAGAATTTGAAGCCCTTCAAATACGTGATGCTCTGTCTCTTTATTTTCGCATATCTGCGATAAGGTAATATCGTCTACCTCGTCCGTTAGCAAATCAAGAGAGCTCATCTCCATCTTACCCTAGCTGTGGTCAAATCTAAACTGATACAGTCTCACGCGATCTGCGGAAATTGCGTATTAATCATCTAACTCCAATACACTTACTGACCCGGAAATACATCTGGGTTTTTTTTCGATATAGGAAGAAGTGAAATTTACATGACACTGCTATTCAGTTAGAAGTCTCAAATGCTCAATCGTGTCACAAATCATTTATAGAACGAGACAGTTTCTCTATGTTTGATACAAATTTGGGAGTGGACTCGTGCTACGCACTCGTCCACCTCCAAATTTGTATCAAACATAGAGAACCTGTCTCGTTCTCTAAATAATACATATATATAATTGTTGATAATGTTTAATAATGATAAAAGACGATTTTAGCATCATCGACACGGTAACCGGAGTAAACATCCCCTCTTCCTGAAGGATGCATGTACATAGAGTGTTTATTTATTCTTTATTAAAAATACCTCTAAACGAAAATCCACTTGTGGTTTATAACTTATAAAGTAAAGACACGAAACACATAGAGCACGAACCTGACTAGCAAAACCCCTACAACTTCATGATGGAAACTTAAGTTTAATTCGGATTTAATTCCTATTCCATCAATCTACATAGTCTCCGGTGACAATCTTCCCTTTGTTCCTATTCTTGTCAGTCTGTCTCATTTTTCTTTCATCGCCAAATCTGTCAAACTTAACGGTATACCTATTTTTCTCGTCGTCACCATTGTTGTTGATAGACTGAGATGGATGTCACGTTACCCATTTTAGGCGGGGTTATTCAAATCTTTTGTATTTTTTTCACCGTGCCGGTAAAAAATAATATTTTTTTGATTTCTTGTATCTTTGTTATGCGATTGACTTACAAAGCGTAATTTGTGTGAACATCCTATCTTCAAATAAAGAAATGAAGCAAACAATCAGATCTTATTATCGTTATTAACTAAAAATACGCAACATATACCTTTGAGTTGGTCTTGGAATTGATAAGATTTTAATTGATTCGTACTAAGAATCATTTGGATTTTGTTAAATACTACCAAGAAGTATTCGATTTTTTTTTTAGATTTTTTTGTTTCAGTTACACTCGTTATTGATAGTTAAAATCTGCTTATTACAGGAACTTCCAACTTTACTTTTGATATTAACGGAAGACCCAATCTTTGCTTTGTTTGTTTTATTCTTTTTTTGACTATTTTGAAGCCTAATATCTCAAGAACTACTCGATCGATTATAAGATTTTCAGGTCTGATGCATTATGTCGTTTGCTTAATTGTGTTAAAGTTTAGGTGATAAGATCACTTCCGTTTTGTGTTATTTGGCCTTTTGTGGTTTTGGGGACCATTTTGTCCACGTATCTCTTCCGTAACGAATGTTGATAGAAAGATGAATTTTTTATGGATTTGTAGATGAAAGTCTAAAGAAGTCCCTCCATTTTTCAAAATATGAAAATTGCTGAGGGTCTTGAAGCTTGCCCGAACTCGAAAATTGGCACTAAAATTCTAAGCAATGTTTGACACTTCTTGTACTGTATCTTTAACATTCAAATATTTTGTGCAAGCAAAAATGTTCATGTTTATCTATACTGAACTACACTTAAATCATATGTCACGACATTAGGAGTTTTAAGTGGCCAGAAGACCAAAACTTTGATCATCAATATGAAGAAAAAAAGATTGTAGAATATATTTAGAATAAAAATCATAGAAGCAGCACTTGTTGAACAAAATATGTTTATACTGACAAGATCTTTTATTTGATAACAAAAATCTTTAAATCTTTTATAATATCTCTCTTCTGAGTGATAATTTGTTATTATTCTTGATAGAAATAGAAGAGCTCATTAAGCTGAATTAAAAACTGAAATTGAAATTCGTTGTAAAAGTGGAAGATGTATTGCAGAGATATTAGGGTTAAAAAACTGATTTTTCCTAAACATTTGATTCCTTATTCCTGGTTAAGAAAATAGTGTTAAATTAACTCATGCCTAAAATTGTTTGAAAATTGTTAAATCGTTGTTGAAATTATTCAGGGTCTTGTTAAGTCTAACCAAGAATTATTCGTTTTTTCTTTATTTTCGATATTGGTTTTAAAGTACTGCAGAAACTGCAGCTTTACTTTTGACATAAACGGAAGACCCACTCGTTGCTTTGCAATGAGGTTTGCTCTAGTTGTCAATATTTTCATACCTATTATATTAGTATCATTATGTATCATAAAAAAGGATCTGTCTGTCACGTGATTTAGCACAATTATTTAGTATATGTTGAGTGAAAATATTATGACTTTAGATATTATTACAATTAAAACACGAATATCAAAAGTTCATTTTTCACTGAAAGCAATCCCATATTTGGAACCATTTCTGGAGAATGGCTGTTTAAACAAATCTTACTAAGAAAACAAAGTCAAATTTTAATTATACATGTACTACCAATTAGTTATACTGTATTTTTAGTTTTGTGAAATTTAAAAAGACCACTTCCTTTACAAAAATGAAGGACCATAAAGTTTTTACATCTGCTTAATCAAATTGTTATGTTCAGATTGTTTATGGTATCCAAATGTAACAGCTTGGTGATCAATTCAGTTTAAGCTTTTTATAATGAGAATCAAGCAGACTGAGTTTCCATTGCGCAGTATATATATAAAAGAAATATAAAAAAGCAGATAATAGAAATTTACATAGAATAATTTTTTTATGATTTAATTTTTTTTATCTTAAACATAAAGTATGCACTCCATGGATGTATTTTCTGACTTGTTCTATATCACATTTTGAAGTTTCCATAAAATATGAAAAATTTGTGTTTTTTGAGATTCTGATATGCCCCTACTGAAAATACATTGGTAAAATGTTGGGATTTTTTCCCTCAAAATGTACAGTCGATTTTTTATCCACCCATTTCAATTGATATGTACATGTAGTTTATTGTAGTATTTTTATAATTTGCATTTTTTAGGGTGCTAAATAGTGTTATTTTCCATGTCATTCTAAATTACATTTTTCGTGGTTATTTTAAATTTCATATCATATTTTAACAATACCCTAGCTGAAATTCGCATTCTGAATAATTTTACAATGAAAAAATAAAAAAGATCAACTTTGCAGTATCATAATGTTAATCGGTACTTTATTTTAATAATCACTGTCCAACAAGCGACACATGGGTTACATGTATATAGCTTAAGTGATCTGCATTGTTAAACTGTGACCCAAAACATACAACCAAAAAAGACTTCATACGTCTTATAATTCAGATATGCTTCAAGTGGTAATTTTTTCTCAGCACTTCTAATAACTGGGTACGATAAACAGCAAAATCGGCCGTTTTCAAAATTAATGAAATTTTAAGTGAAATATTTGGAGAATTAACCGGTTTCAAAACAGTTTGATTTTTTAAAATATCTTGTACGGTTTCCATATTTTAGTTATCCAAACATAGCATTGTTTATAGCTATTCAGTTAACCAATAACGTCATGACGTCATGAAATGTATTGATAACGTTCTTGAAATAATAATTACAGAAAGGATGTGCTGGTATATAATGTAAATAAAGACATATTTTATACATTATTTATTTGCCTTTTGCAAAAAGAAATTAATTATGTTTCATGCTATATAAATTTATACATCATCATCATCATAATAGTTTGCATTATCTCACCAGAGGTCGTGTTACGCAAGTTTTGCTTGCATCTCCGTCAACGCCCAATGTAAAGATTAATGTACAAACTGAGACGATGGGCAAAATGTATTTAAAATCAATGTAGTTTATTTTTTTTTATCCAAAAGCATTAAAATTAACAATAGCCGATGTAAAAATTAAAAACTGAATGATAACATAATTAAGAGGGCAATTTTTGACCGCTACCGATTCATCGCTGGTTTAATAGAAATCAGCAGCAATGTCAACTCTTATAATCTTAAAAACTTGCCCACAATGTCTTCGCCGTTTCTTGTCCTCTCTTTAAGATAAGACAGGAAAATGAGAACAGCATTGCTGCAATACCATGTGCTTGCCTTCCTTGTTTTGAGCATGTGACATACTATTTCTCCAGTGTTGACAGAAGTGTAAGCTGTACAAATAATAGCTTTCCAAAAAGCTTGCTCGACTAAACAAAATAATTCAAGGGCAACCGTATCTAATGACATGAATTTTAATTTTCGCTGTTGTTCATAAATTCATAAACGGAACTTGCAGATTGAAGTAGAAAATTCAGTTTTTTTCTTCGATCTACAGCTTGAGCATGTACGTGTCTATTATTTGAAATTAATTTATTTCATTTTTTCAAATTATCTTGAAAAGTACATGTATCAAATAACTGCTTGTAAGCTTGAAAGATAAAGCATTTAAATTGTATTTGTTATATTAAGATAGAAAATCAAAGGCTTGTTTGTCATTTCCAACCATAGGAAAGTAAGGTTTTTGTTTTTCAAATATTTATAAAGCTGCAAAAAGCTTTATTCTCTTGATCCCGTCCACTTATCGGCACGAAAAAATTATCAATTCATGTGAAGTTATCGCGCGAAGTCCTGGTTTTAAAATTACCTAACACTCAAAGGATGAGATCTCTGCTTTGAATAAACCCATTGGGAGGGGGGCAAATGATTTTTTATTTACATTTGTTTTGTAACAACTATCTATACTACTTTGTTAAAATAATAGACTCGAATTTTTGGGCTTTAATATCGAGAAATCGGAAGAGTACTGTGATTTGTTTTATATATTTCAACCAACATTTGTACCTGAAGATTACCAATTTGTTTTTATTTTTTCTCAATCAAGCTTCGCTTATTTATAATCAACAAAAATTCCTAACAAAAATCCGGAAATCATCTTTACTTTTTACACATTTTTTTATTGAAGGGAGTAAAAAACGTTGATGGAAAAGTGTTGAATTCGAATACAAATTTTTAGATGAAATTATAAGAAAGTAATGCAGCTTCATTAATTTTATCAAAAATCGTGTAGGAGCGATTCTGCATTTTTTTGCTACCTTACGGGTATACGCGAACCATGGAATTCAAAATCTTGTCACAGAAAGTTAAGTGAGTTATTATTTCTAACCAAATATTACTCCAAACATCGAGTAGACCATCCTTTTAGCTGAAATGCAAAATGTTCCAAAAGAGGCCATCCAAATCGTGGTATTCTTTTATCCTAAGGTTGAAGAAAAGCCATCTATTTAACCCATGATTATTCAATTCTTTTTCACAGACTACATCCCCCCAATATAAAATTTTTTGATTTGAAAAAAAATATATAATGCATTTCATTGTGAAGTGTCAGCATTCTGAGTTGTGTACTTCTGCAAACACAACTGCTCCTAAATAATCCATCATTTGAGCATGGCAATTGTTTCAATTTTTTTTTACTTCCAACGTTTACATACTTTGAAACAGCAATTTTTGCACTGTGTATAACAAAATGTTTTTCTTCATATAGATAAACATTTCTTGTTACAAAAAAAGAAAAAAACAACATGGCATCACATTCAAAACATCTTTTACAATTTAAAAACAGATAGCACTGTATAGTAAACAAAATCATACTTAGCACCACCTACATTTGATGTAGACAAGCTTTGAGGTCTCCCAGCAACTTTAACGAGGCCGATTACAGAACGAGTACGCACGCTTTCGCGCAGCGTTTCATTTGTATTGTGACGTCATCTCTTTGCTTTGTTGACGCCATGGCGTGATAGTTTTAACTGCAGATATTCAGCGAAATTTGTTGAAAATAGCTCGATTGATGCGTAAAATTGATATTATATTGTTGAATAAGCATAAACGTCTCGAAGTATAAGCTATTTGGACTCGGTTCGAAAACGTGAAGAGGGTTCAGCGAGCCTAGCGCTCTGTCACGTTTTCTTAACCCGCCTAAATATAGGTTAATTTCTATATTTCAAGACAGTAACCATGTATTTTATATTAATGACCCTTAATATGCGATGTTATATATTTATTTATTACTTAAATATGTCTGAATGTTTTAATAATACTATAAAGATCATCATTTCCGTCTTTGTCAAATAAAAAAGTAGCCATTATCTGGCAAACTAGGAAATTGGGCATACAAAAAACAACTTTGATAAGACCCCTGGATCAAACCAGGAGGTAATAGGTTTTTTTATTTGACCATTTGATGCCTTTAAGCAATAACTTTAATATGTAGAACAGAAAAAGAAATCCCTAGGGCAGAAGTTTAAAAAAAATGTAAAAAATGTGCAAAATTGATACATTTCCAGCAAAATCCCATAGGGTCCTATGTTAAAGATTAACAAACTTTGAGATGACCCCTTGAACAAACGGTGTGGTAAATGTCTGAATTTTTTTCCTTAAAATAATAATTATATCAGTAGAAATTCATGTAAAAAATTTCATTAAAAAATCTAGGGCAGAAAAAATTAGACCCGGCCTCGTTAAATGGCGACTCCAAATAGATACCATGGTAAATGTACCAAGACATTAACATTCCTTGCATTACACGTTTCACCACTAAAATACTTGTAGGATGTTAAAAACTGTTTGAAAGAAGAAATCTTGCATAACTATGTAAATTGAATCTCTTGAGTAAAAATTAACTAACTGCCAATCAATCTCTCGATTGATCAATCGATATCATAAGAAAGAAAGTGAATCATACTTTGTGAATGTAAATAACTAAACAGTAAAATGTTTTCTGTTGTGATTTATGCGGGATATTAAGGTAGTGACATGGCAGAAACGTTAGCCGGTTATGTTGTTATTTTATCTAATGCTCGCTACCTTTATAATCCGCATGGATCATAAAAAAGCAATTTTTGTTATATTTACATCCTTCTTTTAACGAAAAAATAAATTGATCGAAATAAGTTAGTAAAATTAACTAAACTATTGTTAATGTACATCAGTATGTTAGAAAAAAGGAACAGACATGTTGTCTATGAGAATTTAGTAAACTGGGTATGAAAATTTACTCTGTGTTATTAGTCTAAAAGAAGACTGTGTATTGGCAAATGGAATGACAAATAATATCAAATGCTTCCACATTCAAGGTCACTCCTCCAGACAATCCAAACTAAATCTGAAGAATTACCTACTAATCAAGTTGTAGACAGCGATGGGGATATACTGTACTCAGACTGGTCAACAAAGATAATATATGAAGTAATGAACGAACATTCAAAAGAGATGATCAAATTACAGGGGTGGACACCTATAAATCAATGTGTGACTTTTACTGGTGAACTCCTGGTAACCATGTTCAATGATAATCAAACCCAATCCAAAGTTGTCTTAAAAGTTACTTGAGATCTACAGAGAAACAAACCATTCAATTTGACGACGAAGATAAACCTCTGTACTCGGGGGAATAATGTTATTAAATGCATCACTGAGAATTTAATGTAACATATAAAAGGTTCCTGTAAGATGTACTGTAATTTATGTTTTATCATTTTGGTGCCAAAAATATCACAAATTAAATTATTTTTCAATTTTATCCATGTCAATCTCAAAATAGACAAAACATCCAAAACAACTAGCCTGCAAAATTATTGAAGAGCGTCCAAAATGCAAAATGACATTACGTTGTATCTATCTACTAACCATCATCATGCGCAGTTTCCGGTCCAAATCTTTTATTTATTTTATGCAAATTTTCATCCATAGTTAATGTAATATTGATATCCATTTCCTCGATAATAGCATGATTCTTTTCAAAGCTGGGGTCGTCGGTGTCTCTTGGAAGTGAGGTTTTTACCACATGTACATGTAATTGGCATTTCTCCTGTATTTGTCTAATACTTCTTTCTTGATCGGGAACTTTTTCTATTAGATCTTTTACAATTTTCTTGTACTGTGCATTTTATTGATAGCTAACAGCATACTGTCATGCAAATTGCTAACAATTTTCTCAAACTGTTGTAATTGGATTTTCGTACATCCTCCAAACTGTATTACGAACACAAATACCAAAAATATTCGATCATCATTTGCTTAACATCAGTTTAAAAATCAATTTAAAGCGATTGATCAAGAGTGGATGGATTTTATTGACATAAAAACACTGTACATCTTATGACAGGCAGACGTCTTTTACACATTCGATAGAGACACTTTTTTGCATGTGTGGCCTTTTGAAATATGGAAAATGAGGTAGCATTGTACTCTATCTGTAGAACCCATAAGAATTAAGGTTACTCTATTAAATGGCAATAATTGGTTAAGGTAACGTCACATATACTGCCTTAATGATAACAACTATGAAAGTCAAGTATTTCCGTGTTGATAAAATCTAATTTGGTATTTTGTAGTATATATGTATGAGTAAAAAACGTCGTCTATGACAGCTTTTTAAACAATGGCATAATCATTAAAAATGACAATATTTGTTTCATTAAGTCCTTTATAACTTGACTTCGATTTTCCTTTTCCGGTTATTGATTAAAACATTATGTGATTTAGAGATAATAAATAGTGGTCAAATATAGAAAAAATGTAACGATTAAAAAAAGATTAAACATGCATGTTTCAGAACAAGTGTTAAAGATTGAGTGTGTTTAACTGTAAGGAAAGAATCATAATAAGAGTATAGATAAATAAACAGTTTAAATAAAGTATAAATTTAGAAGGATGTATTTTTAACAATTAGTTTCCTTTGATATCATTTTCTCACAACAACATCAAGATACTTTTAAAATGTTGGCAGATGCTTTCAATAACATAACAAAAGCCGTACCAATAACTAATATCTTTTAAAAGATTGTACATGCACCTTAAAAGATAGATATGACTCGAATAGACACCTGCGAATTGCACTCGTTTTAAACAAACACTTATTAATATTACATGTGATAATGGCGATTAGAATTTAACCTTGTCCTAGCTTAAAAATATAGAACAAATAGGATTGTACTATAACTGAAATTTACTTAACAATCAACTCTATTGTGGTCACATCGTGTATTACACGTTTGACCAATATATATTTATTTCCTTGTATGAAAATCCAGACTTCGCTTAGCTGTAAGGCATGAATGGTTTTTTTCTAAAAGAGTGCAATCGATAGTTATAAAATTATGAAGCCGTTACACAGAAAACATTTTTTTCTTCAAGTTGCGGAGTTCATGTTTGTTTTGATATGGATTATGAATATTAATTTTGACATATTTTTGAAAAATTCCGTTTATTTCCGTTTTTTATTTTTAAAAAGAAAACTGCTAAAAATGACAGTACGTTTTAGGATACATTATAACTACTGTGGTTTCATTAATATTCAAGGGTATCAATTTTCGTGGATAAAGTGAAAATCACAGTTTCAAGGATACGTAAATTCGTGGCCAATGACCCTATTAATACAAATTGATATTATAAATTGCATTTTAATGAACATTTAATTTCATGGATAAACTTGAAAACGAAATCCACGAAAATTGGTATTCAGCGAATATTGATGAAACCACAGTATGGTTTCCAAAAACCAACGATGAACTAAGATGAAGTCCATTATATTGAATTTTTAATTTTACGATTTTACAAACAAATATTAAGACAGAGACCATCCTGCAAAGGTTGTGCGTAGATACTCCTTACTCAACAAATCTCTGTAGTTGGTGTGATAATGGTGAGTCCTAACGAAAACTACATCTCCTTGACCAATTTGTACGACCGCAGTGCCAGATGCAGATCTATACCAACTTGCTCCGTCGGCATTGCAGTAGGAACTGTCAACTGCGTTTGCATTTACCACTAGTTGAAGGTTTGTGTAGCCTCCAGCCTCGCAGTAGGATGTCCACGTAAAGACATAAGTACCAGAGTGAGGAGCAGTGAACATCCCAGCATACCTATTATAGTGACCACCATTGTTAGTAGGAGCAACATCAAACACCAAAACGTGACCAGGGCTTGGTTCCCTCAGATCTCCGGACAAATAGGAAAAAAAGGCAACGTTTTCTAGATTAGGAAAAATATGTAAATTACCAATAACATATTAGGTATAAATCAAAAGCATTTCTCCACTCAAACTTTAATTAAATATCATTTGATAAAATACAAATTTTCCATTAATTACACATGAGAACCGATAAAGATTAGTAAACACATCTTGAGAGTATCAGGAGGAGTGTATTGAATTTTCATTTCCAATTTGAATTACCATTTTTATTAATGCTACTTTTAAAGCATAGAGGAAACAAAACCTGTTTCTGTTTCTTTCATTTTACAAAAATAGATTATTTAGAATTCTCCTTACCATGCCCAGAATCAACTGATCGTCTTTGCGGTGCCTTTTGCATAATTTGTCCAATTAAAGACGTATTTTTAGGATACATTGCCTCGACAAAAGCATGACCTTTTTTGTTAATCTGTTCATCACTTGTCTTATTTGTTTTCATTTTAGGATAAATAGAGTCGTCTGTTTTGCATTCTGTCTCCAATATCCATATCCTTCTTTCTTGATTAGCTACTTTTCCCACTAGATTCTTTATCAGCTCTGAGTATTTTGCGTTTTCCGTAGTAACTGACAAGACGGCGTCCTGCAATTTTGCATTTTCTATTGTAACAGACATTACTGTGTCTTGAAGTTTTTCTACCATTCTCTCAAGTTGTTGCAATTGGTTGCCCGCGCATATCCCTAATTGTATCAAGAACAATAAAGCTAGAATGCAAATTTGACTTTTCATTCTTTCCTTTTAGTCGAATCTACGCAATGTCGGAGAATAATTTGAGACACAATCTCGAAGAAATTTTATACCTTGCACGATCGTATCTGATATGAAGACACGCACTGCACCTTTGCTATCCTGGTCTAGTAACGGCAAACACGGTTAAGGTCAGTTCCGGAAATAAAATACTGGGTTTGATTTATCAAGGTTTTGTCAGGCAAGATTTTCTGTTAAGTAACAGGGAGTATAACACAGCCAGTAAAATCAATATAAATGTTTTAAAAAAATCAATTAAAGTAACTAGTTTTAATTTTGATTGGAATATTTCATTTCTCTGTCTATTAAAAAGATTAAAAACTAGCACTGTTAGTTGTAGATAATTACAGAAAAAAGCAGGTGAAATATCGGGGGTTTTTAAGTCAGGAACTTATTCTTACCTTTGTTTTTCTGGTTTTTACACTGTATAAAATCATAAAAATATATCTCAAGAGTGTGAAATTTTAAAACATAACTAAAAGTACCTTTTAAAAAACTTAGAGGTCAGTAAATATTTTTTAGTGAGTAAGTAAATATTTCATTATAGTGACATGTGTATGTCAAAAGTATAGTATAATACTATATTATGCATCATCGAATTACACCTGGCCCATTGGACCTAAATATCACTTTGAAATCTTAGAATATACAAATATAGTATATAGAGAATGTTTCTCTTTTGGTAACTCCCGTACCTATAAAATCATGGGTTCAAAGTTAAAACTTAACTTTTTTTTAACTTATTGGACTTGAATTTCATCAAAAAATAAATAAAATATATATGTATCCATACTATTTAAGATGTAAGGGAATAAAAACCAAAGGCTGAAATTATCATCTGAAAATCACACTTTTTTTGTTTAAAAATTAAACATAAGTGGATGGATACTTGTTTGTCTATTTAATTTTTATTGCTTACTATGTCAGAAAACTAAAATTAATTAAAAAAAAAAAAGAAAAAATTGTTTACTTTAGAAAAAATATAGCATTTAGATATATCACTTAGAGAAAAGTAGAAAAGAGTTATTTCCCTTTGTCATTTTTGAATTATGTCGAATATAAGGATGAAAAACGCTTATTAAATATCTCCAATAATTCATGGTTTATGTAAAATGTATGACGTCACAGGAGGGTGGATTTACTTTAACATACGTCTGGATGGTAAAGTCTATATTTATGGTGAGGCAAAATAAAGTTTAAAATTTTCGCCGAAGAACGAAACCTTTCATTTGTACTATGAAACATCTCATATATTGATGAAACACAATAAACCAACGTTTTTTTCACTATGTTTCTTTTTAAGTCACCAAAAATACAGAATGCGATCAGCGAATGCAATTTCTTGGGTCTATCCGACAAAACAAAATTGAAAATTGAGCCCAGCTTGAAAAGTACGATGTGTCATGGCAGTAATCGTATGCCGCGTTTCTGACAAAGGCAACATCTGTCCAATGCTAAAACAAAACTTTTGCTGTATTATTTCCACGTTATATGACATGGATGGGATAAAATTGAAACGATCATCAGCAGTGCAAGATTTCAAACATACAAACTGCATTGCTGACCAAGTGCTCGATAGCGCATGAAATTGAATAAAATACAATGTAAAACTGTTTATTATGTGGTTTAAAAATCATCATCTGCATGTTTCTGTGTTGTTTTGTTTTTGTTTTCTGTTTTCTGTTGGGTTTTTTTTGTGGGGGGGGGGGGGGTGAAGGGAGGTTAGCATTTGCATTGTTTTTCTTTTTTTTAAAGTTTTCAAATAATATACAGTGAGTAAGAAGTGACAAAACATTCATTTTAAAAATCAAAACCAGGTATATATAAAAAGATGTTTTATCCTCCATTTCTTTCCAAAGAAAGAACTGTGGTTTTGGTTTGTCTTAAACCATTAGCTGTTAAAATAATCCGTCAAGGGAAGTAACTCTAATTATAGTAAATCTGTCAGCTGACTGTATTTCTTACAAGCTCGGCCATGTTACAGTGCAAAGTAGTCTAGGTGTATGAGTTTCCTATTAACGCGGTATGTACCACTTTCTGATGATTTTCGATAAACCATTTTATTTAATTAACCATTCTGAAATTACGAAATAAACTCTATATATAGAATAAATATATAGAATTTGTTTGGATTAAATTTCTTTCACTTTAGATGTATAAAAGTACACATGCTAAAAATACCCACATCAGTACAAAGTACGACAAAAAAAACTATTTCAAATCTTCTTAAAGCTTGATAAAGTTGTATAGCTATTTTAAGCTTAATCTTAAAATGTGTACTGGACCTGGTATAATCAGCTGATAATGATATGTACAGCGAGCACTCAAGGTATAACCATATCTAAAACGAAAATTGGAATAAACATGGTGATATCCGTAGATCATTTTAGGTAGATCAATAAAAACAATTTTTGTAGCATCTACGTGAGCAGAACAAAAATTCTGAATTTCATCATTTAAGCAGCTAAATATTAAGGGACACATATAGATTAAGTTGTCACAAGAGTGAAAAACAATCTTATCACGTAAATATTTAAAACTTCCAAGTAGAGTTTGTAATATAAAATGCTTAGTACATATCTTTCACGATTACATGTACGGGTCATATACAATTAGAAGAGCAATCATCGCTTCATTTCATTTTGAAATATTATAAATAGAACTTGCCAAACCTAGTATTGATGCGGTAAGTGAGGTTGTCGAGGTTAACGACTGAACGTGGCTTAAAGTGGTTTTAACAGAATGAAATTTTCAAAAAGTGCTATATTAGTAAATTAAATATAAATATTTGATACCTTAGGAAGAAAAACCACATAATTCTTTTCTATTTCACATCAAGACCATGCATGTAATGTTCACGTGTAAATATATATATTTTTTTTAATTTGGCCCAAATGACAAATGCTTTCTATAGAACCCCTGCCCAAAACTCAAATCTATTCGTAACACACTATCAGGCTATCAGTTATTTTAACTAAAGTTATAGAGTAAACAACAGCAATAAAAATTGGCTACCCATGACGCCAAAACGCCTGGGCGTACACATTATTTATCATTCATAGCTTTGTTAACTCGGATAAAAAGAGGGATATGCATCAGATACATATTGAATATTTGTTTTGCAATAGTTATTAGCAATGGTTGTTATTCTGTAAATAAATTTGTTTTTTAATTTATAAAATTGGTCTTTGTTATACTTAATATACCTCTGTATAATTTTCAAAACCTACATAGGTTTACCATTTAGATACTCAAATTATAGTTTTTATTCGATTACTAGTAAGTTAAATGAATATGTTTTAGAAGTTTTTAAAAATCTTTTTTCATCAAAATTTACTCTAGCTGCAAAAGCACACTTAGTCTAATCTTAAGTAGTTTTTATAATATTTTATCGTGTTTTAGGTTCGCGTATTTTGTTCGACAAATGAACCAAATGTAAAAAAATAAATGAAATATTTACCAAACTTATAAATTTTAATACCATAAAGATAATCAATTAAGCAGACATATAAACCCTTCTGGAATGAGAGTACCACTGCACCGGATGTTGACAGAAGAGAGGTGTTTATGCAAGATTGGGCCAATTGGAAAAAAGGTATTGCTTAGGTGATTGGCTGAAATAATTGCTGAAATAATGATTGTTTAAGAGTTAATTTATCACTCTAATTTTAAAACTTTAAGTGCAGTGTTCAGTGTAACATCTACAAAAGTGAAAAGGAGAACCTAGTGAAATTAGGAGGAATCTTGCAATGAAGAACTTTGCCTACAGATTTAATATCAGCCAGTCTTCAGTGACAAACATTTTCCATGCATGGCGAGATGTCCTTTATACTTCATTAGGCACCCCTGCGAATGTTATTGTCATTTAAATTTTAAATCACGTGGTTTCATTTGACCCTTTCAGTTTCGCAGTAAAAATCGTGCCTCGTGTTCATAGTCTATTTTAGAGAATCTAGGTACTTGTAGTCAATTATAAATTCTAGAGATTTATTGATTTTAATCTTTATCTTCATTAATTGCTGGTTAAAATGTGTCCTAGAAATAAATGTGACAATACAAAAAGGTTTTTTTCAGCTGTTGCGACAATTAACTTGATGCGTAGTAGACATCGCTCCTAAGAATTAATTTTCGATCCGCGCCTGACAAAACATTCACCCATTATTTTTTTTAAAAACATGGTATTGCACACCACAAGCATCAAACATGGCTATGATTTTATTAAGCAACCCAATGTTTATATTATCGACCACTCTACACGTGGTCGAACACGAACGATAACTCTGTTTCAAGTATCATCGTTTAATTTAAAAAACCGCTATATGGTGAAATAAGACATACATCTTTTTTTTTTTTTTTTTTATCTTTTATTAAAATCATTCTTCATCACAAAATATACATATTTTGATACTCGTATCGTATAAATATATCTTCTGTGTAATAAGCATAGTTTTACATGCATAAAAAAACAACTATTGTTATACATATTAAATCTATTGTACAATAATTATAATAATTAGTATTCATCATAAACATACATCGTATTACTGTATCACATATCATATATCAAAAATATGGTACTTCATATACTGTTTTGAAATTATAGAAAGTTTCCAACATTTTTATAAAAATCGTTTTTATTTCTACCAATACTGGTGATAATTACATTCTGGAGAAAAAGAGTATTTTTAAGCTTGTGCCTTAGGTCTTGCTCACACATTCTTTCTTTCTGAATTCTACATTTCATTTTATATTTATATATTGTAAAACTAATGAAAGACAAAAAGTTATTCAAAAAAGAAGTTTTCTCGCTAATTTCATTGTAAAAACCTAGTACAACAATTTTCCATGTGACATCAAATTTTAAGTACATGCTTATTCTCTCCCAGAAATGTTTGACAATTTTGCAATCATACAAAAGGTGTTTTATATCCTCGTTAACATTGCACACTTCGCACAATGGAGAGACAGTTTTGTTCCATTTACTGACACATACATTATTGTTCAATATACCATGAAGGAGTTTGTAATTAAATTCTGAGACTCTTTTTTCATATATTTCTTTGATTTTTGCAATATACACATTTTCCCATAGACATAACGTGTCGTTAAATACTTTTCTCCATCTAATTTCGTATATTGGTTTTTGAAACTTTTTATCAATAAACAATGAATAGTAAAAATTACTTTTAACATTGTTAACTGAATTAACGGTATTGTTTCGAAATAAAAAAGATACACAATGCTTGATTTTGACGTATTTTGAATAGCTGCAGTCAAATTTTTCTTTATAAGCTTTAAATGCTTTTCTAAGCATGATATATTCACATAAGATATTGTTTTTTCTAACCAGTTTTTGTGTAAAGTACATCATATCATAAAACTCTCCATTTTCATCAAAAATATCTTTAACATACAAAATTCCACTTTTTATCCAATTTTCAAAACATAGTGGTTTATTTTCATACAGGAAAAGGTTATTGTTCCATATAAATTGACTCAGGAATTCGTCTCTATTTAGCGTATTCACATTTTTTTGTTTTTTACATCTGTTAAAAGCTGAAAATACATTTCCGTAAAAAACAGGAAGTTTCAGCATTTTGAAAAATGATGATTCCAAAAAGTTGTATTCTGTTGTTTTTAAAATATCAGAGATAGTAAGTTTATATTGTCTCATAACTGCACTAAGTGCTCTATGTATAACACTGTTTTTCATTTAATATTCTACTTATCCATGATGCTTTAGCAGCATGAAATTTGCTTTCAATATCAATAACACCTATTCCACCTTGTTCAATTCTGCCAATTAGAGTATTTCTTTTAATTCGGTCTCGCTTTTTCCAAATAAAGTTATATATAAGTTTAGAAGCAGCTTTAAAAAAGTCACTTTTAGGGTTTTCTAAAATATTGGCATTATATAATATTTTTGATATTGCTAGGGTATTGACTACAGTGCATTTACCAAATATGGTTAAATTTCGTCTTTTCCAGACACTTAGTATTTTTTCTAGTTTTTCTAGTTTACTTATCCAATTTTTTTCATAGCATACAGTTTTATCATGTCCCAGGTAAATACCGAGCGATTTTATACAGGTCTTTGTTATTTTTATTCCATGAATATGAGAATCGTTGGAATACGTATCGATAAATGAACCAGTTAACAGACACTCTGTTTTTTCTAAGTTAAGTTTAGGTCCAGCAACCTTACTAAATTCGGTAATTATTTCTATTGCTTTTCTCAAAGAGTTTGTATCTTTTAGCATGTTTGTACAGTCGTCCGCATGTTGAACGGTTTTAAAACTTAAATCATTGCAAGTATCATTTTTATTCAGAGTTAAACCCTTAATATCGTTATCATTTTTAATTTTAATTGCTAATATTTCAATTACAAATATAAATAAGAGAGCGGATACAGGACACCCCTGTCGAATTCCTCTATGCATTGTGCATGATTTCGATATCCAACCATTGTTTTTAATTTTAAAGACTGGGTCATTATACAATGTTTTTATCATTCCTATAAATTCATCTCCGAAGTTAAACTTTTCTAACGTTTTAAACATAAAATTATATTCTACTGAATCAAAGGCCTTTTCAAAATCAACAAAGAGTAATATTCCATCTAAGTCGTTGTGCATGTAATATTCAAAAACATCAAGTATTAGTCTAGCATTTTCTCCAATATAACGTCCTTTTATATATGCACTTTGCTCACGTCCTATCAATCTACTTGTTATTTTTTGTAAACGATTAGCTAATACGTGTGCAAATATCTTATAATCTGTGTTTGTTAAGCTAAGGGGTCTGTAGTTTTTGGGATTAGTTTTTTCTCCTTTTTTGAAAATTAAAGTCATTATCGCGTTTCTTTGTGAAAAAGGCAATATTCCATTTTCTATACTCTTGATTAGAGATTCATAATAGATATGTTTTATATCATCCCAAAAGGCTTTATAGAATTCTGCCGGTAAACCGTCTTGTCCGGGAGATTTATTATTTTTCATATTTTCAACTGCAGTTTTACATTCATTTAATGTTGGTATTTCATCACACATTTCCTTTTCATTATCACTGATTTTTCCACAATTAATACTATCGAGATAATTTTGAATATCAACTATATCAATATCATTGCTTGTATACAGTTTATCATAAAAATTCATAAGAACATCTATTATTTCTGTTGTCGTCGTATATTCTATTCCATTTTCATCTTTTATTTTGTTAATCGTATTATTTGTTTGTTGTCTTTTTTCTAGATTTAGAAAGTAAGAGGTACTTTTTTCCCCTTTTTCTAACCAAACAGATCTAGAGCGAACATAAGCTCCACTGCATTTTTCCGCATAATAATCATCTATTTCTTTCTCTAATAAACGTTTATAGTTCATATTTATTTCAGAGTATTGCTGAGATTCTAGTTTTCCTATTTGCTTTTCAATGAAGTTTATACGATTTTTCTTACTTTTAGCCAAGTTCTTAGAAAAGTTTATACAAAAGTTTTTTATTCGTATTTTAAGGTGTTCCCATTTACTTACAGGGTCTTGTATTTCTGTTGTATATTCTCGAATATATTGTTTTAGTTGTTTGCAAAAATTTTCATTGTTAAGCAATGAGGTATTTAGTTTCCAATATCCTACGCCGCTAGGATTTTCAGAGGTACATAATTTAAAAGTTATCCCCATGTGATCTGTTAATCTATTATTTTCTACTTTGGGAGCTTTTCTTATCATAATATTGTTAAGTATGGAACATAAACTATCTGAAAGGAAAACATAGTCTATTCTACTTTTTGGGACATTATCTCCATCACACCAAGTTAAACCTTGTTCGGATTTTTTTCCAAAATATATCCAACTATCTTTTAGACTAAGAGTTTTTAAAATTTTCTTTAGAATATTAACAGTTTTATCACTTAATTCGTTGTTAATTTGGCAATTAAAATCACCACATAGTACAACATTATCTAAGTTTAGAGAATTTTTATTAATCCAAGAAATTAATCGTTTGAAAAAATCAGCCCTATCTTTTTCGTTGTTTGGGGCATAAATATTCACCAAAGTTACCACTTTTTCATTATATCTTATGTTGACTAATAATCTTCTACCGTCTAGTGATTTATGGTAATTGATAATTTCTATATTGCTATTTTTCCTGAGTAAAATTGACACTCCTCTGCTGTAAACTGATTCTGAATAGCAATTAATTATTTCACCAAACCATCGTGAATTATATATACATTCTTGATTTTCTACAAAATGAGTTTCTTGTAAAAATATTACATCATATTTCACATCATTTAGCCAATCAAAAAGAATTGTTCGTTTTTTGTACGTATTTAAACCTCGAACATTTAATGAGAAAAAAGTTAATGTCGTATCGTTCATAGGTTTATGAGAGTTACATTGCTGACTTACTACTGATTGTCACCCTTGTCGCACTTGTCGTTCTTTTTTCTCTGCCTTCGAAGATCTTTTAGAAAGTCTTCAATGTTCGGTTGGCCCTCGGCCGATGCTCCTTTCCGGGGTAAGGAAGAACTCCTGAGCTTCCGGGTGTGTTTGTTAGCCAGCTTTTGGTATAAGAGCCCAAGTTTGTTTTTTCCAGGCCATTTGTTGATTTTTGTGTATAGGGTGGCCTCTTTGTCCAGACCAGTCCCCCAGAACATGTCGAAGGTTCCCTCGGCAAATGTGATGCTACCATCGAGTTTTTCAAGGACAGCCTTGACTTCTGCTATTTGATCAGCCTTTGCAGTAACGATCTCCTCCATTACAGTCTCTTTATCGTCACTCCATCCTTGAGGGTCTTTTACTGAATTGCCAATCCTTTTAGCATCAAGGGCTGTTTCTGCATCCCTCACCTTCTGTGCAGCATCCGTGTTCCCCGATCGAATGGCCTTTGTGAGCTGATATGCGTGCTCCGCTGTTTTGTGGTGCTCCCCGAAAACGCGAAGATCGCAGGGAAAGAAGTTAGACAAAGGGTTGTCCTGGCCTTGGAAAACAACCACATTATCAGGGGATTCCTCATGATGTCGACAATCGGAAGATCCAGGCGCATGACCGGGTTCCTTACACACTCTGCAGACCTTAGGGTTTTTGCATTGCTGTTTTCGGTGACCGTTTTCCCAGCAGTTAAAGCATTGGGCTTTAGGATCATCTACGACTTGGTTATAATGATATATACGGCCTTTTAAATTTGCACAAGTTGCACTCCTAGGGAGTGATTTGTTGTTAGGGAGGGGGGCTATGTAAATGAATCTGTTCCCGTTTAACACACTAGTCATTCGACGGGTCGTCGGGTGTCTGATGTTTTCGTATTTAAGGTCACTCTTGATCGTGACATCAAAAGAGTGCAACATCTCTAGTACTGCAGAGTCATCTACAGACAAAGGGAGTCCACATATAGTTACCTTAAGGACACTATCACGTGGACTTGAGGCACCAGTAGAATACGGATTTGATTCGTATACTTGGGCAGTGATGTTTCTGATTTCAAAGCCCTCTACTATCAGCACAGATCTACTTTCTTTGGATTTTAGATAAACTCTCCAGAGATCTCTTTCCAATTGTATGCAAAGCACTTCATCTCCAACCTTCTTATGTATGGATTCGTACATTTCAAAATCGCCAATTTTTTTGCTCTTGTCCATTTGAATTTCAGAGTTCTTAATATATACAGGTTTGTTCATTACGATTGACTGTGATAAAACGTTTTCAGATGCCATTTCAGCGTCACACATTGAAATACTGAATTACCGTTATAACACAGGTGAACACAGGTGAACACAGGTGAACACAATTCAGGTAGATACTACGCTAGTGGAAATTTAAATTCCAGGTAAACAAAGGAAATAAAGAAAATATCAAAATAAACATATATACACACGTTTGGGTACAATTCCAACACGGTTTTAGAAACACACAATGGTCTTAAATCCAACACGCACAAAATTATTTGCAAAAACTCCTTGAAAAAAAAAAGTTTTTGGTCAAAATACGGAGCAGGTAAGATTCGTGTCCTCTCACCTGTACGACATACATCTTAAAAGATGTTGATGTTTTAACATAAATCAAAGTAGGATATGATGTGAAAATCGACCAGTACTTAAGTATTTTGAGAATATTATCCGAACACTTATAGTTCCGCTCGAAATTTCACAGGAACTGAATAAATCTCGGTGAAGTCTCGTGAACTTTCATTCGAGCACCTCTGGATTTATTACAGACTTAGCAACGATAAAGAAAACATTCCGAACACATTCGCAGGGTGTTAGGAGGACTTGTGAAGTGGTCTGAAACTGACGAATGCCAGTTACCAGAAGTGTTTCAAAATGAAGTCTTTAGAAAGGTAAAATGTGTGATTGACTGCACAGAGATTTTTATTGAACAACCATACAACCTCAGAGCCAGAGCTCAAACCTATTCGAGCTACAAAAGACACAACACAATCAAAATCTTCGTAGGAATAAGTTCATCTGACTGTGTGACATTTCTCTCAACCTGTTGAGGAGGCCGAGTGAGTGACCGTCAGATTACTTGTGATTCTGGACTTTTGGACAAGTTAGTGCCTGGTGATTTTGTGTTAGCAGACAAAGGTTACAATGTGTCGTAGGATTTTGCCATTAGAGGTGCCAAGTTGATTGTACTTGCCTTCACCAAAGGCAAGAAGCAGTTATCAAGGGAAGAGGTGGAGAAGTCCTGGATGATGTATCGTGCTAGAATCCACATTAGAAGGGTCATAGGAAGATTAAAAGACTTTGAAATTATGAAAGGAACATTGCCAAGCAATCTAGTGAGGAGGAAAGTGGATTCAGGTATTACCTCTGGTGACAAACTAGTGCGTGTTGTTACAGCCATTATCAACACCAGTGGACCTATTTTAAGAGTCGCTTTGTGATTTGTAAGGTTCAGGACAAAATCCATGATGAAATTATGATGTATTAGATTTTTTAGCCGGGCTCTGCTGAAAGCAGAGTTCTGGCTATAGGCAGGCAAATCGCCAATGTTACTATAAATAGCACAACTTCAAAAGTAAACAAAAAACCGAACAGCGTCAAAGTAAAAGCTTCCGCTATACCAAATGGTTACACAAGGAGCCACGTTTTGTCAAAAGTGTTGGCATTTTGTTTCTTTTCTTTTTTTAATTTCGAGAGAATTGTCTATCTTTTTTAGTTTTCCTATTAGTAACGTGTTTTGAAAACAAGACTATGTATTTTGGACACATACAATGCGCATGAATTTCCATGAACTACTTTGCTGTGCGTTGAAGAAATGATGATTGAATATATAACGCTTGCTGCAAAATTCAAGGCAGCAACTGTTGAACTTTTTTCTACTAGACAGGCATATTTTTGTTTAAATCCGCTTACAAAATTTGGTCGCTCTCTGACGCTTTGCCGACATTAAAAGCATGAGAGAGAGAGAGAAAAAGAGAGAGAGAGTTTTTCAGTCTTTACTACACAACATGCATAATTAAAGACACGCCAAAAGAGACCGGCTTTTAATACTTCAGTACGTTGATCATGCAATGTACTGGATCAGTTTTGTGCCTTTTGAAATACATACATTGTTTGTGTTATCACTTGACAAGGAATTATGTAAAGCAGTTAAAAAAAGTTTTCATGGTTGTTTAACAAGCTATGAATAATAATTCCGGTTCTTTTAAAATGTTTATGACTGAATTTTGCTCTTATATTTATAATACATGTATCTGAAAATTATTCTTTATTAAATGAATAAATGGAGATCTTATCAATGTGACTTTCTTATCTTCAGAAAGAGAAATATATGGTTTGAAAGTTGCTATCCGATATCATCATCTTGGTACTCCATGCATCATGATCATGAAGCAGTTTTAGACTTATTGTAGTCCTTCATAAACTGATTTATTTCTAATATTCCATGATAAATTAAACTTTCCTGTGAAATATATTTAACCACAAACTTAAAGGGGAAACAATTTTTAATAGTTTAATTTTATTTTTTTCAGTCTTAAAACTTTAAGTTCGACAACTTTCAAATTTGAGTGAAAGTTCAAAATCTGCTTCAAGATAATTGGACCATTGTTGAATTGAAAATTGATCCATCATTCTGTTTGACAAGTTAATAAGCAGAGCTGGATATTTGTTATATATCTATTATATGCTACCACACTTAAACGGATCTGGGTCTTTCCCATGTTACCAGTCTGATGAAGTCAGTGTAAGCTAAAAATCTCCACATTGCATGCTGAAGTTTTCATTGCTTAAATCATAAATCTTGATTACCTCAATGATGTGAATGGAGAATAATGTCATAACCTTCATCGAGTAACTGTTTTTATTATTCTTTGAATTGTAAAATTTTCAATTGACATATACATAACACTTTACAGGATTGAAGACCATAAACTTAGAAAAGAATTAGATGTAATTATTGATGAAATATACCACTACATTTTAAATAATTTTGAAGTTTTTTTTTAATGTTTAATCTATTATCTTTAGATTCAAATTTGACTTTAGCCTGTTCTCAGTTTATTGTCTTCAGGCCAGCAACCTGTCTCAAAAGGGTAAAATGAACACTCTTAAAAAAGAAAACCCATTTTACTGTATAACGGACTTTAATACTGATTAACAAAGAACAAAGTTTTAAATAACTAAAATATATTCAGTCAATAAAACTGATATTTCCAAGAATAAACAGCCCACTCTGCACCAATGCAAATGTCGACTTTTGTGGTGAAAGATCTTTGAAATAAGAATTCATAGTTTCACCAACGTACGAGACACGGGAAATAACTCATTGTTATTTTGTTAACCTGTCAGGTGACGACATTTCTTAAACACTCAGCCATCTTACATATAAAGCGAATATAATTCCGGAAAAAAATATTGTTTTTCATTATTAACACGGGTATGTATTCTTTATAAATATATGTTAAACCACAAGTCGAAACTTAGAATAAGTTTTTTTTAAAGATATATGTATTTTGGCAAGACATTCTACAAACATTTACATTATTATTATAACTACTTTCACTTTAAAAAACCTGATTCATCTGCAAATTGAATAAAAAAATGAGGAGTTTAAATACAAAATACATGTGTAATGATCACCCAAATGATGACTAATGTAAATCTTAAACTCTTGTTGTGTATAGCAGCAGGCCTGTATCTCAACGGAAAATAATAGCTGACATGCAGCATGTCAAATTGATAAACATGTTAGAGCTCTGACACAATCACTATCGACTAAAAAGGTATGTATTTTGTATATCTAGTTCGTAACTTGATACGTGGTACAAACTGTGTTTTCACATTAAAAATATCGTAGTAAAGCAATGTGATCAAAACGTTTGAGCCTAAATCGTTACCATGCTCACTGACAGTTCATTTACATAGATATAGTTGCATAAACTTAAATATTTTAGACAATCATCTTAAACACCCCTTATTTTCATGTTGTTTCCGCTACACTGTGATTCAATGCATTTTTCACCAGGCTGAATCTGAATTCATTAAAGGATCTTTAAATCGGCTTCTGTTATCATCGACCAAGTGAAAAAGATGACATATTCATGAAAATATCGGTTGTTTAAATAAACTGTAGAATCAATAGATAAACATGACATCACGTTGGATATCGATCAACAGAATCGACCACATAAAGTATTCTTATCTTTTCAAGAATCTTGAAGGTAAACACATCAAAGAGTTATTAGAAAAAAAAATTCTAATAATATTGAAAACATCTTTCGAAAAGAATTATTTGTCAAATATTTTATTTATAGAACAACTATGGATCCTAACCCTAGTGCCCAGGATGTCCACCGATGTGACCTTTATGAGACCGCCATAGTACACAGCTACTGTGACTTCTGTCATGTCAACCTCTGCAAGCCCTGTATATTAGATCATATATTAGATGGATATGACAAACATAAAATTGTCCCTTTCCAGGATCGAAGATCAACCCTCATTTATCCGAAATGTGGAACACATGCAAACAAAAGTTGTGAATTGCAGTGTAAGGATTGCTATATTTGTGTTTGTTCTTCTTGTATGGCATCTGATCAACACAAGGGACATAGCTTTGCAGAAGTTTCAGAAGTTTATATGACAAAGAAAGTCATTATTCATCAGGATTCAGAAGAGTTAAAAATCCGTATTTCACCCTCATATGAAAAAATTGCGCGTGATTTGGAAAATCAGCTTGCCAACCTGGATGGAGATTATGAGAAACTTGCAACAACAATTTCCAAACAAGGAGAGGAATGGCACAGAGAAATCGACATCGTTATCAACAAAATGAAAACCGATTTTGGCGAGATAAAAGGAAAACACAGAGAAATTTTATGGAAACACTTGGATGAAGTCAAACAAATACAGTCTCTCATCAAGCAAACCCTACTGGCCTTAAAAGAAATTGAGAAATCCGCTGAAGTATCTGCTACCATTCAATATACCTCTAAGATCAGACAGTTCAGTAAGCCTCCACTGAAGGTTCAGATATCTCTACCAAAATTTATTTCAAAACCAATAGATCGTGAGAAGCTGTATAGTTTGTTTGGACAGATCATCCCATTATCTACGGCCACAGAAGATAATGTCTTGTCACTAAACCAATCCAACATTTCAGTCAGTGAACTACTGGATGAACCGGAGCTTGTTGCCACAATACAGACTGGTTATATATATCAACGCAGTGTTACATGCATGAATGAAGACAAGATATGGACGTTTAAATTTACAAATGATATTAAGTGTTTTAATAGTAAAGGATCAATAATCGAAACAGTCAAGACAAAATCAGGAGAAGATATTACAGATATAGCTGTAGACAATGATGGGGAATTATTGTACTCTGATTGGAAAACAATGACGGTGAATAAAGTGAATAATGGCCAGACAGAGGAGTTGATCAGATTACATGGATGGAAGCCTGCTAATCTGTGTGTCACCTCTACTGGTGACATACTGGTTACCATGTACAGTAATGATAGAACTCAATCCAAAGTTGTCCGTTACTCGGGATCTACGGAGAATTGATAATGAAGGTAACCCTTTGTACTCAGAGAATGGTTCAATAAAATACATCTCTGAGAACAGAAACCATGACATCTGTGTAGCTGACTGGGCGGCTGGTGCAGTAGTGGCAGATGGAGATACACTGGTCATTCCTCAGTTACCAAGAACAAACCATTTAAACCCTACGGCATCACAACAGACAGTCAGAGTTGTATCCTGATAGCCGACTTTGACAAGCATTGTATCCACCTTCTGGATCAGAATGGACAGTTTCTCCGTTACATTAAAAACTGTGATCTAAAGAATCCTTTTGGAGTATGTGTGGACAATGATGACAATCTGTTTGTGTGCGAGCATTACAGTGGCAATGTGAAGAAAATCCAATATCTAAAATAGACACTTATTATGTAAACACAGTAATGGAAATTATTTTTTTCTTCAAGACTGACATTTTCAATGTGTATAATTATTGAAATATTTCATATAATACATGAAATTCTTTACTTGTTTACTTACACTGATTTCGTTCCTTTTATATTTATCATATTATTTTGTATCATAAAAAAGGATTTGTGTGCCCTATGAATTACCACATTAACATCCTGTTGAGGGATAATATAATGCCTTTGAACTGACCTTACTAAATGTCTTAGAAAATACCGGTATGGTAAAATTTAAATGATACTATCAATTATTTGTATTGTGTATGTTCAGTTATCATGTGGTATTAAGGTGGAATACCACATCATCACAAAATTGCGGACCTCTCATCGAAACGACATTTGGCTTTATTAAAAGGATTTTATCGATGACAACATGTAACTTATTCCGCAGCCGAGTGGATAAAGTGTCGGGCTTGTGATCCGTACATCCAGAGATCGAATCCCGCAGTGGATTTTGTTGTAACCTACTAAATTGAATCTTTCAGATATTCATTTTTTATCCCCAAACTGCAAATTTTTCGCTTATTTGACATATGTACAGTTTATTTATCATCATATCTTTTATAATCAAATAATTTACTGTTAATTTTATAGACTTTTTCCAGGTGTGTTATTCCACCTTAAAGGATTTTTTTTTCAACAAATGTAAAAACACTACTTCCTTGCAAAAACATAGGGCGTTGTATGTCTGCTTAGGTTATCTTTGTGGTATCCAAATATATAAGTTTGGTAATAAGTTCATTTTTTTTTAAATTTGGTTCATTTGTCGAACAAAATACAAGTTAAGCTAAACCCCAATACAATAATAATTACTACATGATGAGATGAGACCAAGTGTGCTTTTGCAGCTATAATAAATATTGATGAAAAATGATTTTCAAAAACTACTTAACATATTCATTTAACTTAATAGAAAAAAAACTACGATTTGAGTGTCTAAATAATAAACCTATATAAGTTATGAAACTTTAAAAATCATAGAGAAGTATAATAAGTATAACAAAGACCAATTTTATAAATCAAAAAACAAATTTATTTATAGAATAACAACCATGGCTAATAACTATTGCAAAACAAATATTCAATATGTATCTGATGCACAAAAGAGAGTGGAGAAAAAAAACCTATACACAACTCTTAATGCCCCTTTTGAAAGTTCACAACATATTTCACATTTTATGTTTGGAAAAAAAAATGCATAAATAGATGTACATTTTAACATCATGTGATTTACTGCTTATTCGTAATTCAAAAATAAAGTGGTGTTATCAGTCAGCAACATAGATAAAGCAGAATGACATGATGTAGCACTGCTCCAAAAATTAATAACATAATTGTATTTACTGCACTGCTTTGTTAACAATTAGAACTTAAAACAGTTTGTTGGTTCATCCAAACTTTAAAAACAGTTCGATTTATTTGCAGAATTGTTTACATGGTTTCAGGGGTCAATTTGAGAAATCTTCAAAAGTTTTATGCTGTATGATTTATCTTGAAGTAATTAGTTGTTAATGCTATTAGTACTTTATTTTATCTTACAATATTCTTTGTGTTATAAAAAAAACACAGAAAAAAAATGAAACATGCATATCACAACTGGAATGATTCCAAAAACACCTCAGTATTCAATCAAACATTTCAACAGCTTGCATATCCCAAACTCACAACCTTATTTTTGACTTCCCCAAAATAACAAATTTTTCTTCATTCAATTACCAGCAAAAATTGAATGGAATTCAAAATTTTATAAAATACCATTTTTTTTTTTTACAACAGGACAAAAAGTTTATTATCTAATGAGTATTTTCTTCATTTTTAACCAAATACCACTCCAAACACTGTAGTAGACCATCTTTTGTGCTGAAACCGAAACGCGAAAATGTTCCAAAAGAGACGACACAAATCATGATATTTTTTTATCTAAAGGTTGATGACAACCCATCCACCAGGCCAACAATATACAGGCTGAATTTTTTCTCTCAAAAATAATACCTAGCTGATTTGCAAAAACATATCTAGAATGCATTTCAGTCTGCATTCTGAGCTCTGTACTCCTGCAAACACAATTGCTACTACATAATACATCATTTGAGCATGGCATTTGTTTCCAATTTTTCACTTCCAACATTTATGTACTTGCAAACAACAATTTTTACACTGTGTATGTCAATATACTCTTCTTCATTTTAACATTTTTTGTTACCAAAAAAATAAATAAATAAATGGCATCACATTCAAAAAAATCTTTTACATGTAAACACGTGTAGCACTGTAAATTAAAAAAACACATACTTAGCACCACCTAGATTTGCTGTAAACAAGCTTTGAAGGTCTCCTAGCAACTCCTAATAGATACCATGGTAGATGTACTAAGACATTAACATTTCTTGCAGTACATTTTTCACCACTAAAATACTTGTTACATATTCAAAAATTGTTTGAAAGAAGAAATTTAGCATAATTGTGTAGTTTGAAAACTCGCTTTAGCAAAAGTGACAGACTGCAAATCAATCTCTTTCTTGATCAATCAAGATTTTCATATTTTAAAATACAAAAGGACTGAGATTCTCTTTAGACAGGAAAGACTAAAGTGATCATATTTAATATTTTGTACATTGATAAGAAATATTTTGTCAAATGTAAAGTATGAATTAACATACTGTAATTTCTATAACTCATGAAAAGTCAGCAAGTGTAAAGCACATTACTTATATTTTCTATTTAAGTGGCAGTTGCTAAAATTCTTAATTTTACACCCCAAAAATGTTTATGAGAAAAATCATTCATTCAAAATTAATTCTTAAATTGTAGATGTTTAACATTTTGTATATGGCAAGAGTAAAGCTTACAAATACAATGAAGTCACAATCTAAAAACGACAAAACAATTTTTCTACAATGGAATAAGCACCAGTTTATGAACTGTACAAACAACAGGTAGGAAATGAAAGTGGTTGGTATGGCAACAGAATCATGAACAATCATTTAACTTATTCCTTTTCAAAGATAAAATTGCACCATTTCTGTTCATTGTTCAACTGAAGAAATATCATGCAGAGACAAAATTGCTTTAATATACACAAAATCTGCATTAAACTTCACAAAACCTAAATAACATATTTTAAATAGATTCATGGACATTGTTATCAAGTTAATGGGTTTTGTTTTTTTTGAATAATTTTTTGTAAATTGCAATATGATAATTATTGTACATTAATATCAAGGTGGAAGACATAATAACATAATACATCTTTTTTAATAATCTCATTTTTTTCTGAGTGTAAAATGTTATCACAGCATCAATTACATAAATTTGTATGCATCTTTAAATAATATTGACATTAATTATTTTTAATCATAAGTAAATATTTTAAAGCAAAAATTCATTTCAACAAATCTACTCCAACTTCACTTTTTGTGTGCATCATTTGAGTCATAATACCATGAAAATGTACATTTTACAAAATATTCCAGAAGTTATTATTACAAGTGTTGGAAATCTTTGAGTATCATGGATTTTTCAACGGAACAAATCTAAATTCTAGCTTTTACAACATTTTACAACAATTTTGAAAATTATTACAGGTGTCAGACATCTGTGAGTATCATGCGGTTTTTTTTTCAAATGGAAACGAACTTAATTCTAGCTTTTACAACATTTTACAACAATTTTAAAAATTAAATAAATAAGAAAATGAGAAAAAAAATCGCTCGTCAACAAGAACAATTATTTTTAGACAGTTTTGGGACTATTTACACTTGAGGAAACACTGAAGTTTTCGTACATTTTCTCCTCGTCTTGGGATCTGTAATCTCTGAAGGGCTGGGTACCAGTGTATTTCTTGGTACCCAGACTGGATGACTTTGTGATTGGGTTTCGACTGATGATCAGATGCAGATTGTTCCGAGCCTCTGTGATTAGTGGAATAGTCAGAGCACAGTCAAAGTCTTTGGTTCTTATGCCATTCACCTATATACAGATAACAGATTATAGCATTTGGTGATACATGTAGTAGATACAGCTTATTTACAAGCAATACAAGGATGAAAATAATGGATTGAATCACAGTAACTTTTATATTGTGTAATATGGGGTACAATAGTTTTATTTAGAGTAGAATATATTTGTTTGAAACAGATCCCAGATAATTTCATTCAATAAGTTAAAAAAAGAAACTTATGCATATATATCATATAAAATATATCAGAAAATGTGTTTTGTTCTTTATGATTGATTTAATAATAGTATGAGAATACATCAATTTCTTACCTGTAGAACCCTATCGAATGGCTTGATTCCATTCAGGTCAGCAATACTTCCTTTCCGAACTCCACTAATGTAAACACCTTTTTCGTACATTCCATCCGACAATCCGAATCCAAAGTCCTCTACCACAGTGCTACGCGTCAGATTGATCTTGTGTAACTGCACCGGGGTGGGAGAAAAAATAGTCTGAACATGATTCTGGTACATTTCCGCATTGGACTTGCTGGGTCGTACTGCACTTCTTGATTTCATCGGGCCTCCCGACACTTTCCCAAGATCTAGGTCACTGCTGTAATTAATGGCCGTGCTGTGTGATATCTTTTTCCTGCGACTCCCACTGCGAGAAGTCGGTCTCGCTCTCCTGTCCAGACTTGCTGTACTTTTCTCCCGTAGACTTGCACTTATCTGGCGGAGCATTTCTGAGTTTTCGTAATCCTCAAAGGACCTCACCCACTCCTCAACGTTTGAATTTTCACCGTTTCCATGACTACCGACACTACAATTGTCAAGGTCGTCACCTGAACTGAGATCATCTAATCTGTCCACACTGGACAAAGCATTTGAATGGTTGGATCCTCCACTCGTCATACCTGTAAAAGATGTCTTAATGCATTTAAATAATTCTAATAAGGTGTGTAATAAAAGGATCATGTTTTAAATTTTTCAATTTGTAAAATTTGTAGAAATTCTGCAAATGGCACAGAACAAAAATGTTTTCTTTAAAAATGTCACCCAAAATAATGTCTTTTTAGAATCCTTTCATTTATCATGATGTCATCATTTCACATGAATGTAATATAATCTTGGATTTATCAAACAACTATGTGAAAGAAAATAAAGTGTTCTATACTTATCAGATATATGCAAAAATCACACTTTTTCGAACATTCACAATGAAAACAAACAGTGCTTACTTCTCCCTGACTTGTTGACCCGACTGAGGGGTCGAGACACAACCATTGGCTGTACCGAGTGGCCGTTACCCGGGGCCCCGAGCTGGGTGTCGTGACACTCGCTATCCCAAGATTCCATAGCGCTGTCTATACTGGCAGCAGGGGTCGTAGACCTGTCACTCTGAAATGCACAAAATATTCCATATTCCAAAATTTACATTTGCAAACATGCATCCTTAAATGAACCTATATTGAAGTGAAAACGTTAAACGCTATGTGAACTTTTAAATGACGTCACAATGATCACCGCACACATTAATTGCTTGACCGTTGCATAATTTTCAACATTAAAAACATGGTAATTTTGATAATTCTAAACCATTTGCCTTATTCAAATGTAAATATAAGTAATAAATAGCAATGTCAAAAAGTGCACCAGAATACAAAATTGTTACATGATCAAATCTTAAAGGTCCTTCGGTCTTCACAGGATTTAATCATGTGAGCAACCAAGTCCATATTCTGGGGTACTTTTTAACTTGCTGTTTATTTCTTAAATGCACTCTGAAGGAATATTCACATGTGTGCAACTTTATTAAAGTACATTTTAGAAGATTAATGACAGTTCCAAAACACCACTTCAGGAAAAATGAGTTCGGACAAGAAAGTTTTTCATCCATAGGTTGGAAAATATGAACCAAAGACAATATTTTTTTCATAAATATTTTTTATTAAAAAAAATAAAACATCTTATTGACATAACTGGACATGATTTATTAGATATTGATACCCTGCATTTACACAAAATATCTTAAACTCTACAGTATGTTACTAGCAACCAAAACAGATTTTCCGCTTTTTCATACGAAATTTTTTTTTTAATTTGTATTAAATAATTGAGAGCAAGTATCCCTCTCTGAACAATGAAATCATGTTTCAGAAATGATACTTTAATGATCTATAAAATAAAATCTCGGTGTAGTATTCCACCTTAAAATAGAGTATAAGTCTATACTTACACAGTGACCCCCTTTTCTGTGCCGAGATCCTGGAAAAATTAAGAATTGAATATCAATTATAAAGATATAAGTAGGTGTATCTTTTTACAACACAAACTACTTTATCTAATCGCATAGATATTGAAATAGCATTTATCACATGTTTATCTCAATATACAGTGGATATCACTCACTAAAGGCTCGTGGTTTAATTCTGAGTAAATCAAAACAAAATCAAAAGAACTGAGGCAAAATAAAGTTATCACTTTATAAAACCCTACTGTTGGCTTCAATGGGTCGGGCAATCTTGAGTGTGATGAGATCCTCGGCGTTCTGTAACATCTCGGTGGCCTCCGTCAGAGTTCTCCCCTTCATCATTTCTCCGTTAATGGCCAGCAACAGATCTCCAATGTGTATGGCACCGGTTCTGTCATAAACATCATTACAAGTGTATACTTTTCTCCTCTAGCAAAGCGTATGAATTATGCAGGTATATGTATAGTGTATTTGATACATGTATAGAAACATATATGTAACAAACCTACGTTGCATGCAAATTGAATATGTTTAAAATTTTACACACATACATGAACTGTAGATTCCTAATTAAAAGCGAGGAATTAATTTCTGCGTAAAATCTCAAGAAGCAACCCTCACCGATTTTAAAATCTTGCTTTTATTTTTTAGACAATTCTGAACTTTTGGAAATAACGACAAAAAATTGGTGATCACAATATTTCATTCTCACGATTTGATACAAAAAGTGGAGTTGCAGAATCAAGAACTTGTGTAAAATAAGGAATTTACAATATACAGTAAGACAACAATCTTCTTGAATGAAGCAACTAAGGTATTTTTATGTAAATGCTTTTTCATGCAAATGATTATATGTACCCCTTTTAAAACAACTTGCATTATACGTATCTACATAAAGATATCTATACATGATTTTTTATTTAAAACAAATCCAATCAGTTTTCAGCAGAATTGGGAGTAAAGTTTCTAACTTTTCAGCCAGTCCCCCCTTGATGATGTCAGAGATGATGATGGGGTCCCCGGGGCTGTCGGTCCCTGAGATGGTGATCCCCAGGGGTCCGCCCCGCCGGTGAAGCTCGACCGTGTATACCACTGACTCATCACAACTCTCATCTAAAGGAAGGAAAACGACAGTAATTAACGCATCATTACAATACTACATTAAGGAAATAAAAAGAAAACCACAGTTGATACTATTACTACAAGTGGGGAAGAATTAGAATAATCACTATACTCATCATAAATATATAAATATTAAAATGATGGACAATTAATCATTTTAAGGTGATAAATTAATAACTTTTTTCATATCATAAACTAGTATCCAAAGTTTGTTTGAAATTGTCTTTTTTTTTTGGCAATTCCACAATGGTGTAGTGTATTGGGGACTTGAAAATTATAACTATATAATCTTTCTTCAGACAATTACTGTGGAATCATCATCGTTCACGGGAGACCAATGTTTGCAGCCTTCGTGTGTAACCCTTGCCCACAAATTTACATCCCAATGTCCGTATATGCAAGGTCATGTTTAATATTTATTTAAGAAATAGAACTTTTTACCAACAAAATAATGCCCCCATGTACCGGAAAAATTTTGGCTACCCACGGACATTGACCCCTATGAATGAAAATAATTCCACAGTAGCATAAAAGTATGTCAAGTGTACTGGAAAAATGCTTTTTACAACACAACTGCAATGAGGATTTCAAAAGTATTTCTTGTATCTAAATGTTGTTTTAGACATTCCAGTGTGTGTCAACTGTACTGGGGGTAAAGTGCTATTATCTATTATTTATTAATAATTGGCATTTTATATTATTTTATGAAAATTTAAACCACATGCTGATTGAGACATGAGCCCCTACCATTAGGATGCTCCTCCCTGCGGAGCTTGATCTTGATGATGTCCTCGGGGGAGTGGAGGAGGTGCATGGCGTCCTCTATGGTCAGCCCCTCGGTCCGGATGTCATTGATGGCCAGGATTCTGTCACCGGTCTGTACTGACCCACATCTGACATGCAGAGGAAAAACAGTTCATGTACAATGAAAAACATGTCTAACATAACAAAGATCATCACTCCACTCAAGTATTAAAAATCTCTCTCTCCCACTCTCTTTCTCTCTCTCTTTCTCTCTCTCTCTCTCTCTCCATAAAATGAAATGTAAATAAACTATAGTGATAACATTATGATAAATATAATGAAAAACTCCTTTATTCACAGGTCCTTAATATCAATATATTTTAAAACCGGGTTTTTTTTGGAAACAGTTCCAGGAATTCACGGATTCATTTTTAAAGAAACAATTTCCAATCATTACAGTAGCTATGTAATTTTTACAAGATAAAAGAATACTCCACTAATTAAACCAAAGACCTATTCCTCTTTATCATATGTTACCTGTATGAGACGCTGCCTTTCTTCACTGATGTAATGATTAGTTCCCGCCTGATTGCTGTAGAAAGAAAAACTCTTAGAATTTATACGCACATTCTTAAAATTTATCTAAAACAGGGAAGAATGAAAATTACTTCTCTTCATATATTCTCTTTATTTTTTCATTATGTTTATTTTTATATCAAAGACATCATATCAACAAACAAAAAAATGAGTTTTGGTTTCAAAAACTGAAATGGCAATGATTCTGACATAGAAAAATACTTTCAAAAAGCGTCACCTTTAATGGTAAGCCCTAGGTTTCTTGGATGATTGGGGAGTTTCACAACAAATATGCCGGAGCTGGGCATAACTGACTCTGCAAAGAAAAAAGAATATCACTCTTATCAAATACACAAACGTACACAAATACAAACAAAACAGGGAAAATAGCACCTTATAGTATCATAAATTCAGCTTTCTTCTTCATAATAAATTGCTGGTTTTATAAAGTCATCAAACAATATGACCATTTCAAAAGTAAAGTAGGTAGTCTGGTAACTAGTGTCAAATGCATTCAAGAAATCACTATTAAAGTAGTCCGAGTATCGCACTACGTCATAATACGGATTTTACAATATTGGTTCGACTTTTACAAAGCGTTTTTGATACCCGGTATTGATTTTGCTCTACATCGCTGTTGTAAACAATGGCAATAATAAGCAATTAGAACGGTAATATATGTATTCTATGAGAGATAGAAATGATTAATGTTGAGAAACTCGATTCTGTTAAAGTAAAATGAAAAACGAAGTTTCTGATTAACCAGGATCTCAGGTATGCTTATATCTTCTTTGTTATGACCCCCCCCCCCCCCCCCCCCCCCCCCCCCCGAATTTTTCTTTTTCTTTTACTAAAACCGGTTTAAATTTAGAGACAGAAGCTATTTCGAATTTAAACAATTGTCAATTAATTAATGTTTAAATGATATCTAACATTGTTGACAGATCTAGGCAGAAAACTGTAGCAAAATGTGATTTTAACGGATTTTTTCATCAGGGTCTACTTGGTTTAGAGTTTATAGCGTGAAAAGTAATCCGTCAACATTTAATTTATTTTACCAAATCTTTTTTCTAAGATGTCAATCTATAGAATAAACACCATGAATTTAAGTTTGAGTCCATAAAATAGTAAAAAAAATTACCAAACGCGATACTTGCATTGCATTTTTTGTATTCTATTTTGATACATCAGGTCCATAAAGCGTACTTACTTACAAAAATTTGCGCAAAATTATTGATGAAATATAGCTTAAATAAATATTTATAGTCTATTTTGTATGTTCAGTTCTAATTTTCCCAAAATTAGTAATTATATTTAGGAAAAACGGACGTCTGGCAAATTTCATAATTGTCAATAATTTTCGCAAGGGGGTACACCCGTCTGAGGGGTGATAACAAACAAACTAGCATGTAAACATACATATTTTCTTTTGTATATGTATTGCTAGAATGTATATTTATCATTTAAAGCTAAGCTTTAAATGATTGAGCCCATTTAGTGCCGAGTATAGGACTACCTTAATGGAGACATATTAAAGATTCCTCGACAACTTATGCTTTTAACCACAGTAATTAACAAAAAAATAAATAAATACTGTTGCTTCATCAATATTTATAGGCATTAAATTTAGGAATTAAATAAGACAAACAGTTTCAAGGTTATGTAATGTTGTGGACAAAAGAATGGTATGTCACATACCATATGCCACCACATACAATATTTCAATGACGTTTTGATTTCATGCAGTGACTCAACAATGATATTCTCTATAATTGATGTTCAGAGAATATTAATGAAACCCAAGTTATTCATAAATAAAATGTAAATTTAAGGTTTATTGACTCATTTGAAATTTTGAATTTAGCCTGGTCCTGACCTGCGACATCATATTCTATGGTGAGGTCACACCGGTGTCTGTGGTCCCTGATCAGCTGATTGACCTGCTCAGCTGATTGGTTGGTTATTTCAAGGTCATTCACACCCACTACTCGGTCACCTTCTTGTATAACTCCACATCTGTAATAATTTGTGTTCTTTATAATTTGAAAAATTTCTTTTTTTATGTAAATGTCATTTAATTTTTACAGGATGTTGGTTAGTAAATTTGTAAATTCCTACTTTATTGGGTGAAGAGTTTTATGAATGTTTAAGAGCAAGTTAAAAATGTGTGCCATCTACTGTTTTAGTACTTATCTCAACAACCCCTCAATAACGCAAGGCCATATGCTTCTATTACATAAAAAAGTTTGCAAATTTCCCTACAGTGGTATTTAATATCTATTTTAACATATTGCAGTTATAGCATATAAAGTTCATCTTAATTTTCCCTTGACAAAAATACACAAAATCAGATTTTTGAACTTAGATCCATCCTTCCTTCAGCCTTTAAACAGGAAGTATGGCTACAGATATTTCCATATATATGTTTTAATAATCTGAAGTGCTCCGACATTTACATGTAAATTTAGAAGAACTTTAAAAAATGCAAGTGATTATCACCTCTCTGCAGCACTTCCTGGTTGTATGGAATACACAGTGATTCCCTCTGGGGGACCCCCATCCACCGTCAGGCCGACCCCCTTGTGGTCCCCACACAGAGAGACCTCCACCGTGTCGACATGACAGATCTGGTTGCTAATGACAACAGAGGTGGCAGCGGAGGAAATGGACACTAAATACAGAAAAAATCAAATAATGAAGTGAATGTTTAGAATGTCTAAAACTTTAAAAGTATCTTGTGCATGTATATAAAATATGAAGTTTCAGAATAACAATACACATGCATTTACAATATTAATTGATAATATGAGTTGTGCATATTAGATAGAATTTGGATAAATGAGATGGATACCAAGAAATAAAACACAGTTTATTATGTTGCATGCTCGATAAAATACACATCAAAACATCTACCAGAAAGGATTTACTTTAATTTATGTAATGGAGGAAAACATTTTATGTAGAGTCAGCCAAATACTCCCAAGACGTACCCAACAGAAATTCAATGAACCTGTCTCCCTTTTACACTTGCAGGTAAAATTTTCCAAAATATCTCAAACATGCATAAAACTTTATTAATGATAAGTTTCACCACCCAAAAATCATCTTCAATAATACAAAAATGTCCTCAAACAATATTACATGTATATGCCTTCCCCATAAACAAATTTTACTCTATCATAGATTTTCCAAAAAGGAATTAATATTGTAATTTTATCCATTAAAAAGAAGAGTTACCAAGAATGTTACAAAGGTTTCTTTCATTATTGAGTTTATTAATCATGTTAATTCAGACTCCATAGTTCAAGAAAAAAAAACAGTTAAAACATCTGCAAAATTTGAGGTCCTGGGGAACCCTAAACAGACTATTCAATGAATCTCAGTTAAATTTAAACTTTATACTTTAGGCACTTGCTACTAGCTGAACCCATCAGCTTTTAGAGAGCCCAGTGGTCATGACAATTTTTAAACTACCAGTATAATAATCTCTTTTAGATGAAGAGTTCTGTAAAGAGATATGGGAAAATATTCATATATATATTAAAGTTACATTTTATAAAATTTTCTTATTAATAATTTAGAGGTAAACATATCATTTCTAAAAATTTACGGTAGATCTGATGGTGAATTTGCTGACCACCTAGCCTCCTTAAGCTTTCCCTAACCATTGGCCACGTGTTACAAGAGGACCACTTGGCATCAATTCTGTCAAGTTTACACTTACTACACCTTCTTCTAATCTTATGCAACCAACGCCTGACAAGTTCTACACTTACTACACGAGGATTGCTTGGGGTCAATTCTGTGCAGAATTCTCCGACTTCTTCCCGACAACCTCATCATGCTGTTCCCAAACGGAGCGGAGGACAAGGCATTACTGCTGCCAAATCCGTAGGGAGTGGAAGCAGAGGACAGAAGAGCGGGGACAGAGGATGCAGGGGCCATGCTGGGGAGGCAACCTTATTACAACAAAAGCCATTGACAAAATGAAAGTAAAAGCAGTGCACTTTTTTTTAAACCAGTGATAATAATTTTTTAAGGATAAAATTAGTTGCAATATACATTAAATATTGAATAAAATTCACACACCAAAAATAAGATCATATATCAATCGTAAAAAAGATTTTGCAATATATATTGTGTCATGCAGAGATTAAATAAAACTGAAAAAACTAAAAAAAAAATGGAAGTGCTTTACCCATGATAACTGAGTACATTTTATCGTAATTCACAACCATTCATTGAATAACCATGTCCCTCCTCACAATTGTCAGATTGACTTGACCATGCTAATAAAAACTCATTATTTCTATTTCACTTATAAAATTCATTGTCTTGTAAAACATGAGGTATGAGGATCATGTTCATTTAAGATGCTAGTATTTGTTACTGATTATGTAACATTTGTGCAATTGCTGCAATTCTCTTATAAAGGTACATGTAAGTATGATTAAGTCAATCAGAACAGATGATTGATTTTTTTCACTATTCAAAGATAAAATATGTCATTTCGAAAGACTTAGCAGAAGGAAAAAGGAAACAGTATGAAAGACAAGCTCATTCTATGAAAATAAAAAAGGCAATCGGTTTCCAACAAAGTGCAAAATGAATTCAAAAAAATAATTTTTTTATTAAGACAGGCTATATTGACAGGAAAAAACCGTAAAGAGACAAGCTAAACCTTTTAAAACTTGGAAAAATAATAAAGAAAAACCTGGATGGTCCATAACCTCTTTTTCTGGGACATTACCTGGGGCCTTGAGGAGGCCGTTCTTGTTGATGTAGTCCCGGGACTGCTGTCTCTCTACCAGCCTGTGGGGTAGGAGCTCCAACTTAATGGTGTCCTGGGTGTGGGTCTCTATCAGCCGACTCGCCTCCGCGATCGACATCTGGTCCACACTGGTCCCGTCTATAGAGGTGATGTGGTCTCCTAGGTGGAGTGCTCCACACCTGGAATTTCCCAATGTAGACAAGAATTAAATACTAAAGAATGTACCAGTATACACTAGAGTTTAACATAAAAGAATGCACCAGGATACATGGTGTTAGTGGCCACTGAAGTTTAACAGTAAACAAACATTAAATATACATAAGCAATACGTCACAACTTCAAAATTAATCAGTCCAAAATTTGTGCAATATTTATAGCTCTCATTCTTTCATTACAAATTTTTTTCAAAGAACTACAGATCTGCAGCTATATTTTATGAATTTTTGATTTTTGTAAATCAACATTTGACCACTTTCTGTGTAACTCATCCTTTAACAGATGCTTTGGAGACCATGAATACCCAGTGTTTCAGTATCCATCACATACCTGTCTGCTATGCTCATTGGATCAATGTGGTCGATACACAGGCATGGCTTTCCTTGGTGGGAGGTCTGGGTGAGGTGTACCCCTAACTTCATCCCCGGAAGTTTGTCTATTTCAATCAGCAAAGGACCCTGGGCATTGTTGACAGCCTCTAGATAAACAAGAGATATTTGTAAAACACTTATGCCCCCCTCCCTTGGAAAGAACTGCGAGAAAATGAACAGAAACTACAAATAATTGAAATTTTTCTAAGTCCAAGGCACATAACTCTGACAAAGAATGCTTGATCACACCCAAAATCGAACTTGACCTATATATCATTATGATAAACCTGTATACCAAATTTCATTTCATGATGTGCATCCTTTGCATAGAAAATGAACGGAAACTACAAATAATTGGAATTTTTCTAAGTCCAAGGGGCACAACTCTGTGGAAAATTGCTCGATTGCACCTAAAATCAAACTTGACCTAGATATTATTATGATAAACCTGTATACCAAATTTTATTTCAATATGTGCATCATTTGCGAAGAAAATGAATAGAAACTGCAAATATTTGGAATTTTTCTATGTCCAAGGGCCACAACTCTGTCGAATATTGCTTGATCGCACCCAAAATGGAACTTGACCTAGATATTATAATGATAAACCTGTATACCAAATTTCATTTCACATTGTTTCAATATGTGCATCCTTTGCGAAGAAAATGAACAGAAACTGTTGGTGGACCGACCAACTGACAGCAGCAAAGCAATATGCCCTCCCTTCTTCGAAGGGGGGCATAATGAAGAACATTTCAATAGTAAATCAAACTTTTCTCTATTAATGGCGCCAATTTTTCAATCAAGATTACTGGCTTTAATGTTTGCAATGATCCTGAATCATTACAACCTCTTATATTATACCCATTTGAATTTTAGGAGGCAAGATTACCAAACTGAGTCATGACTATTTTTGCACATTTAGCTCATAACGTGGCATTTATCGATTCCATTATGACAGCAACATTTCACCAAATGACCATCCTATTTTATATATCACCACTTAGTTGTCCTGTTTTCACATATCACCATGATGATATATGATGATCCTATTACTACAGATCACCGCTTGGTGACCCTATTACCACATATCAACATATTATGATTCATTACCACAAACTACCTTGTGGTTATCCTGTTACTACATATCACCACGTGGTAATCCTATTATCACATATTACCACATGGTGACCCTATTACCACAAACCCCTATGTTGTTACCCTATTAACACATATCACCGGGTGGTGACCCTCACCCATAAGAGAGACGTCGTATTCCACCATCAGGTTGACCTCCCTCCCACACTGCTGCAGGAACACCGACGCCTCCGCCAGGGAGAAATGGGCCACATTATAGTCATTGATGGCCAGGATCCGGTCCCCAATCTTTATGGAGCCTTCTCTGTAATTCCAAGAGTCAAAGATGTACATTTTGCTTAAATGTATACATAAGGATGGCAATGTTTTGTTTTTTATTTTACATATATTACAGGGGAATATCATATTTTTTTTCATCATGTATTCATGATTCAAGAAATATGAGCAATGTTCTTGTTAAAAAAATATACTGTAGAATATATCTCCTCAATTTTTCTGAGAATTGTCTCCCTTACCTATCAGCTGGTCCACCTGGTCGCACCTGAGTGACAATAAGTGGGCGTGTTTTGTGTTGTTGCTCATGGTAGCCTCCCCTGATTGTGAACCCAAAACTCTTACCTTCCCTCACCAAGTGTACAGTGTGCTGCTTACAGCATATTGCAAAGGAGTCTGAAAATCCTAAAAACACATCAACAAATTTATACATCAAATCCATCTCAATTACCTGTATTGACAAGCTGATTTACTAAATCTATTACCTGTATCAGGTAGCAATATTTTACTTCCATTACCTGTATCAGATAGTTGAAAACTACTTTCATTATATCAGGTAGCTGAAATTCTACTTCCATTCACCCGTATCAGGTAGGTGATATACTACTTCTATTACCTGTATCAGGTAGGTGATATACTACTTAGGTAGCTGAAATACTTCTTTCATTACCTGTATCAGGTAGCTGATATACTATTCAGGTAGCTGAAATACTTTTTCCATTACCTGTATCAGGTAGGTAATATTATACTTCTATCACCTGTATCAGGTGGGTGATATACTTCTGTTATTACCTGTATCAGGTAGCTGATACTCCACCTCCAGAAGAACCTGATCACCAGTATTTTTCAGAAGGTTGATAACTTCGTCATGTTTCATGTCTCGCGTTTTTATTCCATTCACAGACACAATGAAATCTCCCTCAAGCAGAGCATCAGATCTATAATACAGAATTTCAATCAATATAGGAGTAAGTTTAAATTTTCAATACTGACAACAAACAAATGTAAAGCATGTGATTCAGATACAACATAACCTTGAAGATGAAAAGTTAATGAAAACTTTGGCCTCTTTCAATGTCCTTACTTATACTGTTATTGACCTTAACTTTTACCTTAAAGTTGAAAAAAAAAATGGAAACAGCAAGACACACACCTGGGCAATAAAAGTCAAGAGAAGGAACTTAACATCATTTTTTTGGGTGGAAAAAATTTTGCAGGTGAATTTTTTTTTTCGTTTTGTCATATCACACGCAAATTTATTTCACAAATGACTCTTGAACAACAAGTAAAGTTATAAATGGGTATGGCAACCCTGTGAAAAATGATTTATTTAGAATAATCTTTGAAGTGATAACTGAGTGGCCTTTCGATCAGACAGCAAATCTTCTGAGTCCAGCATCAATTAATCAAAGGACTGACTGTGATCAATACAGGGTAGAGACTTGGACATTTCTCTGGCCCTATCAACCAACAGCTAATGTCTATTGATTTGACCCTTAGCCAGTCGGAGGCATTGGAGAAAGCTCACAGATGTTTCAATAATCTTAATGTAATTACTGATATATCCTTGTGGCATTAAAGACTTAGCCTTGTCGGAGTTTTGTTCCAGTTCTTTTCACCTTGAAAGTCCATACAAACAATGTATATTGAGTTTCCTAATATTTGACTGTTGAGCAAATTTCTATCTTTATACCTGACATTTTTGGTTGCAAAAAAAGTTCAAGTTTTTCTTTTTCACTTTCATCATTACAAATATTTGCAATTTCTAATTTCACATACATTTAATATGAATAAGTTTAATGCTTCCACACACTCACACAAAACTGTAAAATAAAAAAATTCAATTAACCTTCACTTGACCCATTCATGAATGTCATTAGCCAATGAAAAATGTCTTACCTGTGTGCAACTCCTCCGGGTCTAAAACTTGATATATGGGCTCTACTCTCCTTATCTGTGCCCCCTTTTACAATAAATAAACAAAAAACTTTTCTGAGTTTTGGTTTTTTACTTTAAAAGCTTAAAATATACATTCCACAAGATAAAATGCATATTGCAAATTGCAACAAAATAACACTGTAATAATGTTACAATGTACTTTATTTGTACTTTATTGCATCTTAATTAGTCCTAGACATTGGGTTTTTTTTAAAGTGAATATTAACATAGATATATCTTGGAAGTTTTTTCTTGACTCAATTAGGATAATGAAGTTTGACTTATTAAGTTGTTGTCATCACCTTCACTTTATCAGTTATTTGTGTAATATATGCACACTGAAAAAATACTTCACCTCAGATTAAGCAGTCAAATGTCAAAATTACATGTAACAACCATACAGACCCCTTTTCTCTTACGATCTACATGTAAAATATAATTTTATGCAAGCCCAAACCCATTAGCCTACGTACAGTCCACCTTTGTTTCAATATCCTCCATATAACTGTTAAAGTCAGAATATAGGACTACTGACACCCATTACAAATGACTCACTGTATTTAACATTTGTGATTCTCTGAGAAAATGAGGCAAATATCACCTACATTAACTCACCTGATACAATTAGGCCTAACCCACTCCCAGCTTTCTTCTGCAGCTCAACAACGGCTGTTCCTGTTTGCTCCACTGCAATAAATCAAAGATTTGAAAAATTGTAATCATACCGCAAAAGAAGTAAATATATTGAATGTCAATGCCTTTATGGCTTGATATGATAATCGTTGTTGTGTGTATTCTTAACATATTAAATCAAAAGAGCACTGTACATGCTATAGATTTTTATCTATGCTAATTTGATTAATCATTTACACAGAGAAAAGTTGAAATCTTTTGTCTGCCTAACTTGTTTTAATCAAGAAGTTAATTGTACATTTTTTTTCTTTCTTTTCTTTTTAAGGGGTTGGGATGGGGGGGGGGGGGGGGGGGGGGAGTGGGGGTTGTAAGTTATGCAGTAAGCAGTTACTAGTGGTCAAAGGATATATATCTACTGGTATGTGAATGTTAGATAAATGAGAAGGATTATCAGGATATATAGTTATAGATATCATTTGATCAACTTCCAGAAAAAATATTATTAACATCAAAAATAAAACTTCAAAGAACATGAAAGTAATTTTATCAGAAGTCTAAGTATTGGCATGCACATTCCAGCATTGCTGACACCTTGGTCGAATTTTAATCAACTCTCATTTCTGCTGTTTAAAAAATAATTCATAAATTTGCTTAATTTGCTTATCTATGTGCTTATACATAACATGCTATCTAAATAGATTTTTTTTTTCGATCATGACACTGCAAGATCATTCACTCTTTTACCAAGTTTTGAACGATGAATTATAAATAAATGATTCATGCATGCACTCAGTCTTTCTTGGAATGTTAACAAATATTGATTGTGCGATGATCCAAGAAAATTCGGTGAATCTCCTCCCATTCTAATAATTTATAAAGAATTTTAATGAGACTTAGTAATGCATATATATATACCTCCTAAATTGGTATTCAGTTGACTAGCATTAGATGCTCTATATCGCAGTACTTCTGAAATTCAAAACAAAAATAAACAACATGTCTAAAAGAATCAGTATGTTAGTTGATACATGCATAGTTAAAACTACACTCTACAAACTTTTTCGCATGGTAACTTTAATTCAAACTACAATTCCCCCGCCATGTTTCGTCGACATGGCCGATGTAAACATTGCCTTGTCAATATTACCTGTATGTCGCTCAGAGCTGCGCAAACAATCAGGGCGCCACCCTGGCATTCCTTAGAATCTGCACTACCCTGCACTTCTCATTTCAAGACAACATGTCAAATATTTCTTCCTAAGTTCATTCATTAGTCCCTCTCCATGTTTTTCACATTTCGTCAACAGATGGCGCATGCTTATGCTGCATCCTCGGGTTTTTCATATAAGTGAGAAACTCCGAATGCGTCCATTAGGGAGAGTATCAAAACTTCGTATCCCCATGCATATCGCATGATATTTCGTATCCCACTTAGAATTAGTTTTCTACATACCATCCAAGATAATTGTAAAATTTACATGCAAAATGACTTGAATTTAATAAAGGGAAATGAAGAATAATTAATTTATGCAGGTGACATTCCATTCAGAATCCGCGATTTCACTACTTTTATAATATTGCCTAGCTGCGCACGAATGCAAGTTTTTTAATTGATAATAAATACAACTAATATATATTGAACATATTAGTGTGCATATATACAGCTAATATATTCACATGTATATATTGACACAAAATTTAATTTTTAAGAAATATGTTGACCAGAGAGCAGGAAATATACCCGGAAATATAATCAATTCAGCAAAAAAATTAAATAACTTAATTTATTCTTCCTAATCCTTTGTTTATTCCTCCACACGTCTCAATCTCCACAACTATAGGTATGAATGTAAAAACACGCATTTGGGTAAAACATAATATACACACATATATGATTACTTAATTAGCATATCTAGATGCATCATATTAACCATGCACTCATTTAACATCGTTCAGTCAATTAATTAATTTAGACAAATTGAACATTTCCTGAACTCGTATTTCAATGGACCTATTTTTCACATGTTGTTAAGTTTCATATCCAAGTTAAAATAAAACTCGTTTAAACAGAAATCACGTGATCATTCCAGGTTTAAATTATAATTTTAATATGCCAGTACACAGAATTTAGCTACATGTAACATATTCCACATGTAATAAATACGTTATCTGCATGTATTTCAAGATTACGTACCCGTACCTGCATAGTATCTACCTGTAAACATGGAGTGGTTTACAATGTTAGCAGGTGCAATTCAAATTCGGGTTGTTATTTTTTTTTTATATCGTTAATTAGATCTTCCGTTCTAAATCGATAATACCAGAAAATTTATTTGAATGTTTTTCATGCACGCAGAGATTTGTTGATTCATGTAAAATATCTTCTCAATTCTCTCACTTAGGAAACATCTGTCTGCATGGCCGGGGCAATGCAAAAACTGACATGAGAAATATCAATAGATACCCCGTTATGTATACGCGCAACAGGTTGGCCCGGTATAAATACTCAGGTAAAATATCTATAGTCGCAAAAATTAACTATGTTATTTATGCAGAAATTTATCGTGCGTGTAGATGCATTTATTTATACAATAGGTGATAAAGTAGCAGCCCTAATTTTGAATTAAAAAAAAAAATTAAATCCACATTTTCCGATAAGCTGAGCAGTGGCACTTTTATAGATATTAAGAGGGGGTATTACGTCGTTGAGTATGTCACGTGACTCTGTAATCGATGACCTATTCTTGGATCAGCAGCCTTCTTCTGATATCGATTGGGGAATACGCACGTAGAGGGTAATGTGGTCTCCGATCGAAACATTTTGTTTTTTCTGTTTGTGTGCTTCCCTCTATCTGAGATGGAGTTCCCGATGAAATTAGCATTTGAATCAGTATCGTCTTATGCTCTGTATTAATCTTCGATATGAAAGTGTGACTATTCAGAGTTTGGATTCTAGATTTTACACCAAAAATTGGGAATCCATTCCGATGTATGATATTCCATGACTGTGATCAGCCATACGGTGTTTGTGGGTAAGTATATATGTATCTCTCTTTTGTTCTTTGATCAAGAAGAATCGTGAATCAGTTAAGGATGTATATCATCGGGGGAAGGGGGGGGGGGGTAAAAACTTCGTAGTCAAGCTTGGCCTCATCGTTATTTTTAACGATCGAGATCATATATTTCTTTGATACTGAATTATTTATAGTCTTGTAAAAATAAAATTGCAAGCTAATTTATTGGCCCCTCACTCTTTGTCTGCGCCCCTAGCTTCTGACCCTTTCGCCTTAAAAAACGACGTTTCGAGCCTACATGGGGTATCGCACTCTACGTGTACACATGCATATCGGGTTGGGGGAGGGGGTCATATAGAATAAACAAAACCACCGATTTCAAGACTCATTCCAGTATTGCATTTATCTTCTAACTATAATCTACGTGTACGTGCAGCCAATCTTCCATTAAAAAAAGTCTCAAATTTCAATCCTTTTAATTTTCCTTTCATTTTCTTTATCGTTATTGCATGTCACAAGTTGTCTATAGAAAAGTGAAGTGTACATGGATATTAAATGAGGAGCAAAAATCTTTATCATATGGCAACTTAAGTGCCGTTTTAAGTTCTTATAAAACAAAAAGAAGAAAAAAAAACGTTATTGACATTTGTACCGGTAAAAATAATATTTTAAGCGTTGAATTGATAATAATTTATATATACATGTATACAGCTTAGAGCTGAGAACAATGCACTTTTAAATTATAAAAGACAAAAGTCGTGTAAGGTGATTACGCAAGGCTTTTTAAAGAAAGAAGAACCCCATCCCCAATACTTGAACCTAGGGTTTGTTACTCTTTGTACCGCCATGAATGTATAAAACAGACACCATACATGTAAATGTTTTTATATATACATGAGAGAGAGAGAGAGAGAGAGAGAGAGAGAGAGAGAGAGAGAGAGAGAGAGAGAGAGAGAGAGAGAGAGACGCAGTTCAGTATTTTCCCCCCAATACCTTTACACCAACATTAATCACCAAAAAGCATTTTTATTGTTTTATTAAAATTGTTGATTAAACATATTTCGGTCTCCTTCTTGTTTACCTAAACAGAAGCATGCCCTGGGTATGTCGTAAACAGATACAGAAAAAGCTAACTGTTTAAACAATGTCTCAATTTTACGACATCAATATCTTTTCTATTTTACACTATACGCAGATACCATGTGTCATATGTGGACGATTAAGGTACATTGATTTTTTTGAATAGGTCTAACAGAAAATTTAAAAACGAAGAAACGGAACAAAAGCGTACACTAAACATAAAACCTACCTTCGACCATTTTCATAACAACTGATAATATTCTGCATCTCGAGATAAATTAATGAAATATTTGCGTGCAAATGTTGACTGCCTTAAAATGAGATCCCGCGCACTTTTGCGTTTTATTCAGTTTTCATCATTGTATTGTATAACGTTTAATTGACCACATTGCTCACTCGTTAGAAAATATTTGAAGTATACTGAACGTGTTTTTTTCGGTTTGTGAGAATGTTGGTGCATTTTATTATGTATTATTCATGGCTTCGGGAATTCTGAGATTGACAGAAATTAATTCAAAAAGATGTATGACTTTAAAAATAAAACCGGCCTAAATCGTCGAAATTTCTATAATCTGTGAAAAATTAAAAGAAAAGAAAACCTTCTGCGAGTTCAATGTTAATATAAGACAAGCTATAGTAATATGGAATATGGCATGTTAATTGATTAAGGGACTTTTATTATTCTAAATAGACTTAAAGTATATTTTGGACTTTGAATACCAATATTGATTTTAATTGGAGTTTTATTCGTTTTTGAGGTTTCGCTAAAATCTGAAAAATCGAAGTACACTGGCTATTCCATGATTTCTGAAAAATACTGTTCCTAGTCAATGGTATACATAATACTACATATAAATACGTGCATGTATATGTAACTGCATTATAAATGCAATTTCTGGTACATGTAGTTTTGTATACGGAAAAACTGTGTAAAGTGTATAGAGCCAGGGTGCATTAGTTGGGAATTTGCAAACATTGATGCACAAATACCAAACCTCATGGTATAGAGTAAAAATCTTGACCACTGTGTATGCATGCTATAGTCTATAATGGGCCAGAGATCGATGCAATATTGGACCATATACCAAATAATTAAGTTAGCAATTTCTCCTTGCATAATACATGGTACTTAAAGTGTCTCTAACTGTCTGCTCAATAGGAGAACAAATTTCCTGGATATCGAGCGAACTTATCCTGACAACACAGATCAGATTTTAATAGCTCTGTTGCGCATAGCGTGCAGAGAACCATTTGACGAAGGGGTTAATTTATATTCAAGCATACACATACGAGAGCAGTCTATCAGTGCCTCTCAAAAGAATTTCAGAAACACAGTGAAAGACTATCGGTATATAGAGCCACAAGAATATCGACATTTTACATATAAGTATATGTCTGTTTTTTATAAACAAAAGATTTGTTCAAAAGCCATGATTAAAAATGGAGGACTAAAGGCTATAATGTTTACCATCGTTGAAAGTAAATAGAGCAAAAAAAAAAACCCCGTTAATATATACATATATACATGTACATAAAAGTTATCCGAAAATGTTAATCTTTCACAAATTCGATTTTATTGATAAAAGGAGAGAAAAATGACGAAAGTTAAAGTGTTAAATTGATTTGTTTACTTTCAATATCTTTATACACATAACAGAAAAGTTTATATGGAGGGGATCGGAAGGGTTCACTTGTGAGAAAGATATAATATGCATGGAAGATGAGTCGTGTAAATTAAGGTAGGGAACAGAAAAAAAAATGAACAACATAAACAATACTCCATATGGACGAATTAAAAAAATAACACAATTATAATAATTAAAGATTCCTTATTTTGACAAAGTTATCCAGTAACTAGGATAAAAAAAATTCTTAATTTCGACATGATTCTTTCGAATACTAGTACATCAAAGAGAAGATTTTGTGATAAAACGAAAAGATCTTCTGATTATGAGAGAAGTAGTAAATGTACATTTATGAAGATCTATATCTGATTTACGATACATTTGTTTATTCCCTTTTTAAGTTGATAATAACAATTAAAAACATTTTTTATTAATCGAAATTCACGCAATTACGGACAAATTATTGTAATATAGCGGCATAAATCTCTCCTAAATATAACATTGTTTTTGTAAAATTAACATGATGCCTGTATAAAGTATGTTATGTCAGTTAGTTATCGATTTTTTAAAATAAATACGACAGGACTTTTTTGTAATTAGAAATCACCGAGATAATTAAGTGATTTCTTTAAAATTACACTGCATGTATGGTATTGATTTTAAGTGCTATATGGTATGAAATACCGATATAAATTATTTTAAGTTTGGATTCGAACAAAACATTCAAGTTCTTTGTTCTATATTGTATACAATGACTGTAACATTTACGATAAAATGAAAGAATATAATGCATGTCGTAATAAGCTTTTTAAGGAAATAAAGAAAAGGGATATGCGGAATACATAATCGTATGTATAATTTTTTTGTATATTGATTCTTATAGTCTGAACAGTTTCACTTTCATTAATTGTGGAACGATTAAGGTTAAATTTTGAAGAGAGAGAGATTCATGAAAACATATTTTATATGAAGTGCACGAGAGAGAGAGAGAGAGAGAGAGAGAGAGAGAGAGAGAGAGAGAGAGAGAGAGAGAGAGAGACCGCATTAATAGCATGCTCCGCTTGATATGAATATTAACTATCATTTTAATTGGTCATATTCATCTGTCATAGATAAAACATGAAACTCCCCCTCCCGCCCATCCCTTCCCCATTGCTCATGACTACATTGTCCCTTTAATCTAACTGATTGCAAAATATATATATATATACACTGTACAGATGATCCAAAGCACGTAATCTTCCCATTTTACTAATTCAACTTGTATGTGTACACCGGTACAAACTAATACCCGGTGTCGTCTACAAGCTATAACAACTTCTATCATGGAAACCGGACATCCAGAGATAAGTTACCCCTTGTCTAAGGAATGTCTGAGTCAAAAATGAACACTTCAATTTGTGTCAAGCCTGAAGGATGCCCCAGACAGATAAATGAGAAAATAGAAGCAATTGTTTGTCTAAACTACGGTAACGCAAGAATAATCCACTTAAAAGAGTTTAATTCAATTTTAATTAATATTTGAAACGTAAAAGCGATGTTTTCAGCTGTTTTGAAAGTCAAGCCAAAGACATTGTTTAGCTACACTGTAACTCCGTCGAAATATTGTTTTCGATGTACTGGGTTACACGGTGGGCTAAAACATCCGAGAACCACGTAAAACGTAATAGGGGTGAACGTTTTCTTTTTTAACTTATTAGTTCTGTAGGAAATTATAACTACAATTGTCAAGTGGCAATCCTGCAAAAATTTACATTTACGTTACATTTTCATTTTTTGCACGTAAATGTAAAATGTAAACATTTTAATTGTAAACTTAGTGTAACATATATGTAACAATGGTGTTACATTCACGTTGTCGTAAACGAATCAAGTTTATAGTGAAAGTTACGTTGGGTGTATGATGTAAAACGTGCAATAATTACCCTAACATTGCAAAGTGCAACTCTACATCAATGATCCAAAAAAATAATAATTAGCTTGTCAGTTGTGATTAAAACACTGTGTGTTTGCCAGATGCATTTGTAAATGTCAGTGATAATTTTCTTCATCTATGAACCACGTGACTGTGACAAAGAAACTATCAGCTTCGAACGTTTAGATAGCGCGCTAAGCCTTTTATTTGAGTAAGAAGATATGAACCACACACAGCCCTCAAAGCTCGAATCACGCCCCCATTCAGCTTTGTTAATCGACATTGGACAAGAACAGTTGTGTTTAACGTGATAGTATATTCAAGTATAAATTTGAAAACAAGTGTTGTTGTCGGAGCCTTTTAAAAACTGTTTTAACCGCGTCACAAATGGACTTATAAGTTAACTTTTGTTGTGTGCCATAAGCCGTTAAGTATGTACCGGAAATATTTCATCGACGGGAGAACACATGCATTCGCCAGCCTAATAACACATGATCACGGACATTGTTGATTTTGGGGATCATTCATTCTCATATATCGGATGGTAAAATGCTACAGAGTCGGTACTTGGCGTGTTAAAACGTTACATAGGATGCCCAGAACAGATCATTTCATTGTCAGGTAAACCAATCTTTCTTTCATCAAGTATGTTTCTTTTATTATTCCCGTTTGCAAGCAGACGTCAAATTTTAAGCCCCTTCGATTAAATGGTTTGATCTGTTGGCACGTTAATCAGGCCACTGGCCTAAAATAAAAACATTTTAAAAATCATTGATCATGGATCGAGGTGTCGAGGTATTTGTTTAGATTTTTAAATCCTGGTGTGGCCATTTGAACAATGTAACATATCGCACGGATGACAGGTTGTGAATCAAATGCAGGTTGTAGAATTTCATAGTAAATGTTGTTCATTTAAATCCCCCCCCCTAAAAAAAAATCTTTCTTTGTGGTGTTAATTTCAACTTCATGAATATAGACTGCAACGTGTCGGCTTTCAATACAGAAGCTGGCATGAGAAGAATTTTTTCGGCTATAGCTGTTCCTTTTCTTCTGAAGCTGTAACGTTCATGTGTATTATTGTTCGCTAGCTAGCTACATACGTTTGATATCCACCGAAATGTTAAAACCGGGGTTTGTTGACATCTCATTATACCATATGATAATAAACGATAAAACCCCCTTTAGAGTTTTAAAGACAGTACGACAGCCAGGAATACAGCATGAACTGTTTTAGTACAAGTAATATGTGACATTATTATACAATTCGAACCATTTTATAATCTTTTACAGTTAGTACTTGGGTCGAGACGGTGCGTCTGGGGTGTGGTGTAAAGGGCAGGGTGGAGATGAAAAAAGTGTTCATTTTCACTCATGAATTATATATTTGTAATATGCATGTGTACGCATGAATATATAATGGCATTGTCAAATACCAGACTCACGATTTTTCCTCCCATATGATCTTTGGTAATAAAAAAGATAATAAAATGTGTGTGCCTTCAATCTATCGGGAATTCAATGACCTTAAATGAATTAAAGAAACGTGTTTCAACATAATGTGTATTTCCCCATTTCACTCTTGGTTGAATGCCGCGCACATCGTTTTAGTTTCATTTTAACAAGGAAGGATGCGACTAATTCCCCGGAAATAAGCGTTTGTATTGGTTATATCTGAATATTTACACATGTTAGACCCTACGTAACCTCGTTTCTCCTCTTGTAAGTTCGTCTCACCCTTTCCAGGAAAACAATGTACAAGGCATATATCAATAAATAGAACGGTTTGGTATTGATTTAACTGTTCATTTCAATGATAAATATTTTTTCTTTTATTTACTTATGTGGCCATTATAAGAAACACGTGAGAACATCTCTCTCTCTCTCTCTCTCTCTCTCTCTCTCTCTCTCTCTCTCTCTCTCTCTCTCTCTCTCTCTCTCTCTCTCTCTCTCTCTCTCTCTATGACAGATGTTGAATTAAGGAATAAGGAATCATTTTTTGAGCATTATGAGGTGATGATTTCGGTCGGGGCGTGATCAAATTCAACAAAGCTCAAAGAGCTTCACGATGGATTTGACCACGCCGCGACCGAAATTATTATCGCATTACACTCAAAGAATGATTCCTTATTACTTATATTTATATAATTTTCGGCAATTGTACTGTTAAATATTTGAATATTAATAAACAAACTTCGCTTGCGCCCAATTTTTACGTAATTTGAATTTTTTGGCATGTCTATTGTATAAAACAAAATCGGTACATAAAGTGTTATCACTGTCGGGCAAAAACTCAGAAAAATGTTGATATTATAAATAAGTACCAAGTATTATGTGTTTAACGTTACATCTATTGGATTTCCTTCCGTAAGCATTTTTATGCTTTATATAATTAATTATTCAACCCCTGTAATGATATCTTCTGCTCTTTGAATGTTTTTTAGTGTATTGCAGTTTGGTTTAATCATCCTTATTGCTTGAGATACATGCATAATTCATTTATACATATAAATCATATTACATAGATCTACAGAAAATATTTGGATCAAATTGAGTGAATCCACCAATTATCTGTTATGATCAGGAATATAAAGGTGGTAATCTATTTATTATAGTGACATGAGCATATAATGTAGAATAATAAAATTTTATTTATTTATTTTTTTAACTGTGTTTTGTCCCCGAGGGCCCTTGGTTGGTGAATACACATGAATATGGTTATACATTAATCAATTTGCAAACTTTAGATAGAAAATTAGTAAAAGAAAATATTTTATCAGATGAACATTTAATGAGATCAATAATTTATACAGTATACTTGTTGGAATTAGGGGAGGGGGGGGGCATGCATACCGGGTAGTATGGATAGGCACGCGCACGGTAGAAATCGTCCATGGGGTTTTAAATTGCAGTATTGAGGGTAGTGACTGATCGATAAAGAATGCCGGGTATGCGTGACCTAATTTAATTAAGAAGGGTCAGGTTGGGACACATATTGCTGACATCAAATTCCTTAAGCGTTAACATTATATACTTAATTAAAGTGAACAAACATATGTAGACATTTTTTAAAAACATCGCAATCTTATATTATTCTGCGGGTGCACATAGCAGCGTATACAAAGCAGTGTGCAAAATGTACATGATAAAAGTAAACAGGATTATGAAGAGTATATTCTCAAAACAACACAAAAACAATTATTATATTTGTATCGTAAGTTTGAGCATTTATACAACTCTTTGATATTCTTTGTCAAGAGTAATTGAAAAAGGTTTAAAGACAGAAGGCTTTTTATAGTAATACATTTTAACATACAACTTTCTTATTTCTTTTAAAATGAACAGATTAAAATAAAATGAAACTCATTTTCAGTCTGTGATCTAGTGAACAAACTCTCTCATTTCTATGGATGTTATATTCATAAAATCTGCCACGCCCAATCTCAAGTTGATGAGAGGATAAACGATATTTACTTATAAATTGTACTTATACAGTATTTGCATTTGTTAAATATTCTTGTACTTCAAAATTATTACATAAGTGCTTTTACATTAAACATTGGGGGGGGGGGGGGGGGGGGGGTTCAAAGTAGCCATGACCTTCTTGTAAAAAAATATCGGTCAGTTGTGGGTATATTTTGGGGATTTGGGAAGATGGGCCTGTTAAAATTGATTCATATTGTTCTCCTATCAGTGATATCAGTAATATTATTTATATCATCATTTTAAAAAAATCATAAAATCAAAACTCTCATGTATAGCATAAAAATGGGGATGTGAATAGGGAAGTGGAATCTTCCTCCTATGATATACATGTATGAAGGAAATATGGGTAATTATTTTCTAAAACTGACTATTTTATAATTAGCATTGCCATGCATTAGCATATTTTTTTTTAAAAATACCTAACAAATTCAACGATTTTGAGAGTTTACTTTTCTAAATTTCCTGTTCGCATACACTTTTACATGTATGAAAAGACGGCGTTTAACTTGCACAGAGAAAGAGATTATAAGGTACAGTGTAGATACTATCACTAATCATCAAGATGGCGGTGCGACATTTTTGTAACATGCATTTTTACTGCGTGTTGAGGACATGTTTTTATCCATTAACGAAAATCACAAAGCGGTAATTTTATTTCAAAGACTTTCCGTCCAGCACATTCGTCTTTCAATATGTCGGGGTTTTTTTCTAATGCACACATTTTGAATGATTTACAATATATACATGAATGTGCCATACTGCTGAAATGTAACATATATTAGTTTGCGTTCTCTTTCATAGTTTTGTTTTCTGTAACTATATACATACTAGCATATGTGGGAATTTACTTTGGTCATACCCAGCTATCAATCAGTTCGAGTGTTACCTTGATCTTCAGGTAGCGCACATGCAACGTGTGTAGATTTCCGCCTTTTTTAATTAAAGGTTCGAGAACTGTGTACAAGGCACTTCATAACTCTAATAGTAATATACGTCTGGGGGGTTAATGTTAAATGACACAGTTTTTATCAGGGGTGTCGAGGGTTGAAACTTGAAAGGCAATCTTTGCAAGATCAGATACCTTTTGAAATTTAAACCAAACTCATTTAGATGTAAAGATGAAATCCATGTGATTAACGATTGTTGTGTACTTCTGTACTGAGGTATATAGAAATAGTCCGGATCAAACTGGCTTGATTACGTGCTAGCGGATGTCAATTAATTTATCAGTACCTCCTTTTTTAAAGCGCTAAGCATAGCTGCAGCGCTTTTTTGTCGCCAGATTTCTAAATGTACTTCCACTTTCGTTTTCGCGTTTCCTATATACCGCCACCTACTGGCGGATGCTGGAGAAGTCGTATCATGGAGAAGTCGTACTCTGGAAATATAATAACTATGCAGTAGGGAGAACTTAATTATCTTCAAGTTATCCTGCCTGCAGATGCATTTGTTCTACCAGTATTAAATTAACAAAAACAAATGACCTCGATTTCCAAAAATTGCTAAAATTTTAAAATCAAGCATTTTTAAACATGCTTTAAGGCAGATTGTTATATTGTAAATTGGAAATTTTGACTTTACAGTCAAATGGATAAATCATTCTATGCCTCAAAATAAAGATACACTTACATTTATTGCGAAATGCTTTTATCATGTTTATTATGATTTTTTAAAAAGTCATCAGCGTTTTGTTTTCACTGTAACACGACAACATGCATTAATCATTAAAACAAATTTGCATTCTATAACTGAGACATATCCAAATTCTACATCATTTCAGAATTCTGAGTAAGTGCATTTTTCTCAATAACTAACAATATGATTCTTTACATGTATTTTCATATCAATCGATATATTTTTAACACTTTCTTCCCGACTTAGCGCTTTTCAGTACTTTCAGTACTTTGATTATTATTTAAAAAGACACGGTCTAAAAATGATACTCTCTCTCTCTCTCTCTCTCTCTCTCTCTCTCTCTCTCATTCTCTCTCTCTCTCTCTCTCTCTCTCTCTCTCTCTCTCTCTCTCTCTCTCTCTCTCTCTCTCTCTCTCTCTCTCTCTCTCTCTCTCTCTGATATATCACAGTTAAAACATGCGAAGCTGCATGTTGATCCGACGCATTTATTTCACACAGAGTTATCTTCCCTGGATTATTAACCCCCAGTGTTTCTTTGGTCTTGGCATGGTTAAGAGTTGCTTCGGTTGCAGGTTTTTTTTTTGTGTTCTAAAATGGGTTTTCCAGATTAATTTTCAAGTCCTTTTTATAGTTGTATGTAATTTAGTGAGATAATTATTTGATTAATTTGACAACTTACAGAAGTTTTGTTTATATAGATATAGGACCTGATCGTGTTGTGAACGCTGCCTCTGTTCCGACGCCCTTGATTTTAAGTTTTTTCAAATACGATTTTGAGAGGGGTGTGTGTGATAAGGGACAATGATTCAAGGCGGGTTTGGGATTTATTAAAATTTGGTTTAATTAAAATTAGCTCAAGTTTATTAGAACATTCTGAGAGTTAACGTGGGGCGATGGATAATTTAGAAAAAAAAACTGTAATATGAATATCACATACTATACACGCTGTGAACGGTTAGAAATTTTATTGATCAATTTTTGCATTGTTCTATGTAAATACCAAGTAATCTGATATTTATACGTGTCATTGTCAATGTCGGTTGTCATTATCATTGGTTTCTTAATCTTTTATCCCCATTTGTCTGGCTATACGTGTTAACTGGGATGGTTACGCAAACGTAACTACCATGTGCATAGAGATACTGATATTCAAGATATGTGATTAGAACTAGTTCACCCAAGAATCATGCAAACAATGAAAATATGTGGTATCATAACTTAAATGAAACTAAACCAGTTTTTGCGAACCTTTCTTTTTCTTGCCCATCTGAAAATATATTTTTATGCATATATTTTTATGCTTCATCATACCAATCTATATAAATAAGGGTATTATTTAATTTTTCATTTATATCTTGCACTTTATATGTGTATTACCTTGCACCTTATTGAGAAGGCTTACATAGGCATTGCCTGCTGCCTAATCTGTTTAAGTAAATGTTTATTTGCATGATAAAATATGTTCAAATCAAATGAAACTAAATATCTCCCAGCTGTTTTCAAAATAAGATAATGACTGATTTGGGGCATCTCACCAAATAACTTTTTAAAACTGAAATTCACCTTTCCCAAAATAATGATAATGTGATGCCTTTTTTTGGGATTAATTTTAATGACTTTAACATGCATGCTAAATGACAGACCTGACGAATAGAAGCTGTTTATTTGAATCAGAAATTTTACTTAATTTACTGTAAACGTTATCTCTCTTTGCTTTTTTGCTTGAAATCTAAGGTAGAATTATAACCCTTTGTTAGGAAAAGTGCACTGGACCCAAGATGGCAGCTCCTAGGGACATATCAAGGGTAATGTTAACAAGTTTAGCTTTTTAAAAAAGCTTACCGTCTTTAGAGCAAACTCTTAACAGCAATAAGATATCAAAGACAATTTAATTATTTTTTATGTAAATTAATGTCGCCTTCTTCTCCATGCAATAGCGTGCCGAACTTTTTTTTAAAAATATGTGCCTTTTAAGCGTGCGTGCATAAAATTGAAAATTATTTACAGTGTGTTATTTATTTGAAATTGACTGTAGTAGAAAAAAGAGATCTTAGGAATGGTTGAATCACTGTTGTAAAATCAAAGTTAATACAACTGCATTCAGTATCATTCAGTTTTACTGATATTAGTTTCACCGTATTTAATTTACTAAATTGTTTCTGATATTGGCCATACCGTATGAAATTTCATTGGTATTTGTATAATCAGAACAAAAAGAAAAGAACAAATTATTTCAATAGATGTTACAGAATATTGCTTTTAACTAGTTAACAGAAAAATGAAAGCCTGAATTTCACTAAGAGCCATTTTTATTGTTCTTTCGTTTTCTTACTTTTTAAGATTTGAAATCTACAAAAATTGTTAAGCCGTACGTAAAAACGATCATCAGATCTCCCTTGAACAGTATATCAACCAATGAAATAAATGTAAATTTTCACATCATGTATTTTCTACCAATCACAAAGGAGAGGAAGTGCACAGTCCGGAGACTGTAAATTATTTCAACTCTTTATACCGTCTTCCAAGGAAGACGTTAAAAATTATTAAATAATGACATCGCTTTATATTTTTCACAAAAATCAAGCTTTACTATTAGCTTAACAGGACAACAAAGCACCTTTCACAGTTCCAAGCTTAAGTACGTAATTCTAATAAATCATTGACTATAGTGACCTTAGTCGATAACGGTTCAGTATGCCTACCAGTTCATGATCACAAGCGCGTGTTTCATACAGGAGGTCAGTAGTAACTATAAACAATGTATAGTTTAAAGACTGTCTGCATGAAACAAACGTCTGTGCTATTTATATACATGTATGATTGTGCCAGGTTTTTTACCAATATTTTAAAAGCAGTCTTTTTCAACAATTTTGGGAAGAAAATACATTGAAATCTTATTTAAAGAATTGGGAATTATATTAATTTTTTTTGGGGGGGGGGGTGGTTTGATTGGGGGTTGGGGGGTTGGACTGAGTATAATCTGTACAGTATATAGTAGCCGTTCCAGAAAGACATCAAATGGGTATGGCTTCACCTTTAACTTATGAATTTGACTAGGCCTAAGAAAAGAGGAGAAAATACTTGGTTCGATGTCAATAAAAAGACATCACACTATAGATTTTGCTTTGTCGTGGTAACAGTCCATTTGCAGGGGAAGAAAACGGAAATTGACCTAATATCTTATGACCAATCAATTTGTTTGCCGGTATAGCTATCTTTTGCTAACGATCTTTTGCTTACATGAATGCTTAATTAACTTCAACAAAGTGAATTATCGTCGGAGGCGCTGAATTCATTACGGTTCTAAAGTAGTGTCCCAGTTGTTTTCCTAGCGTATCTCGCGAGATTTAGTCCGAGATTGATGAAAAAAAAATATATGAATATAATACTAGATACAATCCTGTAAGAGTAACGAGTAGGTCTTCCGTTCGAGTTTTTGAAACGATACGATGAAAAAACGGTAAAATTTTAAACACCTCCCAATTTCAGGTAAAATGTAGGATTGCCAAAATCTGTAACAACAAAAGCTCAACAACGTGTTTTTTTTTCTACATAAGTAAAGATTAAATATCGAAGCTTTCCGTCCCCTGAATATCTCTAAATACGTCATAAATGGGTGGGTCATTGCTTTCTCAAACAATGTTATTGTTACGATCAACAACTTTGCTTTTATAATGCATGCATAAAAAAATCTTCATCATTTTTAAGTTACATGTATTTGTATTAATAGACTTTACGAAAAAAAGGTTAAAAGTCGTCCAAACAACCCTATTAAAGCTTGGAATACCTTATTGCGTAGTTACGTACAGTTTATTCGATATACACCGGTGATTTTGCTACAAGTTGGGCTCTTATCCTATGCCAATTGTATTTGATGGTATTTCTTGTTTTCTTGTACGTCCGTTATAAATAGCCGACCTATACATGAATTCTATGTTTCAAAATCCTTGCAATATTTTTGGTCTTATTGCTCTTAAGTTAATTACTACTCCAGCATGTATTATCGACTATATCAAAACTCTCGGTACATATATGTATTTGGCTGCAGAACATACACAATGACATGTACCGAGAGTTTTACCTGTAGTTGCTTGCAAATCTTAAACATTGCATTGATTTATCCTTTCTCACAGATGTACAGCATTAAGGGGAAAACTCAATAAATAAAAAGTTTTGTATTTAATACAAGTGTTATGTATTTATAAGGTTTTGTCTCTTAAGGTGGTTCACTACACTGTGAAATATTTTCTCAAATCAGCAGAAAAAATCCTTATTATGATAGATATTATATTGCATAAGAAGTATATATGTCTAATAAGCAAAAAAGGTGCAATTTTGGATGAAAAATTTCATTTTCAAAAAAATTCAGTAAACATGAACAAATGCTCCAGGCAGATTCGAACTAATGATCTGCGATTCGGACGCCTAATACTTTAACCACTGAACTACGACGATATACATGTACAACCTAATCGAACGATATAAACAGTTTAACAAAACATTTAAATTGCCATCTTATGACGTACTGTCTTAAAAAAGTATAAGTGTAGGTGTAGTGAGGTACCTTAAAAATCTGTAAATCGTCAAACAAATAGAAAATCTGGTATTTTTTTTTTATATTTTTGACAGACCAATTTAGTTTGTGACCAAAAAAACACCCAACCTTTTAATTATAACTCACTGCAGATTGAAGCGCACCAAACAAGAATCATATATAGATCCACGTTGAACCTTTTAGTAGAAGTAACCATTGATAGTATTTAAACATCACATGCCATCTTATTAATAAAGAGCGATTCTTGCTATTAATGTACATTCATACATAATCTTTACCATTTTTCTTTTTTTTTCTTTAGGATCTATAGATAACAGGAGAGAAACAAGATGGTGAAATAGAACTTCCGGTGTACGATGTTTCCACGATCGCCATTTCTATATAAAGGGACGATTGTTCTCCTAATTATAGTCTTGGTATCGTATACAATCCTCATACAAAAACTCAACAAATCTCTGACACTAAAGCAGCGGCTTTCAAATGATTTAGATTCACAATTTGTTCTCGACTCACAATCCACTCTTGCAGCCAATGACGTCTACCGGACGACACGATATGACGTCATCAAATCATCATTATCAAACCTGACGACAGCGCCGCCTATCGTCAATCCTCATGACTTCGAATACATTTTAAATCCCGCGAATATGTGTGCTGGGAAAGATGTATATTTCATCGTGTACGTCCATACGTCACCGACGAACTTCCGGAAGCGTCAGACGATTCGACACACCTGGGGGGATCCCCACCTTCTAAAGAAATACAAGGCCAGGTTGGTGTTCGTTCTCGGTAAAGTCGCAGACGACAAAGTGATGACGAAAATAAAAATGGAGTACAGCCATTACGGTGATATTGTTCAGGAGGACTTCATGGATTCCTACAGAAACTTAACGTACAAAGGAATCGCCGCTCTCAAGTGGATAACCCACCACTGCCGGCAAGCTTCGTTTGCCATTAAATCCGACGATGATATTATGATCAATTTCTTCAAGATAGTAGACGAAATTAAACACCAAACGGTCAACAAATATGGCACCAAAAACCTTATTCTGTGCAATCAATGGGTAAGAATGAAAGTACTCAGGGACGAGAAAAGTAAGTGGTACATTCCCAAAAAGGACTTCAAGCCGGATTTTTTCCCTCCATACTGCTCCGGTTCTGCATTTATTCTCAGTGTGGATGTGTGTGAGAAAATGTACAACGCCTCATTTTTTACTCCTTTCTTTTGGGTGGATGATTATTACATAACCGGTGCTCTAGCCAAAGCTATCAACGTAAAACAGAAGAGGTGGAATGACTTTTATATGTTGAATGGCAAAATTGTCAGCGATATATTAAGAAATAATAGCAAGAACAAATACGCATTTTTCCATATAGGGAAGTTGAATTCTATTTATAAAATGTGGAAGAATCTAATCAACGGAATGAATGAGATTCCACTGAATGCCACAACAGCAAAATCTTGACGATCAACGATGGATATTAAAACTCACTAATTAAAAATACAGTATTTGTGATATCATTTTTCTCAGCACAAAAATATTTTATTTATCAAACTAAATTGCACACCATTACTGCATGCATATTTTGTATAGAAATAACGAAACTGGTTTTTTTTTTCTTAGAGTTATCTCTCCTTTACAAAATTTTAAAATGTATGAACTACTCGAATAACCCAAACTGGTTTTTTTAAATGATAAATTATTGATAATTTTTATCTTACAGTTACACTTTTGATTGATGTACATGTTTTCTGTGTTGTTTTTATTTTTTCTTTTATAGTTCTTGTATTCATAACAATAACAAATTACATGTTCATGAATAATTATCATTTCAGATTAAGGCACATGCCTTTCATTTCATTTTCATTTTAGAATGTTAATGGTTGCTGAACAAATTCTCAAAGATTTTAATTTCAGTGGGTTTTTAAAAAATGAAGTGTCGTTTTATACAATTACGTAGCGATAAGTAGTGTTCAATGTTGAAGCTAGACAAGTTTCAATTTATACGTTGTCGTTAAATTTTTAATGGACGCAATAGTTTTAGTTTATAAATATCAAAAAATTGATATTTGATATTTCGTTATTGTTTTTATCCTTAAAATATGAATAAAAAATTTTGAAAATTGTTTGCTCTTAAATCTAAGTTACTTGTTCGTACGTAGCAAGTTCAGTCGATAAAGAGGGTACATGAATGTGCGTATCGGGCCTATTTTTCAATGGCAGGATGGATACCTTACTTTAGAACCATTTTAACAAGACCTTTGACTTTCAGTAGGATGTAATAATATTTTTCTTGCATCGAAACAGGTTAAATATGACGCTGGTTTCGAGTGAAATAAGCACTGATTGCGTAGTCTTAATGATTTCAAAAAGCGATGGCTAAGTGGCCAGCAATGGAATAGACAGGCCTACAATGTACGTCGCATTGATGTTTGACACAACTACTCAAAGTCCAAGCTCTTGTTAAGATAGTTCTAATTTCCTATCCTACTCAAATAAACATCGATCTTTATTACATAGAAAACATCATAAACTTGGAATTATATTCTTTAAAATGTCTAGGAAGTAAGCTTAAATTAGAGAACTTGAAGGCTGTGGCTATTTTTCGAATATTAATTTTATTGGTCTTTGAAAAAAAAACCCTCTACCGGTATAGAGACGTAGGAAAATGTAATTTTGAAGCTATAATATATGAATTTTTCTGGATTTAATAACAGTTTATAGGTTAGATAGTGATAATTAAGAATCAAATGTATAGATATGATGGCTGCTTTGTTAAATTGACCACCAAACCTCCTTAAGACACTGCTATATAGAAAAATTTTAACAAAAGCTTGGACTTTGGGTGGTTGTGTCAAACGGCAAAGTGACGTAGGGTTGTCTATTTCATTGTTGCATGGCCACTCAGCCAGAGCTTTTTGAAATCAACAGATTAGCTATGACCAGGCAATCTGTGTATATTTCACTTGAAATCAACGTCATTTTTAACTTGTTTTGACGGAAGAAATAAGTAGTTACGTCCTACCGAAAGTCCAAGGTTTTGTTAAAATGGTTCTACTGTAAGATGCCGCGATTTCATCTGTATCTGTGAGCATGAATTTCATGGTTTCAATAAAAATTTCAAAGTTTGTAAATTCGTGGCAATGACCCTACCAAACGAATGCAATATGTTATATTAATTATTTACACTTCAATAAACATTTGATTTCGTTGGTTCAACTCAACAATGAAATAATCCACGAAAATTGGTATTCGACGAAAATTGATTAAAACACATTATTACCGGTAAGTCAAAAAAGTTCACCCGTCAATATCTAAAAATTTACACTTACTAAAATTATTTTTCCACAATTCAACTTTTAACGTTTTAGCTTACATGTCACTTTGTATTGTGATTCCCGTCCTAGCACCTCGTGTTCAAAGTTTGAAAATATTTGAAAACTCGTGCGTACGCGAATACTAGTAATGTACTACTGAGGTAAAATAATCATGTGCAGATTGTCATACTTCGCAAAGAACGTAACGATAAGTTTATGCAAGGTATTGTTTCTTACGATTTTTACTTATTTATAAATTGCCTAAATGTCCATTATAAATTATAATAGTATATCATAGAACAGCATTTTAATTATCCAACAACTTTATATAGAAATGATTTGTCAAAAAGAAAAATCTACAAAATTTCGTGTCGGAAACCAAAACAAAAAGAATAAAATATTGAGGTTACATTTTCTATGTAAAGTCGCATTTTGTTAAAAACCCCTCAAGAGCAAAGAAATTTTTTCAGTGTAATGAAAGCTTTAATTGATATACATCTGGTACATCTTTTAAAACAACAAAATTCAACCCGTTTTCTCTTTTCGTAAGAATCAACACATAATGACGTCATGAATACCATGGTAACGAGATTCTTTGAATCCCTTGAAGGCAAATGGACAGCATCACAATCATGAGCATTTGGCACAGTAAGCACAATGAAACGATAAAAACGATATAATATATCTAAAATAATCCAGATTGTAAGGAAATATATGTACATGTACATGTAAAAGCAACAACAGCTCAGAATAATTCGTTATGAAACAATGGTTTAAACGTGTTCCCACATCAAAGAAAGAGTTGTTATAAAAAGAAGCTGAATACCGACAAGCTGATAATGACACACTAGTACATGTACATGTAAGTAACATGTAAGTACCCTGCAGTCAGAAATACTTGACAAATATGGATTGTATTACGTAAATAAAAATAATTGCATACTTGTCTTTTGAAAAAAAAATGCATTGTGTAATTTTTTTCTAAGCAAGGGGGAAATGTTATGTATGAAAGTTATAACCTTATCCCATTAACAAATTGACCTTTTAAATTCTCAAATCAACAAATTTTCAATCACCGTCTCTTTTTAGAACCGTATCAAATAAAAACCACCAGTAGTTCAATGTAAACGATCCCTTAAATTCATTTCTCCAGGAGGGCCCGTCTCAGTAGCTGTTCTCCTCTCCCACTTTCGGGACACTCAAGTGGGCCCTGGAGTCGTTTGGGGGGAGGTTCCTCATCCGGACATCGCGGAGGGACTTCTTCATGTTGAGCTTTTTGTGATAGTCCCACCGGATGTGGTTGTCCAGAGTGGACTGTAGGTCCTCGGAGCTGGGGTAAGGCCACACCTTCAAAGTAACGGGTATAGTGTCATATTACAACTTACTAGATTTGTAACTGATGACTGTCTACGGATTTATGTCGGGCTGTTAAAGTCTATAGAAGGCTGGGATTGTTAATGACTGTCTATGGAAATATGTCGGATGGCTTATCAAAAGTTCATAGTAGGCAAAGCTAAACCTTCTATGGACTTTTATCCCTAGACATTCAGAAACTAACCTAACAAATATTTTGTTTTGTCGAGAACTTACACCATTTGTAAATCTATGAATTGAAAAAGAATATATTTATGAAAATGACGTTACGTCAGCCATGTTGCAGTTAACAACCATAGAAATAAAGACGGCGATTACATGATGTATTTTATTCAATGACGTTGCGGGGTTCTAGGCTGATGCAAAACAAAATTATGAGTTTACTGGGTGGGTGTGAATATAAACTTAAGACAAAACAATTAAAACTCTTACGCTTTTACATAATTGTACTAAGAACCAGGCTTTACACATTTGTGTCGGTTTTAATGAAAAAATTGTAACCAAAATCAAAATTGCTAAAAAATAATGATGATGGAATGTTATCATGAGTGTGAAGTGTAAAGTTTGCATCAATCTAGTTTCTTCTCAAATTTTATTTCCTTCCCGTTTTTTGTGATTTATAGGATCATGAGAAACATACAACTCAAACCAGGATGTAACAACCCAGGAAGTACTGTACAGGGCATATCATAAATATCATTAATAAAGCACTCACAGCATTGCTCTGTTGTAACAGTACATAGTATATATAGATAAAGATAGGAAGAACAGCTGAAGTCATCATCATAAGAACAATGGAGAGAGAGAGAGAGAGAGAGAGAGAGAGAGAGAGAGAGAGAGAGAGAGAGATTACAACTCACATGCTCTCTTAATCTGATGAGTTGGTTATTGGTCATATTTTCTGTGTAAAACTTTTTATTGATCATGATCACCTCTACGCCATTGCTGACTAGACTAAAATCGGGCTGGTTCTCGAAGCATATATCTTGTAAACCCTTAGAGGAAAAAAAATCATTCTAATTCAATTAAATAAGAAATTTAATTCCTTTCTCATTGACTTTATGATCATTGAAAGTCTTTTTTTCTTAATTTTAGAGTTGGTGCTTTCAAAACTTTGAAAACGTTAGGACTATAAAACTGTTAAAATGAAGCTAAATCAATGATCATAATTATTATTAAACTAGATATGGCATTTTGATATGTCAGAATATTACTTACAAAAATCTGGCCTTTCGTAAGCGTGTGGCAGTTTACAAAGACATAGTCTCCTCCGTCGTTTTCGATGGGTGCAGGTTCCTCCTACAAAGGGAAACGCTAATTTTGGTCAGTCGATATCATGTTTTGGAATCGAAAAGAGTTATTCTTCTTTATGTATTTACGTTAAACGTTCTAGGTACATCTGCTGAGCGGCTGCTCATGAGTTTCAAAGCCTGTGCAACACAATCGGGCGGGCGATCGTCTTTTTTTAATTTCTTTTTCAAACTGGTCAAATTTTTATCTTTTTTTTAGAATTAAAATCTGACTGAGTGTAAGACTTTCAGCTCTGATAATAAACCAGTTCGTAAGAAATAAATCGTACGTAAAGTATATAAAGAATACGTCAATGGTTATATAATAATTTTGAAATAAATACAATTGTAACGTGTACAATTTTTCAGGCATACGCAGACATGTTATGAAAATCATGTGCTGGGTTTGGATCCTTACCCGGCTTTTAGAGGAAGCTGGATGATTGGACATCCTTTCTTGTGTGACGTCACCTCCGGTCATAGTGTAATCTTGTACGGTCTCCACTTCACCAGATTCAGTTTCGTATGTGGTGGTACGGACTGCATAGCAAATCATTCAAATAATAATTGAACCGCAAATGTCAAAAATCTGAAGTTGAAATAAATGTATTACAACAGAGTTGAAGTTAAAAGATATATATACAATACCCGTGGTTGCTGATTTTGAATTGTCCGTTCCTTTCTTTGGTTTTGACATATATGGTCCCTGTTGAAATATCAAGACAATTTTAAGTAAGTATTTTATTTTGAATTTTTTTTAAAAAGAAAATCAAACAAATTGCCATTATTACCTATATGTACTTTGTGAATGTAAGTTTTGCGAAAAAAAAAACCAAACAAAAAACTGAATTGAAACGCATAGCTGTACTTCATGTCGTACAAATTGATAGATTTTTTGCGCTATTAAATACCTACATTAAACATGTTGAAAAAAAGTAGCTATAACTAGAAATGACGAAACAATGTTTAAAGCGAGACATCGTCACCTTGGAAACGAGATTTGTGAGGTCCACCAGGGACATGCGCCGGTAGTTCCTGGCTTCCTGGTTAATTCTCTCCTCCTCGTCCAGTTCGAATTCAGTCTCTGTGATAATGGAACCTTCGTTTGCGGCGCGCTGCTTTAAATCCGCAATGGTTCTCTTGATGTAATTGTTTTCTATCATCTATATTTTAAAAGAAAAATTGACATACAAAACCTTTACTCCATATCCCTTTCATACTTAATTAACATTAATCTTTCATTTTTCAAAAATTCTTCTTAATTAATATTGAATATTTTACTTTATTTGTATTTTCTGAAAATTATTGCAATCATCGTTTAATGAAATTGAACTAATACAAACAAAATGAAATTGAACAAAATTTGTATTATAGTAAACCTAGGTTATAAACATATATTAGTAAATATCGGTATAAATAGGACATGATTGAAATAGAAAAGCAACAATCAAATTACACTCAATTCTATGTGTTATTTGGGATTGTGCCGCGGTTTATTGGTAACTCATAAGAACGTAAAGCAGATACTATAAATGTAGCCAATAACACCTAAAAATGCTAGTCGAAGCCACATACTAAAAGCAATCAATTAATTAGATAAAACAACTAGATACGATCTCGTTACGAGTAACGAGTAGGTCTTCCGTACAATATTTTAAACGATTCGATTAAAATATCAATGAAATTTCAGAAATCTCCCTCAACCACTTCATTTTTAAGTTATTTATAATAGAGTTTACGAGTGCCTTGGCCCCTGATTTAAAGGACCAGCCCCTTTCTCTTAATTTTTTTGAAAAGGTCTTAAGAATACTAAGATTATTTGTTCTTACACCCATGTAAAATTGTTGATAATTTTTGAGATACAAATGATTGAATATTTTAGGGGCCAGCCCTCTAGAACCTTAATGTGGACAGAAATTCGTGTTTTGATAAGTGGGATCAATTTAAATCATGTATTCAAACATTTTCTCCTTTACGATGTCTAACAAAATAAGTATACTTCTCTTGCTATTTTTCGTCAAAGTTTAAGTACTTTGGCCCCTAAAAATCCCTAATTACGTAATAAATGGGCGTGGCAATGATTTTCTCTAATAGATATTTGTACGATCAACAACTTTGCTTCTATAATGCATTACAAAAATCTTTATCGTTTTTAAGTTATTTATAATAGAGTTTACGAGTGCCTTGGCCCCTGATTTGAAGGACCAGCCCCTTTTTCTTAATTTCTTTGAAAAGGTCTTAAGAATACTAACATTTTTTGTTCTTACACCCATGTAAAATTGTTGATAATTTTTAAGATACAAATGATTGAATATTTTAGGGGCCAGCCCTCTAGATCCTTAATGGGGACAGAAATTCGTGTTTTGATAAGTGGGATCAATTTAAATCATTTATTCAAACATTTTCTCCTCTATGATGTCTAACAAAATATGTATACTTCTCTAGTTATTTTTCGTCAAAGTTTAAGTACTTTGGCCCCTAAAAATCCCTAATTACGTAATAAATGGGCGTGGCAATGATTTTCTCTAATAGATATTTGTACGATCAACAACTTTGTTTCTATAATGCGTTACAAAATCTTTATCGTTATTAAGTTATTTGTAATAGAGTGTACGAGTGCCTTGGCCCCTGAAAAAAAGGGGCCAGCCCCTTTTTCTTGATTTTGTTGGACAGAACTTCTAATTCTCTACCACTTTTGTTAGATATATCTAAACAAAATACCAACTGATAAAAAGAGACAGATCAAAACGTTTGAAAATTTTGAATGAAAATTCGTACGCAATTTTCGTGCTCAGGCGAGCTCCAAGAAATGGCGCCATTGGCGTAAAAAAAAATAATAGTGCACAACTTCAGACTATAGACTACATATCCTGAAAATTTCATTGTCATATATCTGATAGTTTCTGAGATCAGCTCTGCACAAAATAGGTCGTAAAAATGTACAAAATGGCCGATAAATCGGTACCGGAAGTGACGACAGGAAAAATCTCAAAAATATATCAAGTTTATTTCAAGTCTCATCTTCTGTGAAAAAATGGTTGAAATCGGTCGAATAGTTTTCGAGAAATCGCGTGCACAAAATTTGTGGAAAAAAATAATAAGAAGAAGAAATCGTACGAAAACTATAAGGTCTTCCGTTGGAAACGGAAGACCTCAAAAACTAAAGGATCAAGCAAATGCATTAAAAGGGATCTGCATAGACTCATACTCACATTTTCTTTTCTCTGGTAATATTTTATAGCATATGTGTTTGATTATTTTTAACAAGTAATATATAAATGTTCAACATCCACAGGTAAGTATTTTTGAATATATCGCAGTTACAGAAAAACAGCTGACTGAGAATCACATGTGTATTATATTCACCTATTTAGATATAAACGACATAACATTTAAGAGAAAAATTGCGCACGCATATAACTAAAGAATTTTTTAACTTACTTTTATGTTTAAGCAAAGTTCGATCATAAGAATAATCACACAATCCCGTAGAATTACAATCTTTTAATCAAGAAGCGATAGAAATTCTTTTCAGGTATATGTATATGTTCAATGGACATGTTAAGCGTCGGACAAATGTCGAAATAAATCCAATTTATTTAAAGCAACGTTACTATCTATATTGAAGGAGGTATAGGATGTATTTTAACAACAATATTAAATATCAAAGTTAAGAAAAAGAGTAGTGGTACAAACTATAAGGTTTAAATTTTCGCGCCACAAGCGCTTGACATTGCGCAAATGCATACCTCATCATGCATTTGACGTAGATCGTTGTAAGCTTCATTTGTGGCAATGTTGATATCAGGAAGAGCGTAGTATCTAAGGGTGACGTTCTGCTGTTCCAGTTTCTTCACTTCCTCCTCGTACAGTAGTGTCACTTGGTCTTGATGAGACAACGAGGCGCCAATTTTCAAACATTCTTCAACTGCAATGAAAATGCAATGTTAATGTAATATGATTAGGTCTTCATTTTGATTGTTGTTTGTGAAGTAGATATAATGTTTTCAAACTTTCATAACATATGTTGAAACAAATAAAACCACGTATTAAAGAATGACAGCATTCGCTTCGTCAATAATTTTAGAACCTTTTATTATATGACCTTGAACTTAGGGTCATTTGTCAAAAAGCAATGAAACATAGGCATGTCTATTTCAATGTTGGTCATTCAGCCATGGCTTTTTATAATCAACAAGATTTTTCTGGCTTTGAGCTACGACTACGCAATCTATGCATATTTTATTTTTAACTTGTTTTGATGCAAGCAACAGACAAATAGAAAGTCCAAGGTCTTTTTAAAATGATTCTAGGATATTCATATACTTTTATCACGCCACTCTTTCTTCCTGCTTTTGGGTTTTTTCTTCGTTGGATCAATAAGTCGAAGTCTTTTCAGCAAACTGCAACTTCCCTGCAAAGAATTCATCACTTTTTAAAAATAGACAAACTCTATTGGACAATCATTTTATTCATTTTTAAATAATACAATATACAACTGCATGCATGATGATAATTACCACCAAATTCCTGGAAATGGAATATTCCGTCAAAAGAATTTTTAAGTCGATAACAGAAAACGTTTATAAATAATACATGGCATTGTACTTGTCATTTTATAACTGCTATATAAAAGAGCAGCAGTAAACTGGCTTTTCCTTACCGATTTAACAACGAATATCCAGTCACTTTTCGACGTGTCTTTGATTAAAACCTTCCCTCTTCTAAAAACAAGACAGGAATTTACAGTTATTAGTATTACAAATACTAGAAAAGTCCACGCTTTGTTATGGAATTCATACAAGAGTGTGAGAAAGTAGATATTCCGCGGATCTTTCACTAGAAATTAATCAACAAAAGTTCAACTTAATTTTGTTCAATTGAAAAATGAATAATAAAAAAAAAGTATTTTAAAAAAGTTACTTGTACATGAATTAACAGTTATAGTTAACAGTAAATTAATTCAAATGTATATTTACTTGAAAAAGCTGAAAATTGCTTTTTTAGGGTTATCAGCTAATTTTTCAACAGGCCACTCTTGAAGAAACTTCAGAGATCTGCGGGAAAAAAAGAGATTTAACTAAAGACTCTGCGCTGCTGGCAAATCATCTCTATTATCATAATAATAAGACTCACTTGACGTTCAACAATGACAAAGCAATTTTTTTTATTTGAGAATATAAGCACATACTTTATGAATGGGTCATTCACATCTCGCAGTCCACCAGACATAAAAATGTCAATAAAATCCTAAATATGAAAAAAAAAATAAAAGTATTTGTGTGGGTTTTTTTTTTCGAAGAAACCATGAACTTTGTATAAAAATTCAATAATCTGACAGTTGTACCATTTAATTCTTATATTAACTCTAAAATTTAAAGCAATAAAACCAATGCTTATAACCTCATCAGACATGACTAGAAGTTCGATTTTTTCGCGGGAAATGACTGTCGTCTGCCGCAGGGTCCGCGTCATGATCGCCTGCTCGCCGAAGCTGTCTCCTCGATTGAGGAAGATGACAGTCTTGTTGGTGTTGGTGTTCGAGTCCAGGAAAGACACGACAGCTACAAAGAATCATACCCAGGTCTAAGAATACGGTTCCCTCCTGATTAAATGCCAAATTCCAGGCATCTTAATTTAAAATGTTGTTAGTTCGTCAAGATTTCAATATGAACAATCAAAGTCAAGTACAAACAATGATATATGGATGTATATGTATTATTGATATCAGTAAATAACATTTTCAAGATTGTATAGAACAAACTTAGTATAAGTACTTATTATGTATTAACCCCAACCCCCTGTTTGTAATTTTTTTTTCATATAGCAATTGTATATTAGTTAATTTATTTTCCTTCTAGTTTGTTCTATACATCTTGTTCAGGCAAATATTATTTACTGATATTAATAATACATGCATATCAATGTTTCTACTTGACCAATTAACTGGATAATATATGCAGTTCCTGTAGACAGATTTTAAGACCATGAAAATAATTTTTGTTACAGTCTTTTGACGTGACGTCATGATGTCCATATGTCATCTTACCTGAGCCGGTCAGTAAAAAGTAGAAGCACATTGGCAAGTGTCCTTCTCTTACGATTACTCGTTTTGCGTCATATCTATTAATAGAAAATAACAAATCCAAATGAAATTTTTATCTTTGCACCAATTTTCAAATTTTACATGTTTTTCATAATACACTTGCAATAACCAGCATCAATATTTATTTCTTCTCCAAACAGTTTCTTCTTCTAATATTTTCTCCTTGTAAATTTTGCACAAAAATTATCGTTTTAAATACTCTGAGCGAATGTCTTGATTTTGGACAACCATCTTGAATTCATACTTACGACTCATACCAACCCCTTGAAGCTATTTTCTTCTGCATGTCCACAGGGTATTCCGCGATGGATTTGTAGTTTCTGAGAGCGATTTGAACCTGGTATGGAAAAAAAAAGATATTATGTATCTTGTTAGAACTTTGCCATGATGGACTTTTACACGATTTTTTTTTCATATTGAATATTCTTAAGTTGTGTAGAAGAGAGTTAATATTTAACCAGACAGTTTTATAAAATTCGATATGGAAACTAATTCGTTGCGTGGAAGTGCTTTAATGTGTAATCGGGCACTCTTTATCAAAATAAACAAAGAAACATGCTTACATAATGCACTTCCTCAGATGATCTTGCTGACGGCCTCTTCTCCAAAATTCTACGTAACTCTTGAGATATAAGGCCCTTTTAATGGAGAAGGATTTCTTATCAAAGGCATTTAAAACAAACTTGCTTTCAGCTATAAACCAAATAGATTTTTGATTCCGGTCAACACATATTGCATAATTGCTTCTGATTTACATGTGTATTTGTTCCAAGTTCAGAGCAATTTTTTTCTATTAACTTATCCTTATTCTTTAAAAAAAATGCTCTCGTCCGATTTTTCAAAAAAAATTTATGGATTAATGTCGACTAATTAGCTAATTACCTCTTTTCCGGCCTTGTAGTCGGTAACGTTAAACATAAGGTCTTTAGTCTCATAGGAATTAGTCAATGCATCCAGCGACTCAAACATCCCCAATATCGAGTTAACCCTGAAATAAAATGATCGTGTTCTAAAATTTTTATCGTTTTTGTTTCATAGATACAACTTGATCGCATAGTCGCTGAACCACCCCCTGAAAATGGTTAAGTGTAAACTAGCTAAAATTGTTAGAAAAGGGCAAAGTTGCTAATATCTTATTTTATCAACAAACCTAACATGCAAGTTTTATAGCTTTCATGGAAAAAAATTCAACCTTGTGATATGCCTATAGGAAGCTAAGATTCTGGTGAATGTAACACAAAAAGTATTTCGATAAGGAAACAAACAAAATGCTTGAAAAAATATTTATTCATTAATGCATGTCAAATCTATATGTTCTTTAATTATTTTTTTTCCACAGATACATGTAGATGACCTTCCAGCTTAGCATTATACATGTAATTCTTCAACTTGCGACTGTTCCCAGTATCGCAAGAAGTAAAATGCGTCACGCGAGTATTTTGGAAGGAGGATTAAGGTTTACGATTCTTTAATTGGGATTCACTCCAATAACCCATTGACTTATATTTCAAAACGCACTAAATCCTACTTATGGTCTCACATACAGGAGAGTATAATCCCTTCTATAATTTATGCTCTAAATGTCAATGATAGGTGTGCACCAAACATGCACTGCATTTCAACAACTTCAAATCATGACTTAACTTTCGAAACATTTTTTAAAAACCCAACAGAATATGCAATAATTCAATGAAAAGTTATTAATAATTATTAAAATAACTCGAAATAAACGCGTGCGTTGAGCGATATTTTTCTGTTCTTTTCTTTTTATAGTATTGCATGTTTTGATCTTCCATTTCTAAAACTTAGCAATTGCGCATGCCTTGCTAGAAGTTCGGACCGGAACTAATAGCAATTTGCATGGGAAAAATTGTATTTCGTTGTCATCTGACATTAATTGCAAGCGGCGCAAGCTAGTAATCTTGTCAATTCTTTCAAAAAAGCCTTTTTTGACCAGTTTCACCGTATTTATAAGGTTCTTACACTAATTCAAGCTTCTGAAAAAAAAAGTTGTTCTCTAATGCCGTAGAGTATATATATACAATTATACATATAGATAACCATGAATAATGCATTCTGTCTATACTTACGACTGAGAGTGGATCTTCCATGCTCGAATCAATACCACTATGAATTTTGAGAGACGCTTCCATTTTTGGAATGGACGAACCTACAGAAAGAGGAAACCAAAATTCATCATTTGATACTTTATGAATGTCAGATGAAGATAAAAAAAAAATATTGAACTTTACGCTCCGTCTCGGCGGGAGCAAGTGAATGTGTTTTGTTAACTTTAGATATTAATCTTATACCATTTGATATTACCGTATCCTGGTTTTTGAAACAAATTATTTCTGCAATGCAATTATAACTTTTCATTTCATTAAATGGAACAAAGGATTATTTTTAACCACCTCAAATTATAACACCAAATACACCCCCCCCCCCCCTTGAAAAAAACAAACAAGAAATAAAAAGAGAAAAAGTTGAGATTCCTTCCCAATATTTACCTGTAGGCCTATTATTTGTACAATCATGTAAACTCCCCGTGAAAAAATTATTAGTATTCAGATTGTTACCGGTATTTAACAAAATGGCATCGATGATAAGGATGTTGATAATGCCGAAGACAATTGGAAATGCCATTTTTCATAATATAAAATTTCATTTCAAATTTATAACATAGAAAAAAATTCGGGAACTTCAGTTTGTTAATGGTAAGTAAATTATGAAGAAGCATGTGTATGTATTATTCAAAATGTCATTATAAATATATACATATCTATATATGTCGTAGGCAAATAATTGTTCTGTTATTCAGAAATCAACGTGCCAATTTTGACCTTGTAAGGTGAGTCAGTGAGTTTTCATTTTATAACCCTTTAATTTCTTTTCCCACAACGGTCATTACGTTACTAAAACTTTGGGTAGATTTAACTTGAACCATGATATAACATTTGCTACATTCTACCTGTTCACCTAAAGATCTGTCCGTAACCTTAAATTAGATTTGTGTTAATGGGATTAAGATAATCCGGATATATCCTTTATTTAGCCCTGTCAGGTTAACATTCGATTATTCCGTAAATCAAGTTGCATTATAATGAGAATGCCAGCTACATGTAGTTCGAGGTAGATCTGGATGAACCAAGTGCTATAGTTTGTTCTAAATTAACCAAATCCCGTGAAACCTATGATTCTCAAGTCGGAAGTACTCGCATTTTTAATTATACTTAGTACTTGAGTTCTTACAAACAAGTACGTAATTACCCTCACAATTGTATAAATGTCATGTTGTAAATTTAGAATTTACTGGGTGGGTGTGTTTATACAAAATTTACAACATGTTGTCATGTTGTAAATTTTGTATTTACACCCACCCAGTAAATTCAAAATTTTACAACATGACATATAACCTGATAGCTTCTGCTCTGATCTATATGAATCAAGAGAAGTAGCTTAGCCGTGAACTAGAGAGAGTTACATTAACAATATGTAATAAATTGTATTGGAAACGAATTCGGACTGAATTATTCCCTTCAACAAAACGATGAATTGGATAATAGGCTTACACAATCTTCAAAATTGAAAAAGGATTATAAATTTACTAGCATGGAATTTATATAGTCTATAGGAGTCGAGTAAATCAATTTTTTCTTAATTTACAGTTGCATTTTGATAAAAGGTGACTGCCAATATTACAAAACAAATTGCCAAAAGACGTCTGGACTTCAAAGGAAGTGGAAAAAAGTTTGACAAGTTTTACAAAATATATCATTAACAAAATAATTATCACACTTTACGGCAGCTAGATGCACTCATTTATTTTCAACCAATGAAATCATTTAAAAGGATTACCAATGTTCTCATATTTGTACAAAACGGAACAAAACATATTAAACTCAACAAGCCGATATATCAAACTTCACTACATGTTTTAAAAGTGTATAACAGACAGGAAAATTGAAAGTTATTTCTCACTTTCATCTGAAGGGGTTTGTTTAACTTTAAAGTGTTGGACAATATTGGAGCCGAAGCGCCTTCAAGTGGCACGCTCGCGCTCTCCAAAGAGCCGAAAACATAAACGTTTGCGAGACTTCACCAAACATTAATCTTTTGTCAACACTTCATCCATTTGTTCAAAGGGGAAATTAGATGATTTCAACCAATGTATTATTTCATTTCGTCTAGTTGGGATGTGTAAAATAGACTTATTGGTCGTAATGTCAAATTCTTCGGAATTTTCAAACACGGGGGATTTGTCTTTAATGAAAAATCTTGAAACCTTTTTGAAAAGCGATTAAATTTTCCGTTTATTTTTTTATTGGCAACAATAAAACAGAATCAAAATATTTATTACTAACACACTAATTTCTAAATCAATGATATAATTGGTTATCTTTTAACGACTTGAATTTAAAATATCCATGTAACAGGACAGGGAGAATTTTTTTTTTACATTTTTAAAACTACAAAAAAAGTCGCCAAACTAGCTACCATGCAGGGCACACACTGATTAAGAATTGTGCTATCAGATTAAGATTTAGGTTAACACATTTGGTATTTTTACACCTCGTATACATATATGTAGTTCAGAAAAATAATTAGAAATTGCTGCGTCCGGCCCTGTTTCGGATTTTTAGACCGAGAAGTTGATTCCGGTTTTAGGACTGAGAAGATGACTGTGTTAATAGTAAGTGAAAATGTTTTTATAAACATCTTAAGTAATCAGAGTAAATGCTACCTTTCTCCTCCGTATCTTCCGTCTAAACGATCCAATGACGTCATTTCCGAGATCATATGAGACGTTTTTTACACCGGCGTTCCCAAACACCACCTGGTTGTTCGGATCAATCACTTTCTTCGTTACCGCTTTAAGCATCGTATTCACTTGATCCCTGCTTTCGTCATCTTCAGCGTCTTTCGTCTGCGACTGCTCTCTCACTGGAGACTGCATTGTCACCTCTTCAGAACGAGAGTGAGAACGAGAGCGGTGTCTGAACCTAGGCTTTTTGTTGACCGTCTGTAAGAGCCTTGTTGATAAACTTTGACGTTTGGCAAACTCCATACTCTGTAAAATTTCTCTCTCGTCAGAAGTCGAGTTCCGTTGAACTCTTTTTCTGGGTATTGCCACTCCCATGCTTTCAAGAGACTGCAGCATCCGAATTTTCTTCAGTTCGTAACCGGAAACAATGACGTCATCGGACCCACCGGATATGCTTCGTCTCGACACAGGAAGATGTCCACGCATGTATTCACTGTCTCCCACACTGTATCTTCTGTTACGACTTCGCGTACTTATTGGGAGTAAGTCCTCGTGTGCGCCATCTTCGCCGTTCATCCACTCGTCCATCACGCTTGGCGCACGGTGCGTTTTTAGCGCCGGAAGCGATTCCATATTTTTCAGTTCATCTCTTAAAACGTTCATCATGGAATCTCGGCGACTTAAGCGTTTCTTTAATTTCTTTTTTCCTTTGGGACTCTCTTCGTCATATCTCTCCGTTTCTGGCAGTCTTTGACTGCTCACCGCATCCTCGGTCAGAGATTCCAAACGGTTAAACTTTACCGGGGTAAGGGATAGTTTAGGCACCAATGATGTTGGCATGATGATGGGTTTTTTTGGTCAGAATCACAGTAAAACTACTAGTATATTCATAATGTTGGTCAAATACAAAAGAATAAATAAATAGAAACTAGCATTCACTCTACCTGCTTTTCACCTGCGTCTTTTCAAATATTAAATTGAAATAAAACAAGATCAACCGTTAAATAGTTAAATACGTTTTCCAGATCAATAAATACCCTCTTTTATTTGAATTCGGCTTAATCTGGATAAGTCGACGGAGATTTTCAAACAATAGTTCGACAACAAAAGTGTATTAGTAAAATACCTTTATTTCCTATCATAAAGCATTGCAGGAAACAAAACAGACATCCTGGGTCAAGATAAGGGCGTTTTATTTGTTAGATTACATGACTATTTATTTCGAGCGATAATCTTAATGGAATATTGTCTTCTCAGTACGTTATGGGTTATTGCCTTTTCTATCTTCAAGAACAAAGAAACTGTTGACAACTTAATTCAATTTTGATTTTGACTGGACTTAAAACCAGTTTTTACATCTGTAACTTACAGACAAATAAATGAACATTCTTAGAACATGTAATGCAGTTCTAACAATAAAAAAATAATGAGGATGTCAATTTTGTTTTTTACGACTAGTCAAATAGAACTTTTCTAAAAGCTAAAAAATAACGCAACTTGTAGTGCAAAATTATTAATGTATTTTGAAATGTCTTGAATGTTCAGCGTCATTTTCTACAAAAGATTTTTTTCATCAAAATTTCTTGAAACGATCCAAAAATGTAGTCTCAATATTTCCCATAATCGTTTATTACAATATTATCGTATTTGTTCTCAAATGAATGTTTAATATCCCGGGTTTAGCATTCTGATGATTCATACAATTTCAGTGGTGTATTGTTTCAAAAAGTTACGCGATAGATTAATTAACATAGTGTCAGTCTACCAGTCTCCTATCGTGGTTATAAATCCCCCCCCCCCCCCCCCCCCCCGAATGTATTTGATGCCATACAACCACTGCGTGCTTAAAAATCATCCAGCAATGTTTTTTCGTGAATTGTTTTTAATACACATGTAAATACAAAAACAGTATCAGAAACATTGCCGTGTACAATAATTTTATACATGAATCTGTTTTTCCTTAATTTGCGTAAATTATGCAATGTGCACTCATTAATATTCATCACTTGTTGTCCTCGTCTCGGTTTCGTACAACAGTCACTGGTATGTGTGCATGGTGCACTATGTAATCACTAACACTGCCCATGAACGTCTTGCGCAGAGTTCCCAGACCACGTGACCCCATGACGATGTAATCAGCGCCCTCTCCACGTGCGATTTTTATAATTGCTCGTCCCGGTTCCCCGGATGTTCTTACTACACAACCGTCAATCTGAGGGGAAAAAATGTAACAAGATTATCATTGGTACTTAGTACTTCTTACAAGTACATACATGTATGTATAATTAAGGTCTTCCGTTTCCAACGGAAGACCTTGTACTGATTCTGTTGGAAATCTTCATTATTATTTTTCTTCTTCTTTTTCTTCTAGACGTTTCTTTAAACTGTAATATCTCGCTTGTTTGTCATTAGATTTTATTCAAATTTTCAGGGTTTATTGGCAATGACAATAGCTTACTATAGCACAAAAAAATTTGAAATCGCTACTTCCGGTTTTGAGTTATTCCCCTTTGAATATTTTTTTAGTGGGTCTTGTGTACCTGCAAAGGCTCCGAGTTGATCCGTAGCAAGTAGTTTTAATTTACAAATCCTTAATGTAGACATCTTGAACGTTGTCCTCCTAGTTTTACATGTTTGATTAACCCACGTATACTTCTTAAAAAATTACATCGAAATTAATGTTTCAAAAAATGTTAAATTTTCCTTATATCTTTGCTCAATAACTTTTTAGTTGTAAATTTTTTCTAGACACATATAGAACAAAAGTTGTGCAGAATATTAAGAGCTTTCATTTGATACCATAAAAAAGGGGCTAGCCCCTGAAATGAGGGGTCTAGATCCCTTTAAAGTCTTTGCTTCATAACTCTAAAACGGTAATTTTTTCGATATGGGCGTCGCTGCAAAAAATGTTGTTTGTGACTTTATTGATCTCATAAAACTGTTTTTGTGTTCGGGTATTGCATAATATGAGGGAAAAAGTAATACGTGTTGACCAGTACTCGCGGCAATTTGGCCAAGTTAACGAAACTCTTCCTCGCCCGCGGCCGAGAAAATCGGTCACCATGGTCGCGGCTGGGCTACCTAGCGGTCAGCGGATATCTAATACACGAGAGTTGCGTCTCTCATATACGAGTTTATTTAGCCGCCAACTCAAGAATTGTTTTAGTTTTGATTACACATAAAAGTTTATCGACCAAACGATTCGGTGTCAATTAAGAAATTGTTCAGTTAATTAATAAAAGCAATGTCATTCTCAATCTAAAGCAATATTAGACATAGATCAATTGTGGGTTTTAAGTTTAAAATAAAGAACTTTTATTTGATAGAATATGGTCATTATACTGCAAACTTTTCAAATCGTCCTGGGTTCTGAGCTGTGCGTGTCTGTGCGTTGAACCTTTACGTAATCTATCCTTCGTCAACGGCCGAGGAGAGGAGCCACGGCTGCACTACCTAGCGGTAAGCGGTTATCTTATACACAAGATTCGCACACCGCGACGCACACTTAGATGAAGAAGGATGTGTTTGAGTTTATATATATAGCCGTAAACACAAGAACTGTTTTAATGTTATGTTATAAAAGTTTGTCCATCTTGTATTTATTTAATTAAACATTTGAGTGAAAATGAAAATTAATGAACGATATTACATTGTCAGACATAAATTAATGGCTGGTTTGTATATCTAAAAAAATTTAACCCTCCCCCCTACCCCAATATTAAATGATGATCATCCCTCGCACATGGCCGAGGAGATATAGCGCGAGTGGACAAGTGATCCGCAGTCGGCTCGTGTTCTTCTACATGTACCTTATTACGCGTTCATGTTTCATATTTTGCACGGACAGAACTATACTTATTATGTTTTCAACTATTATATAGGATTAAGATGAAAAGATAAATTTATTTTGCTTGTACAGCTGATTGAGCATTGATTTAATTATACTATAGCGTACAAGGTAGTTTAAAAATCAACTCAAATTATAATCAAAGTGCCATGTTACATGTTTGCGGTAGGTGCTAGCACGATAAAAGAATGTCCTGAATTGCCCTGAATTGAGGCATTTGCTGATTATTTGAAAGAATATTCACATGAGTTTTAAACAACTGAAGATTAGATTCTATCGGTCCCATATCAATCACTCTGTAGTTTTTCTAATACATGGTTGTTCGTTTGAGTGTGGAAGCGAATTCATTGCTGCGTCCCCACCCCCTCCTCCCGCCCCGCCAACAAGTGCTCGCGCTGGATTTTTTTTAGATTGGCGAAAGATATCCAGATCTGTCGAAAATCATTTTTGGTGACTTCTTCTTATGTGTAACATTTTCTATTCAACGTGTTTCACTTTCCCACCCGATTGTTTATTCTGTCAGTCTGTGTTAATTCAATCGCCACGTGCGACCTTAAATCTTGTGTCGCTTTAGCACACACAACTCAAAACATATGTAATTGAGTAACAGTTGGAAGGTGCTTTTATTAACAATAAGACTATTATTCGAAGTCAATCATCTTTACATTAAAGATGTGGAATCGTTACCTGAGAGTGTGGCTAATAAATTAACCCGTTAAACACACTAAACTTCTATAGTTATCAACAGAATAATTCATAATATATTATAATTGAAAGTTGGAAGTCAAAGGAAATTTTGTTCTTTAAAAAATACGACTACATTATGCAATGCAGTCGATAGCCATCGAAATCATCAAAGTACTGCAAGTGTCGACAGATTTCTTATTTCTTTGAAAGACCATAATTGTTCACTTGACTTGCAGACTATAATATAGCGACATATCTGCCTCCAAAAAATATATGCGCTTCTCAAAGTTACACTTAAGTGCGTTATTGGGGATTTTATTTATTGCTAATTGTATGAAAATTGATAAAAAAAAATTAATTGAAGTTGTGTATTATGAGGTTGTAATGCAACTTAATTTACTTACAAGGTTAGCTACAGCCAGTGGAATAATAATTTTAGGTGAACAATGAATACCCAATATATTAAAATACAAGATAAATAGTTTCCAGAACTATAATACTATGCATGTGTATATGAAGGTTGCACCCTCATTTGTATGGATGTAGGTGAGGAGGTAAAGGTGTATCGATATACATACAATGTATGACTGCACATACGGATTCCGGACCGTGGCTACAAGACGATACACATAATAGTTTTTTAATACATCAATGCGCAGTTTGATCTAGAAACTGACCAGTTTCATAACTTCTTCGAATTTCTCTAACACGGACTGTCTAATTCCTTCCCAGAATTCCAATTTACGCAAGCGCAATTGAAGTTTTTTTTTCAATTTTATAAATCAACCCACTGACATAAAAATAAGGATTTTGCATATCATTACATCGTCGAGAGAGGTGCTATTCATTCTGTAAATAAGGTTATTTAATTACATTACGTTACATAGCGGTGTCTTTATGAAACAGAACCATCTGGTGTAAAATTTAGAAGCTCGCTTTTGCATAAATTCTCCCGCTGATCTTTTTTTTTAGCTGATTATATATTATTTTGAATGTCCAAGTTTACTCGTATCATTAAATGATATCAGACGACACACATTTCCCTATGGAAAAGTTCAGAGATGCCATCAATTTTGACTAATTACTAAAGTTTGTCCGCACGTAACAATTCTAAACTTGCATATAGTCTTCAAAAATTTAGAAAGATTTGAATAAAGGAGTTATCTTAGAGAAAAGGTTACGTGTTTTGTAGGCGTGTTCGGTTTTAAAAGAAAAATACAATTCCTGACATGAGTCACGAGTACATACTGTTTATAACAATGCTTGCTACCCTTTGAAAATTTAACTCGCTATTTAACATGATGTCTCATTTTTTAAAGAATTTTTGAAATGATTACACAAACTGTGTCGACAAATAGTTTTCATACAGCATTTTCTTCCTTTCTTTTCAAAACATGTTTTATATACAGGCTTTCAATCACAACACGTTTTTATAACAAAAGCAGAACTGAAAGTTTAGTCATTATAGTCGTTTGACACCATATCACATATATTTTCAACCCGCAGCAACAACGGAAGACCTACTCGTGGCTTTGCCACGAGCTCTGCTCTAGTTGAATTTACATCCGCGATATATTTCACACTTTGGTTCCAAGACGCTCTGTAATTTAAAATCAGAGACTGAGGCTTTCAGATTTTGAGATGATATATCAGTGCTTTGGCAATTGTAACTTTTTGTCTGTCATTGCTTTAGCAATCTTACAAGAGTAATGCAGCCTCGACCAAAATTAACGATCCCAATCCCTTTTAGGGAAGAGAAGATAGCTGTGTTGAGACTACGAACGGCATGCCGCGCTCGCAAATGAATTCTAAACATTCTTTATGAAGACAAAAATACAAATGCTGTCAGGCACCACAAGCATATCTCTCTCTCCCCCCCCCCCCCCCCACTTCGAATGGTTGAAAATTGTTCATCCACGCGGTATTAATTGCTCATTTAGTACGGTTTGTAGTTTTAGACGGTAATAATCCAATCAGATGGATGTATCAAATAGGAAAAAATAATTCCTCAAGAGAAAATATCGTGACTTTTTCATGTGTTTACATAAATACATGTACCTCTGTCCTTTTAATTTGCTCTTTCCAATCAGCAAACATTTCTTTGATTTTTCTTTCTTCCTCATTGGCCAATTCCGAGGCTTTCGATGGATCTGTTGTTAAATATGCTGCATGACAAAGATTAGAAATATCAATTTTAAAACATCAGTGTACAATAAATCAAGTGCAAATATGAAGTTTTCATCACTGATTTTTAAAGTGTTTTGCTGTCTAGATATTTGAAGCTTAATTAATTGGAGATGACGCGTTTTTTAACAATAACAATGAATTGTGTTCACATTTTCTTCACGTAGTCACCGTATGATTCACCTCCACTGTCAGACAGAACAAACGGAATTACAAAACACGGACAATGAAGATGATTAATGCTGCATAGCTATAATAATAAACAAGTGGCTACGATGAGACAGATTTGATTACTTGTCTGTATTACATTACAACGGAATAAGGAAAGGGTCGCATCGTTCACTATTGCACCATCGATATCGCATTGTCGCGCTATCGCATCATCGTGATCGCGCTATCGCACCGTCGTTTCATCGTCATCGCATTATCGCGCCATTACACTATCGACTTCGATCCAAAGCTCGAAGGTGCGATGGTGCAATAGAAAAATACATGACCCTTTCCGGATTCCATACATCAAAAATACTCACTTTACGCCAATTTTGCAGGGACGTAAAAACTAAGTATTATAGTTAGTACCTGTAATTTGTAAGATACAATTATCTTATTATTTTTTTGTGCTTTTTCTGTAGAGAAAGCATCCATATCTATAAGATGGTTTTCAAAGGAACAGGCTAAAAAATATGCCCATGCATCCTTGGTTTACAATAGCTTTGATGTACCAGCAGTCATGCACATGCATTAAATCCAAACAATAGGAGGATTTTTGTAAACAGTTAATTTTTAGAGATTTTTGAAAAAAGTGGCTAAGCTATGACGTACAACATGCGATAGCATAAGCTCATACAATCATGTAGATTTATCTTTTTTGTGTCTCGTGAGCTAAAATATGAATTACAACACATATGTGTGACCTTATTACAGGATAAACTGGTGTTGTTCATTATTTATCAATACCAAGTCAATGTTGATCAATTCAAAAGGGAGAGGGTGGGTCTGCATTCAAAATTTATTCAAAAGATCTAGGAGACAAATTACTTATTTCTTTTCAACAGCTAGGGATCTGAGATTTGCTTTCTTCTTGTGGTTCAAAGAAATCAATTCCAAATGGTCGTTAATTAATCAACGCAACACGACAAAAACACGCAAAACATGTCTTATAGCGTGATCAGTTCGAGAATAATCTAGTGTATATTATGAAATCCACAGAAAACCTTTTTTCCTCAGTGTCTGGAATATCGACATATGCTGTCTATATGCTTAGTATAAATTTAAACTACGTCGGTTTTTAATAGAGATACGGTCAAGGGCGTAGGGAAATAAAAAAAACTCCCCGATACATTTTTCCAATTAATTTGTATTTCATCCGTCATCCGAAATACTGATATATTTTTTTAATTTGCCGCAAGACAAGTATACCTGATTAATATCACGCAGAAAAAAATATTAAAAATTCAATTTTTTATCCAATACATAATTTGATAGATTCCTACCAAACTTCGGATAATGTATATTTACTTAGCATGTAAACGAAGAGCAAATATTTACGCAACTGAATATGTGCATTCGCCAATGATAATTATCTAGACACAGTTTAAATTAACACTCAATGACATATACATGTACCTGTAGCAGTTTAAAATTTCTTCTCGGTGATCGCGGCATTGCTCTTTAGGCATGCCACATGTCATAGCATTGTTCGCCGGGAAAATGTTGCAGAAGGGTATGCAAACATTTAGATTAAAAAATGACAGAAAAACTGTCTAATCCTCTGGAATGTAGTTTATGCAATTTATGAACAACAGCGAGGATTTGATCCGTAAATTCGATCGATCTTATATTTTATTTCGCATTCAAATTAAGATAGGCTTACCGATTTATACGTAATATTGTACAGGCAGCCTTGATGCATTTAGATGTGTAATGCTATAAGCCTACGTTGCTCTATAACGCAATTGTTTTACAGTGTGGTCTGCAAATCTGCATGTACTGCAGTATTGAGGAAAAGCTTTTTCGTTTTGGTCGACAGGCCAACAAAACGACGCATTAATACAGGCTTAAAGAACCAATTAGCTAATTTGGGTCATAGGGGAAATAAATTATGGATGAAATGGAATAAATCATACTTTCTAGAAAATTCTAACCCCCCCCCCCCCCACACACACACCCCTTTTTTTAGGGTAGGGGTATGTTTAGAGAGGTGAAGTCAATGTCCTGTATATTTTCTGTCCCACAGTGCAAAATGATCGAAGTATGAAGCAGACGATAACTTAGTGCAGATAATTACATGTGCAAATGCTTGTATAATGCGCACTAATTGATCATTATCTACTTACGTGAGTTGACGAGAGATTTATATTCTGGACAGTGCACTAATATGACCTTGTCGCCTTTCACGTGCATGTTTTCTATGTACCCTAAAATAAAAAAAAAATTATATACCCATGGAAATTTATACCCAACACGTGAATTGAGAACTTTAAAATATAGCCTAAAAATAGTCAACGAGCTAAAAAAATTAGGTCAAGAAAAGCCGGCTCAGTTCGTAAAAAAAAATGAAAATCTTTTGTAAACAAAGCACGTAGCGTTGTCTAAAATTTTCAAAACTGAAAGTAGAGACTTACATTCAAAAGCGTGTTGGGAATGTAAACTGCCGTCCATGGCGATCACAACAATGCACCCCCGCCTTTTGGGCTCTGAGAAATCGTCGGCCATAGTCTCGGTACTAAACAACTAAAATACCAAGTACTTTGCAACAGCCTGCAGAAATCCTTCCGGTATATTCGCTATCTTCTTTTTCCCCTCGGCAATTACATTACCGTGAATCACATCGTGATGTTGTATCAGACGACAGCTTTAGACAGGTATGGAGCTTTACGAGAATGAGAGAGAGATGAAAAACGAAGATCGGATAAACAGAAGGCCTTGTGGTGCTTTCACGTGCTACGCGTTTCTATCGACAAGTTGTTTACTTCGTCTTGGCAAGATATGATGTCAGATGGGGCTATTTACCCGAATCAATAGTGACGCTAATTGAAAAACTACATGTACTGCAGTAGAAGGCTCCATCACAGTATAGTATACAGCAGAGGCGCGGATCCACGAAATGTACATGTACATCTCATATGATCTGTACATACAGTACAGGGTGTTCCAGAATATCTTTTTACCATTAACTCTTTAAATAACTTTAATTTTGAATAAATTTATTTAACAAAAAATCAAATGCATTTTGATGATGTAATTTTTCACTCAACCAACACACTTTTATAAGTTTTTGACAAACTGAGCATTACTTAAAAAATACAAAAAATAAAGAAATTTTAAAGTACTCAGAATGACGTTTTTTTTTTTTATCTATGACAACATCAAGTCGATAAATAAAATTCTTCACAACAGCCACTGTACAGACAACCTCATCTCTATTCTCTTTTGAGAAGTGGACAGGCATAGCCTACATCCATGGATGTAGGCTATGTCTGTCCACTTCTCAAAAGAGAATAAAGATACATGCTCTCTTATTCGATTCATCTTCAATGAATCAAAATGAAATAAAATTCAATTAACCCCCCCCCCCCCCCCCCAAAAAAAAAATAATGATGCAATTTTGTGACACCATAATTAAAAGAAAAGCATGTTTTTCTCCCAATTTTTTTTGTGGGGACAAATTAAACAAATTTATTTTCAAATGTGAGTCACATTTTATAAGTGTTGGCCAAATATTTAACTTATACGAATTTCAAATGGTATCGGATATTTTGGGACACCCTGTATTTGCATTGTGTTGTGGTCAACTTGTTCATTGTGCATGAGAGAGAGAGAGAGAGAGAGAGAGAGAGAGAGAGAGAGAGAGAGAGAGAGAGAGAGAGAGAGAGAGCGTTCGTTAAAGTGTACAGTATGGTGCCCTTGCTAAATATCATATTGTATTATGATACATAGCATCTGGATTGGGTCAAATAGGAAACCTAAACCCAACAATCTAACGTTTATAGGTAAAGTCACGTCGCACACAATCTTTTCATATTTTTGTACAATTTTGATATGTATGCAAGCAAAACTTTATTTTCGGGTTAACATTGCAAAATATCCATTTGTTCATGGTGATATGTTCAATAATAGCTGGTCAGGAAATTAACAAATAGGCAAAACCTGTTGTTTGTTTATCATCCACGAAAACTTTAATTATGCATGCGATCGAGTTGTAAGATGCCTTAAATATTTACATTCACTTTCTTTCCCCCTATTAAATTGCGTTGATTGGGAGAGTCAGACATGTTATTCGTAAAATTCTGATGGAAATTTGAATGTATCCATGCGCGCCAGATTTAGTGATTGGGTCTTCTGTGTAATGCGTAAATATCACTCAAATCTGCGACTTCAAAACCGGATCGCGATCTGATTACGATCTGATATATTATACTTACACTGATAAATATTTCATAAATGTTAATATTTCTAACAGTTAAATGAATTCAGTTTATTAATTTCTTAGGATACCAAAAGTTTTATTCTTCAAATAACAGAATGAAAAATAAAACTGTGTTATTATAATTTAAAGCACTGTGCACCATTTTTGTCAGCATAATTGGGTTGTTCTAATGGCTTTTCCGTTAATTGCGCACCATTCTTTGAATATAAGGCAGAGATTTTGCAAAATAAAAAAAATTGTGGAAAGGAATTAAATGTTTAAAAACGTAAATATAAGAAGCGCGAAGTAGATATGTTCTTGTTCATAAAAAAGAGATACGCGTAAACTGCATTCTGTATATAACATGGAGTCATGCATCCTCTGAAACAAGACGGTCGGTCCCACATTTATTACCAGGTTTGGAGATGCCAGTCACAGCGAGAATGACCAAGGGTTTCTGACGATGTCTTATACTAAAGCTATAATAGTAATCTAATTTTCACATTGTCAAAGTTTTTGATACACGTTCCTTTTAAAAACAAACGCAACAATAACTTAATATATTATTAAGACGCTTGAACAGAGAACCTTAGACATCGTTACTCAGGTGAGCATGTTGGTCCATGGGCCTCATATATTTAAAACGCTCTTGATAAGGAATGTTGAAACATCTTTTCAGTTGTCTACTCATCGCGTCGCAAACCATGGTTTTAACTGAGACCACAAGCTCCCTAAGGCTTGACGATAGACAGAATCGATGTGAATCTTACCTGGGTTACCGACGCTCTTGTCATCGTTTTATCAGAATTTTAAATTTTTTTTTTTTATTTGCTTTAGGTTTGCATGTATTTATGTGAGATATAATTGATATCAAACGTTTACCGGTAACGATGTAGTTGGGCAGAGTAACTATCGTAAGATTGAAAACAAGTCACTTTCAAATGTTTTGTCTAATTTGAATTTCGATACTCATTAACCCCCCACATGATAATAAGAATCAACACCTCATGTACATTGTATTATCATTATGACCGAATCTTGTCAAATATTAGGAAACATTTTAAGAACAGTTTATATACATGTACAAAAAAACCCAGGTTATATTTAAAGTGGACCTTTCTACACTTTACTGATTGGATACGAACAAAAGGCATTTGAAATTTTCTCGTGCGGACGATCGCTGTTCATTTGTGCCCCCCTTTAAAACAAATGTATACGTGTATTTAAAAGTGAATTGCAGAGATTAAAGAATCGTTGTATACTCCCCTTTTTGTTTTGACTTATGTGAAACAAAAATATTTTCAACTAGTGGTGTGTTTTGGAGATTATACACATTCTAACGTTAAAGGAGTTGAATTTCAAAGCATGGCTTGTGAGTACAGTATCATGTCGATGTTGGTATAAAAATAATCAGCCATAAACTATATTTGATTTTTGATTTTTTAATTTTGTCTTCTGTAATAAAAATGGCTGTATACAAATTAATTTAGAACTTTGTAAATCAATGTAACTTCGACACTTTCAGATCGCAATAGGTCAACAAAGTCGAGTTCAAAACCTCTGAGGATTTCCGATGGAGCCGGTCCCTTTTCACTCGGAATACAAATGTTGGCGGTCAGACGACCAAGAACAGGTTTGTTGCACATGGCTAATCAAAGCATTGATTTTGATAAACAATTATATATTTTTACTTTGTTCGTATTTTTACATATGTAAACAATGTACATGTAGTTACACACTCGATGTACATGTAGTTACATATTCAATGTACATGTATTTACATATTCAATATACATGTAGTTACACACTCGATGTACATGTAATTACATATTCAATGTACATGTAGTTACATATTCAATACACATGAAATTACATATTCAATGTACATGTAATTACATATTCAATATACATGTAGTTACATATTCAATGTACATGTAGTTACATATTCAATACACATGTAGTTACATATTCAATGTACATGAAGTTACATATTCAATGTACATGAAGTTACATATTCAATATACTTATAGGTTACATATTCAGAGTACATATAGATATATAGGTTACATATTCAGTGTACATATAGTTACATATTCAATGTACATGTTGTTTACATATTCAATGTACATTAGGTTATGATTCAATGTACATGTAATTACATATTCAATGTACATTAGGTTATAATTCAATGTACATGTAATTACATATTCAATGTACATTAGGTTATAATTCAATGTACATGTTGTTAACATATTCAATGTTCATTAGGTTATAATTCAATGTACATGTAATTACATATTCAATGTACAGTAGGTTATCATCTTGTAATTTACATTTATATCGCTTTTGACATATATATAATTTAAACATGTTACATTCTGAATCTATAATTGTGTTTTAAGGAAAAATTAAATATACATGTAAACAATTAGAAAAATTATCGTGAAATATAAAATAATGTAATTCCTTGACCATCTAGATCTTCAAAAGTGAAAGTAAAGTTATAAATGGCCAGCATGACAAGGCGCTCTGAGACTCTCAAGAAATCTGTTGAAATATAATATTATATGTTTCACGAGTTTTCTTACCCCCAACTGGTTCCTGGTCATTTTTGCCGGTCACTGATCACTCTGACCGGACCGTGATCATTTCCCGCTGGTCCCTTATCATTTATCTCCGGTCATTTTGTTTCACAGGTCTCTGATATACCGACTCAGATCATTTTTTTACCGGTCCACCGGTACTTGATCATCATTTAACCGGTCCCTAATCATTCTTAACGGTCCTAGGTTGTTTTTCTGTGGTACCCGATCATTTTTACGGGTCCCAGATTATAATTTCTCTTCTTGTCTTTAATTCATCATATTTTGTCTTCAGGAAATAAAAAAAGGAAGAAATTTCTTTCATTTCAGCAATTTATGTGTTACACAAAATTCTAAAAACTCGGATTTGTTCAGATTACTCATTTCGTCTAAGTGAATCACCGATTCCTCTAAAACTTTCCCCGGTAATGTTGTGAGTTTCTTTGGATTAAATTTCTCTTCTTGTCTTTAAATCATCATATAACATGTAAAAGTACATCACTTTTGGGTATGCAATTATACCGTACATATACAAAGAAATTGTCTTTAGGATGATCATAAGTTACGCAGACTTTATCATGTAATGAATCAACTTGAAAGCGATTTTAAATTAATTTTTTGTTTGTTTAGTTTGCTCTGATTTCGTCTGTATATTTTAAATGTTTTGTGACCTTTGTTACATCCAGCCCAGTTTGAAGTCAAAGCCACACCAAGGTCTGTAAAGGAACCGAAGAAACCGGTGTCATTGCCTGCTTGTCGGCCAAACTCAGGTTGTCAAAAATTTACAATCGTGTAATCCTAATGTATAATATTTCAAAAGCCTAGACCACATGACCATGTATTATTATGAACAGCTTACAGGACTGTGAAGATGTCTTCTGCCCTTTATATATAATTAGTCGAACAGAAATGAACAATACCGCTACATTTGTGTACAACTAAAAGGACAAAAGACCTCTATAGATTCCATTTATGAGTACTGAGCAAATAAATGTATACATGTGTCACGCAAATATTTCGTGCTTAGGGTTGAGGTTATTAAGGTTGATTTTCTGTAATTGATAAATGGAGTCGATATACAATAAAGATATTTATTCCACAAGGGTCCAGCATAAAGTCAATTATAAACAAATGATAAAAGTGATGACAAATAAAACAGAGTACTAAACAATGAGTCTTTACAAAATATGTATAGAGATGCACATAAAAAGGACCACAATAAAAATGAGTCTTTGCATACTCTAACACAATTGTAACATATACACATGCTAAGTGAATATTGACCACATTAAATCTGTGTTTTATAAGTACATAGCTATATCATATGATTATAAATAAAAATTAAAATAAGGGGAAAATTAACTAAAATGGAGAGATCGCTTGGCTATGATGAGGACCATAATTATTGAAAAGTCAACTATATTTGTTTACATGTATTAGTAAACTACGAACCTATTCTTAGCGCGAGTACACATGTACTCGGCTATGTTGACGAGCCGAAATAAAGACGTAAAGTGATTAAAGTTAAATATAGATCTTAAGTTCAAATAAAAGAAAGCGTAGATAAAAATAAACATGTTAAACACTTACATTATAATTTAGGAACGATCGATTGTAATTATATAATGAAATACGCATTCTCTTAACGAAATAGATTTGTAAAACCCGCATTTCCTCTTGGGCGGAAGTATAAACAATGACTAAATTTAGAACCAATCACGTGGTAATTCCGGAAGACGCTTTAGCAATTATCAAAGTGAGAAGCGGGGAATAGTAATTATTGATAAGTAAGAGAATCAAAAATAAATCAAATAACAACATATTAGAACAGATGGGAAAATGATTATGAACATAAAATGATTGAGAAAATAAACATTCAAGTTAATATTTTTGGCTAACAATATTTTCTTATCAAAGCATGTAATATACATGTATATAAATGTAATTTCAAGACATTGTAAAATTCAATGACAGGAAAAGTTGAACGTTTTACCCTTTAAAAAGACGAATAGTTGTAGTAAAAATGCATATAAAAATGTATATAAAATAATGTCCTACCTGTAATTGATAAATGGAGTCGATATACAATAAAGATATTTATTCCACAAGGGTCCAGCATAAAGTGACGCGCTGGGATCTTGGGACAAAAATCGACTTAGTCCAGGTGAGGTACATTATAGGTTAATTACTTCTTGTATCAATAAAAAAAAAATAGGATTCCCTTGCGAGGGCCTCTTGACAAAAGGATAGTATAGCGTGGGTTCAGACAAAGGGGCTTAATCCGATGACCTGACACTAATTGAGTAGATCAAACATCAAAAGAAATTTCTAATTGAGAAGTGATTTGTTACGTAAAATTTGTTTGACCTTAACTAGATAGATATTTCACTCATCGCCGTGATAAGTGTGAATATTTACGAAACTGATTATCAAGTGAAAGAAAGTATTTCCTTGCGGCGAAATGGGTTTTATAGTGACAAAAGATATTAGTTACTTTTTGTGCATTTTGTTCCTGAAATAGTTTGAAACACAATTACAATATAAAGATACAATATGTAGAAAATAGGAAAATTTTCTATAATAAAATATTTCTGATAAGGGGTCAAATGTACCTTATGATAATTCCCTCCTGGTTCGGAAAATTTTTGTCCTCAAAAATAAAAGTTATGGTAGGGGCTAAAAAAAATGGGGGGGGGGGGGGGGGGTAATGACATGGTGAATAAGCTAGGTATCTAGTTAAATGAATTATGCGTGCATACAAAATGAAAAAATAACTATCTACAACTAACAACTAAAAATATCATACAGGTAATGAACCACTTGATGCATGATTCATGATGACTAATGAAATAAACAAAAAAAATTATGTACATGGTATTATTTGCAACAAAATTAACATCTATGGTTGAAGAGTGAAAACATAAGAAAAAAAAAATCATACTTGTAATATGATACAAATCGACATCTATGGTGATGTGAGGAAATGGCATCTGCTAAAAAAAAAATAGTCAACATCTATGGTGATGTGATGATAGGGCATCAGCGGTTGATGCTGGGTAAAAAAATAATAATAATGGGCATCTATGGTGATGCGAGGTAAGGGCATCAGTGGTTGATGCTGGGTTGAAAAAAAAAAATATACACGTGTATAATCAACATCTACGGTGATGTGAAAGTAGGGCATCAGTGGTGTCTATCACCGGGGAAATTAAGGTGTGTTTCTATATATCCGGCGACAATAAAACTAAAATGCTTTAGATGGTAAAAAGCACTTTATTTGAACTTTAGGTCGGTAGGGTGAATTCTGGAAATCCAAAAACTACACCCGAACAATCCGAAGCCTAATTCTTGACTGATGATAATAATGAACAAATGATATAAATAAGAATAGTAAACTAGACACTTGTTGCAAAAGCAACAAAAAGGTCTTCCGTTTTGATATACATGTATCAATTTAACTGTAAGACATTGCTTCTCTTACATGCAAAAAAAGTTGATATGATAATTATTGTGAATGATATATCCAGACGTTACTTACATGTAAAACAACGAGAATGAAAAAGAAATCAATTTTTTAAGTACTTTCTGTGACGACCAGAAGTAACGCCGATCTAAACAAAAATGTTAACCATTTGTACAATCATAAGTCAATCTTGCCTCAAAGTTTGGTTGTTCACGACTCTGCCAAATCTAAGATCTCTTTGAAACAATATTTTTTGTCTCGGGACCAAAACGGACGAACGAAAGTGATTAATAAAAAGAAAAGCTGGTATTTCTCGTACATTTGCTTAATGTACATCACTGTTTATCAGGCTAGATGAAATTCCAAAAAAGTCAGCTAAACTTGTTAAAAACAGGATTTGTTTGAACCCTTCCGGTAAGAACCGGAAGTGACAGTTGACAAAATTAAACCCGTTAAACACATCCCCAATCAAAATTCTATCAAACAATCTATGAAAGATTCGTGTCTCAATCACTTACAATGACGAAAATATTGCGGACATCAAATTTGTAAAAAGAAAAGCTACATAGAGATATTTGAGATATCTCACCGGAAGTAAAATTTATTTGCCAATTTAAAATTATATAGATGACATATGTAAGATTGTATACTGATATTTTCATTTTATGTAAAATGAATAAAACAAATTTTTGAAGTGCTTCCGGTGACGACCGGAAGCTACGCCGAACAAAACAAAATAGTGTAAACACATGTACATACATAGGTCTATCATCCCACAAAGTTTGATCGTTCAAGTCGTTACCGTTTTGAGATCTCCAGGAATCAAGGTTTTTTGTCTCGGGACAGGAAACGGACAAACGGAAGTGCTCAATGTAAATTGTAATTAATATTTTTTTTGTACTTGCCCTTTCTACTTAATTGTTCATCGACTTCACTACAAATATCAAAGGAAAACAGTTAAACTGATAAACAGCTCGATTTGATTGAACTCTTCCTGTGTGGACCGGAAGTGACGGAAGACAAAACAAAACCGGTTAAACACATCTTCAATCAAATGTCTATCACCCATAAAAGTTTTGTGCTTTGATCGCTTATAGTTTCTGAGATCTCGTTTGTACAAAATGTGTTTCAAAAAAGCTACCTGAGATATTTGAGATATCTCACCGGAAGTAGAATTTTTTGTTGAGTTAACATCGCATAGACAATCTATGCATAGATTTATACTTATATATTTATTTTATGGAAAAAGAATTTTATGCGAAAAAGTAGTTTATTTTTAATTGCTTCCGGTGACGACCGGAAGTTACGACGAACAAAACAAAATAGTGTGAACACATCTACAGCTATGGGTCTATCATCCCACAAAGTTTGGATGTTCAAGTCTTTACCGTTTTTGAGATCTCGTTGATACAAGCTTTTCCAACGCGGGACAGGAAACGGACAAACGGAAGTGCTCAATCTAAATTGTATTTAATGTATCTTGTAAACTTGCCCTTTGTACTTCATTTCTCATCCAGCACACTACAAATATCAATGGAAATAAGTTAAACTGATAAACAGCTCGATTTGTTTGAACTCTTCCTGTGTGGACCGGAAGTGACGGAAGACAAAACGAAACCGGTTAAACACATCTTCTATCAAATGTCTATCATCCATGAAAGTTTTGTGCTTTGATCACTTATAGTTTCTGAGATCTCGTTTGTACAAAATGTGTTTCAAAAAAGCTACCTGAGATATTTGAGATATCTCACCGGAAGTCGAAATTTTTTGTTGAGTTAACATCGCATAGATAACCTATGCATAGAATTATACTTATATATTTATTTTATCGAAAATGAATTTTATGCGAAAAAATAGTTAGTTTTGAAGTGCTTCCGGTGACGAAAACACATCTACAACTATAGGTCTATCATCCCTCAAAGTTTGGAGGTTCAAGTCTTTATCGTTTCTGAGATCTCATTGTCCATAGCTTTTTGTCGCGGGACAGGAAACGGACGACAGGAAGTGAATTTTGAAAAAATGAAAAAAACGCCTAGAGATATTATCATTTTCTATCAGTCCTGAAAATTTCAAGAAAATCCATCCCGCCATCTCTGAGAAATCTTGTGGACAAAAAAAGGAAAAAAAAAAAAATAATAATAATAACTAGACTCTTGTTGCTATAGCAACAAAAAGGTCTTCCGTTCTTCATATATAAATCTGTACAAAAGATCCATTTCTCTTGTAAACAGAAAATGGATATAATTTATACTGTAAAGGAATTCCCCAAAAATACAAATACACAAAGACAATATGTCAATTTTTGAGTACTTTCTGTGACGACCGGAAGTTACGCCGGATCATTCAAAACATAGTAAACATACATTCATACATTGCCTTGTCTTTCTTTAAAGTTTGGATGTTCAAGTTTTTGTTAGTTATAATATCTCGTTGAGAAAAAGTTTTTGTGTCGGGACCGGAAACGAACGAACGGAAGTGATTAAGAAATTGAAAATACGTATTTTAATACATTTACCTATGATACGTTATTGTTCATCACATTAAGTAAAATGTTGAAAAAATTATAATGTTAAAAAAACCAACCTTTTATTGCTTGAACACTTCGAGTGAAAACCGGAAGTGACCTACGACCAAATGGAACCCGTTAAACACATGTTCATTCAAATGTCCATTATCCATACAAGTTTTGTGTCTTGATCTCTCACTGTTTCTGAAATCTTGGGGGTAGTTTTTTTTTTTAAAAAAAGGCTACCTGAGATATTTGAGATGTCTCACCGGAAGTAGAACTTTTTTTGGTTTTTTACCATGTGTGGATGACCTCTTGTATTTTTATAACTAAAATGTTACTTCCATGTTAAATAACCAACATATTTTTAAAAAATCAGAATTTGGTGTACTTCCTGTGACGACCGGAAGTTACGCCGGATGAAACAAAATAGTGTTAACACGTATCCATACACAGGTTTATAATCCTAATAAGTTTGGTTGTTGAAGTCGTTACCGTTTTTGAGATCTCGTCGATATAAGGTTTTTTGTCTCGGGACAGGAAACGGACAAACGGAAGTGCTTAATGAAATTTAAATTTTTATATCTTGTTTACTTTCCTGTTTTACATTATTATTCATCGAAGTAGCTAAAACTATCAAATATAAACAGTTTAACGGATAAACAGTTTGATTTGTTTGAACTCTTCCGCTGTGGACCGGAAGTGACGGAAGACAAAATGAAACTGTTTCAACACATCTTCAATCAAATGTCTATGATTCGTGAAAGTTTCGTGTCTTGGTAACGTACAGTACCTGAGAACTTGCGGGTACAAAATATGTTTTAAAAAAGCTTCCTGAGATAATCGAGATATCTCACCGGAAGTAGAATTTTTTTGTTTATTTAACATTGTATAGATGACATATGTAAGGATCTATACTAATATTTTTATTCTATGGAAAATAAATTAAATACGTAAAAACAAAATAATTTGAAGAGCTTCCGGTGACGACCGGAAGTTACGACGAACAAAACAAAAATGTTTAAACACATCTACAACTATAGGTCTATCATCCCAAAAAAGTTTGGATGTTCAAGTCTTTACCATTTTTGAGATCTCGAGGTGACAAGCTTTTCGTCACGGGACAGGAAACGGACGACAGGAAATGAATTTTCAAAAAATGAAAAAAACGCCTGGAGATATGATCATTTTCTATCAATCTTGAAAACTTCAAGTAAATCTATCCAGCCATCTCTGAGAAATCTTGTGGACAAAAACTGGGAAAAAAATAATAATAACTAGACTCTTGTTGCAAAAGCAACAAAAAGGTCTTCCGTTTTGATATACATGTATCAATTTAACTGTAAGACATTGCTTCTCTAACAGAGAAAAAAGTGGATATGATAATTATTGTGAATGATATATACGGACGTTACTAACATGTAAAACAACGAGAATGAAAAAGAAATCAATTTCTGAGGTACTTTCTGTGACGACCGGAAGTAACGCCTTACTAAACAAAAATGTTAACCATTTGTACAATCATAAGTTAATCTTTCCTCAAAGTTTGGTTGTTCACGTCTCTGCCAAATCTAAGATCTCTTTGGAACAATTATTTTTGTCTCGGGACCGGAAACGGACAAACGGAAGTGGTAATAAAAACAAAAGCTGGTATTTGTCATACATTTGCTCAGCGTACATCACTGTTTGTCAGGCTAGATGAAACATCCAAGAAAGTTAGTTAAACTTGTTAAAAACATGATTTGTTTGAAGCCTTCCGGTAAGAACCGGAAGTGACTTTTGACAAAATTAAACCCGTTAAACACATCCCCAATCAAATTTCTATCAATCATGAAAGTGTCGTGTCTAATTAGCTTACAGTGACACAAATCTGAGAAATCTAGTTAAACTTTTAAAAAAACTTGATTTGTTTGAACTCTTCCTGTGTGGACCGGAAGTGACGGTCGACAAAATAAAAACGGTTAAACACATCTATCAAATAATATATATAAGTTTTGTGTCTTGATCTATCACAGTTTCTGAGATCTTATTTATACTTTGTTTTTAAAAAAGAAGGCTATCTGAGATATATGAGATGTCTCACCGGAAGTAGAACTTTTTTTACCAGGTGTAGATGACTTTTTGTATTTCTATAGCTAAAATGTTACTTCAATTCTAAATAACCAAAATCTTTTTAAAAATATCAAAATTGAGTCTTTTTCCTGTGACGACCGGAAGTTACGCCGGATGAAACAAAATAGTGTTAACACCTGTCCATACACAGGTCTATAATCCTACAAGGTTTGGTTGTTGAAGTCGCTACCGTTTTTGAGATCTCGTCGATATAAGGTTTTTTGTCTCGGGACAGGAAACGGACAAACGGAAGTGCTAAATGAAATTTAAATTTTTTATATCTTGTTACTTTCCTATTTTACATTATTATTCATCGAAGTAGCTAAAACTATCAAATAAAAACAGTTTAACGGATAAAGAGTTTGATTTGTTTGAACTCTTCCGCTGTGGACCGGAAGTGACGGAAGACAAAATGAAACTGTTTAAACACATCTTCAATCAAATGTCTATGATTAGTGAAAGTTTCGTGTCTTGATCACGTACAGTACCTGAGAACTTGCGGGTACAAAATATGTTTTAAAAAAGCTTCCTGAGATAATCGAGATATCTCACCGGAAGTAGAATTTTTTTGTTTATTTAACATTGTATAGATGACATTTGTAAGAATCTATACTCATATCTTTATTCTATGGAAAATAAATTAAATACGTAAAAACAAAAAATTTTGAAGAGCTTCCGGTGACGACCGGAAGTTACGCCGAACAAAACAAAAATGTTTAAACACATCTACAACTATAGGTCTATCATCCCTCAAGGTTTGGATGTTCAAGTCTTTATCGTTTCCGACATCTCGAGGTGACAAGCTTTTTGTCCCGGGACAGGAAACGGACGAACGGAAGTGAGTTTAGAAAATCTTTTACAAAAAACCTCTAGATGTTTATATTTTCAGTCATTCCTGAAAATTTTAGAACAATTCATCAAGACATCTCTGAGAAATTCATAAGACAAAAAGGGGAAAAAAATAATAATAATAATAAAACTAGACTCTTGTTGCAAAAGCAACAAAAAGGTCTTCCGTTTTGATATACATGTATCAATTTAACTGTAAGACATTGCTTCTCTCAGTATTTCATAACCATTAGACAACAGGACTTAATTGACTATCAATTTGTCTTACTTTGTCAAACAGAAGCAGTAAATCTCTTAAACAACATGAATTGTTTGAACTCTTCCGGTGTGGACCGGAAGTGACGGTTGACAAAATAAAAACGGTTAAACACATCTTCTATCAAATGTCTATCATCCGTGTAAGTTTTGTGTCTTGGTCACTTACAGTTTATGAGACTTCGCTGTCATAATATTTGTTTTAAAAAGACTACCTGAGATATTTGAGATATCTCACCGGAAGTAATTTTTTTTGTTTATTAATCATCGGATAGATGACATATGAAAGCGTTTATACCTTTATATCATTTCAGTGTTAAACAAATAAAATGCGTAAAAACATAATTTTTGAAGTGCTTCCGGTGACGACCGGAAGTTACGACGAACAAAACAAAATAGTTTAAACACATCTACAGCTATAGGTCTATCATCCCTCAAAGTTTGGATGTTCAAGTCTTTATCGTTTCTGAGATCTCATTGTCCATAGCTTTTTATCGCGGGACAGGAAACGGACGACAGGAAGGGAATTTTGAAAAAATGAAAAAAAATGCCTAGAGATATTTTCGTTCTCTATCAGTCCTATAAATTTCAAGAAAATCCATCCATGCATCTCTGAAAAATCGAGTTCAACTTTTAAAAAACTTGATTTGTTTGAACTCTTCCTGTGTGGACCGGAAGTGACGGTCAACCAAATAAAAACGGTTAAACACATCTTCTATCAAATGTCTATCATCCCTGTAAGTTTCGTGTTTTGATCACTTACAGTTTCTGAGATCTCGGGGTTCAAACATTTACTTTAAAAAAGGCTTCATGAGATATTTGAGATATCTCACCGGAAGTAGAATTTTTATGTTTATTAATCATCGGATAGATGACATATGTAAGCATTTATACTTATACTTCAATTCTCCGAGAAATATATTAAATGCGTAAAAGCATAATTTTTGAAGAGCTTCCGGTGACGACCGGAAGTTACGACGAACAAAACAAAATAGTTTAAACACATCTACAACTATAGGTCTATCATCCCTCAAAGTTTGGATGTTCAAGTCTTTATCGTTTCTGAGATCTCATTGTCCATAGCTTTTTGTCGCGGGACAGGAAACGGACGACAGGAAGTGAATTTTGAAAAAATGAAAAAAACGCCTGGAGATATTATAATTTTCTGTCAGTCCTGAAAATTTCAAGAAAATCCATCCAGCCATCTCTGAGAAATCTTGCGGACAAAAAACGGACAAAAAAAAATAATAATAATAATAATAAGAAACATTACAATCACTATAAGGTCTTCCGTTGGAAACGGAAGACCTTAAAGAAACATTACAATCACTATAAGGTCTTCCGTTGGAAACGGAAGACCTTAACTAGACTCTTGTTGCAAAAGCAACAAAAAGGTCTTCCGTTTTGATATACATGTATCAATTTAACTGTAAGACATTGTTTCTCTCAGTATTTCATAACCATTAGACAACAGGACTTAATTGACTATCAATTTGTCTTACTTTGTCAAACAGAAGCAGTAAATCTCTTAAACAACATGAATTGTTTGAACTCTTCCGGTGTGGACCGGAAGTGACGGTTGACAAAATAAAAACGGTTTAACACATCTTCTATGAAATGTCTATCATCCGTGTAAGTTTTGTGTCTTGGTCACTTACAGTTTATGAGACTTCGCTGTCATAATATTTGTTTTAAAAAGACTACCTGAGATATTTGAGATATCTCACCGGAAGTAATTTTTTTTGTTTATTAATCATCGGATAGATGACATATGAAAGCGTTTATACCTTTATATCATTTTAGTGTTAAACAAATAAAATGCGTAAAAACATAATTTTTGAAGTGCTTCCGGTGACGACCGGAAGTTACGACGAACAAAACAAAATAGTTTAACACATCTACAGCTATAGGTCTATCATCCCTCAAAGTTTGGATGTTCAAGTCTTTATCGTTTCTGAGATCTCATTGTCCATAGCTTTTTATCGCGGGACAGGAAACGGACGACAGGAAGTGAATTTTGAAAAAATGAAAAAAACGCCTAGAGATATTTTCGTTCTCTATCAGTCCTATAAATTTCAAGAAAATCCATCCATGCATCTCTGAAAAATCGAGTCAAACTTTAAAAAAACTTGATTTGTTTGAACTCTTCCTGTGTGGACCGGAAGTGACGGTCGACCAAATAAAAACGGTTTAACACATCTTCTATCAAATGTCTATCATCCCTGTAAGTTTCGTGTTTTGATCACTTACAGTTTCTGAGATCTCGGGGTTCAAACATTTACTTTAAAAAAGGCTTCATGAGATATTTGAGATATCTCACCGGAAGTAGAATTTTTATGTTTATTAATCATCGGATAGATGACATATGTAAGCATTTATACTTATATTTCAATTCTCCGAGAAATATATTAAATGCGTAAAAGCATAATTTTTGAAGAGCTTCCGGTGACGACCGGAAGTTACGACGAACAAAACAAAATAGTTTAAACACATCTACAACTATAGGTCTATCATCCCTCAAAGTTTGGATGTTCAAGTCTTTATCGTTTCTGAGATCTCATTGTCCATAGCTTTTTGTCGCGGGACAGGAAACGGACGACAGGAAGTGAATTTTGAAAAAATGAAAAAAACGCCTGGAGATATTATAATTTTCTGTCAGTCCTGAAAATTTCAAGAAAATCCATCCAGCCATCTCTGAGAAATCTTGTGGACAAAAAACGGACAAAAAAAAATAATAATAACTAGACTCTTGTTGCTATAGCAACAAAAAGGTCTTCCGTTCCTCATGTATTAATCTGCACAAAAAATCCAGTTATCTTGTAAACAGAAAATGGATATAATATATATAAGCTTTGTGTCTTGATCTATCACAGTTTCTGAGATCTTATTTATACTTTGTTTTTAAAAAAGAAGGCTATCTGAGATATATGAGATGTCTCACCGGAAGTAGAACTTTTTTTTACCATGTGTAGATGACTTTTTGTATTTCTATAGCTAAATGTTACTTCAATGCTAAATAACCAAAATATTTTTAAAAAATCAAAATTTGGTGTACTTCCTGTGACGACCGGAAGTTACGCCGGATAAAACAAAATAGTGTTAACACATGTACATACATAGGTCTATCATCCCACAAAGTTTTGTTGTTCAAGTCGTTACTGTTTTTGAGATCTCGTCGAAATAAGGTTTATGGTTTCTGGACAGGAAACGGGCAAACGGAAGTGTTCAATCTGAATTGTATTCAATATTTCTTGTATACTTTCCATTTGTACATTATTTTTCATTTATCTAACTAAAAAATATCAAAAGAAAACAGTTAAACTGATAAACAGCTCGATTTCTTTAACTCTTCCGGTATGGACCGGAAGTGACGGAAGACAAAATGAAACCGGTTAAACACATCTTCAATCAAATGTCTATCATCCATGAAAGTTTCGTGTCTTGATCGCTTATAGTTTCCGAAATCTCGCGGGTACAAATTGTGTTTTCAAAAAGCTACCTGAGATAATTGAGATATCTCACCGGAAGTAGAATTTTTTTGTTGATATAACATCGCATAGGTAACTTATGTATAGAGTTATAGTTTTATGTTTATTTTATGGAAAAGAAATTTAATGCGTAGAAATAATAATTTTTGAAGTGCTTCCGGTGACGAACGGAAGTTACGACGAACAAAAAAAAATAGTTTAAACACATCTACAGCTATAGGTCTATCATCCCACTAAGTTTGGGTGTTCAAAACTTTACCGTTTTTGAGATCTTGAGGTGACAAGCTTTTTCAACGCGGGACAGGAAACGCACGACCGGAAATGAATTTTGAAAAAATGAAAAAAACGCCTAGAGATATTATCATTGTCTTTCATTCCAGAAAATTTCAAAAATATCTATCCAGCCATCTCCGAGAAATCTTGTGGACAAAAAAAGGAAAAAAAAAAATAATAATAATAAAAAACCTTACAATCACTATAAGGTCTTCCGTTGGAAACGGAAGACCTTAATAATAACTAGACTCTTGTTGCAAAAGCAACAAAAAGGTCTTCCGTTTTGATATACATGTATCAATTTAACTGTAAGACATTGCTTCTCTCAGTATTTCATAACCATTAGACAACAGGACTTAATTGACTATCAATTTGTCTTACTTTGTCAAACAGAAGCAGTAAATCTCTTAAACAACATGAATTGTTTGAACTCTTCCGGTGTGGACCGGAAGTGACAATTGACAAAATAAAAACGGTTAAACACATCTTCTATCAAATGTCTATCATCCGTGTAAGTTTTGTGTCTTGGTCACTTACAGTTTATGAGACTTCGTTGTCATAATATTTGTTTTAAAAAGACTACCTGAGATATTTGAGATATCTCACCGGAAGTAATTTTTTTTGTTTATTAATCATCGGATAGATGACATATGAAAGCGTTTATACCTTTATATCATTTCAGTGTTAAACAAATAAAATGCGTAAAAACATAATTTTTGAAGTGCTTCCGGTGACGACCGGAAGTTACGACGAACAAAACAAAATAGTTTAAACACATCTACAGCTATAGGTCTATCATCCCTCAAAGTTTGGATGTTCAAGTCTTTATCGTTTCTGAGATCTCATTGTCCATAGCTTTTTATCGCGGGACAGGAAACGGACGACAGGAAGTGAATTTTGAAAAAATGAAAAAAATGCCTAGAGATATTTTCGTTCTCTATCAGTCCTATAAATTTCAAGAAAATCCATCCATGCATCTCTGAAAAATCGAGTTAAACTTTTAAAAAACCTGATTTGTTTGAACTCTTCCTGTGTGGACCGGAAGTGACGGTCAACCAAATAAAAACGGTTAAACACATCTTCTATCAAATGTCTATCATCCCTGTAAGTTTCGTGTTTTGATCACTTACAGTTTCTGAGATCTCGGGGTTCAAACATTTACTTTAAAAAAGGCTTCATGAGATATTTGAGATATCTCACCGGAAGTAGAATTTTTATGTTTATTAATCATCGGATAGATGACATATGTAAGCATTTATACTTATATTTCAATTCTCCGAGAAATATATTAAATGCGTAAAAGCATAATTTTTGAAGAGCTTCCGGTGACGACCGGAAGTTACGACGAACAAAACAAAATAGTTTAAACACATCTACAACTATAGGTCTATCATCCCTCAAAGTTTGGATGTTCAAGTCTTTATCGTTTCTGAGATCTCATTGTCCATAGCTTTTTGTCGCGGGACAGGAAACGGACGACAGGAAGTGAATTTTGAAAAAATGAAAAAAACGCCTGGAGATATTATAATTTTCTGTCAGTCCTGAAAATTTCAAGAAAATCCATCCAGCCATCTCTGAGAAATCTTGCGGACAAAAAACGGACCAAAAATAATAATAACTAGACACGATCTCGTTGCGAGCAACGAGGAGGTCTTCCGTCTGATTTTAGAAATTGAGATTTATGATCGATCTTGATTTTGCTATTTAACAGCTATACATGATTTAAAACAGGAAAAGAGGATCTTCATTTTAGGTGCCTGATACTATTTTGTTTCAGGTGTAAGAGTTTTGTCCAACAAGTGTTTAGAAATTCGTCACCGTTCTTAGGATATCTCAGAAAGAATATTTTAGGGGCCGGACCTTATCTCCTTATTGGGGCCGCTGAAAAAAAATTGTAAGGTTGCATGTTATTAGGGACATTATTTTGAGCATCTTTTCTTTTATACTGCATTACAAAATATTTTTTCTTTTTGAGATAAGGGTGATCAAATTTTGTGACTTTTGGCCCCTAAAAACCCTTAATTATGTAACACATGATAAAATCATAACATTGCTTGAATACAGAATTATAAGATAAACACATTTGCTTCTATAATATTTCACAAAATATCTCTCAGTAAAGGGCTACAGATTAAAGATTTTAGAGTCCTTTGGTCCCCTAATTTGAGGGGCCAGCCCCTTTTTCTTGCTTTCAAATAAAAGGTCATTTAATTCTACACAAATTTTGTTCAACAAGTGTTTAGAAATTCGTTACCGTTTTGGAGATATATGAGAAAGAAGGTTTTAGGGGCCGGTCCCTTATCTTCTTTTAGGGGCCGTTCAACGAAATTTTGACGGTTGCAATTTGTTGAGAACATCATTTTGAACAACTTTTCTTTCATACTGCATTACAAAATATTTTTCCTTTCTGAGATATGGGTGATCAAATTTTTTAACTTTTGGCCCCTAAAAACCCTTAATTACGTAACACATGATAAAATCATTATATTGCTTGAATACATAACTGTGAGATAAACATATTTGCTTCTATAATCTATTACAAAATATCCCTCGGTGAAGAGCTATGGGTAAAAGACTTTAGAGCCTTCTAGGTCCCTTATTTTAGGGGCCAGCCCCTTTTTCCTGATATCAGCCGAAAGGTCTTGTAAATATAAGCCTTTTTTACATTACATGTCTTAATAAAATATTTTCCAGAAAAAAGATAAAGAGAGAAAAGCACAAAAATTTACGACGCTTTTTTAATGTCAATTTTCGAGCCCTAGCGAGCTTTGGCGCCAGAAGTGCTAAACTTACAAAACAACAACCATGCAAAACTTCAATCTTTCTTTTACCAACCGTAGAAATTTGAGCTTAATATCTCTTATACTTTAGGAGAACGACAGAAGACAAAATACCCATATAAAAATTAGAAAAATCTCAATATCTCAAAAACGGATGTGACGTCATCAACACAAAAAAAATTTAATCAGGTTCAGACCAATATCTATCATATCTGAAATTTTCATTGAGATCGGCCGAGCCGTTTCTGAGAAATCGCGTGCACAAAAATAGGAAGAAAAAAAATAATAATAATAAGAATAGGGAAAAAGAAACAAAGCAATAACAATAAGGTCTTCCGTTGGAAACGGAAGACCTTAATAATAATAATAATAACTAGACTCTTGTTGCAAAAGCAACAAAAAGGTCTTCCGTTTTGATATACATGTATCAATTTAACTGTAAGACATTGCTTCTCTCAGTATTTCATAACCATTAGACAACAGGACTTAATTGACTATCAATTTGTCTTACTTTGTCAAACAGAAGCAGTAAATCTCTTAAACAACATGAATTGTTTGAACTCTTCCGGTGTGGACCGGAAGTGACGGTTGACAAAATAAAAACGGTTAAACACATCTTCTATCAAATGTCTATCATCCGTGTAAGTTTTGTGTCTTGGTCACTTACAGTTTATGAGACTTCGCTGTCATAATATTTGTTTTAAAAAGACTACCTGAGATATTTGAGATATCTCACCGGAAGTAATTTTTTTTGTTTATTAATCATCGGATAGATGACATATGAAAGCGTTTATACCTTTATATCATTTCAGTGTTAAACAAATAAAATGCGTAAAAACATAATTTTTGAAGTGCTTCCGGTGACGACCGGAAGTTACGACGAACAAAACAAAATAGTTTAAACACATCTACAGCTATAGGTCTATCATCCCTCAAAGTTTGGATGTTCAAGTCTTTATCGTTTCTGAGATCTCATTGTCCATAGCTTTTTATCGCGGGACAGGAAACGGACGACAGGAAGGGAATTTTGAAAAAATGAAAAAAAATGCCTAGAGATATTTTCGTTCTCTATCAGTCCTATAAATTTCAAGAAAATCCATCCATGCATCTCTGAAAAATCGAGTTCAACTTTTAAAAAACTTGATTTGTTTGAACTCTTCCTGTGTGGACCGGAAGTGACGGTCAACCAAATAAAAACGGTTAAACACATCTTCTATCAAATGTCTATCATCCCTGTAAGTTTCGTGTTTTGATCACTTACAGTTTCTGAGATCTCGGGGTTCAAACATTTACTTTAAAAAAGGCTTCATGAGATATTTGAGATATCTCACCGGAAGTAGAATTTTTATGTTTATTAGTCATCGGATAGATGACATATGTAAGCATTTATACTTATACTTCAATTCTCCGAGAAATATATTAAATGCGTAAAAGCATAATTTTTGAAGAGCTTCCGGTGACGACCGGAAGTTACGACGAACAAAACAAAATAGTTTAAACACATCTACAACTATAGGTCTATCATCCCTCAAAGTTTGGATGTTCAAGTCTTTATCGTTTCTGAGATCTCATTGTCCATAGCTTTTTGTCGCGGGACAGGAAACGGACGACAGGAAGTGAATTTTGAAAAAATGAAAAAAACGCCTGGAGATATTATAATTTTCTGTCAGTCCTGAAAATTTCAAGAAAATCCATCCAGCCATCTCTGAGAAATCTTGCGGACAAAAAACGGACAAAAAAAAATAATAATAATAATAATAATAATAATAAGAAACATTACAATCACTATAAGGTCTTCCGTTGGAAACGGAAGACCTTAATAATAAGAAACATTACAATCACTATAAGGTCTTCCGTTGGAAACGGAAGACCTTAATAATAATAAGAAACATTACAATCACTATAAGGTCTTCCGTTGGAAACGGAAGACCTTAAAAAACCTTACAATCTCTATAAGGTCTTCCGTTGAAAACGGAAGACCTTAACAATAGTAATTAGCACTATAAGCATGAGTGACAGATGACACGGAGTAAAACTTCAAATTGAGTGAGTCAATTATATCAAGTCCACAAAGTTAAGAGTTAATTTACAACGATTAAGCAATTACGCCTTACGTAAACATATGTTTTGGGATTAATGTTTTGAAAGACAAAATGTGATAAAGATATTATAGCAATTTGATAACAAATAAAGGAATGTGAATTTGAAGTTTTATACAAAATGTCTTGAATTATAGTTCATTGAAATTTCACTCCGTGATAATTCCCTCTCGCTCCGGAAAATGAGACGTCCTCGTCTCAAAGCTCACCAATGAGGATTGCTGGGTGCACGCGGCCTTTGACCGAAGTAGACGGACTGGTAAAATTGTCGTTGATTATTTTCCGTGGTCCTTGGTCTGGGCGCGGGAGTGTTGTGAAATCGGTTTCTTGAACTTGAGTTTTTTCTTAAGGCCGCAATGTCGTATTCTTGAGAGGTGACGATGTCGTTTAAGACTGCTATCTTCTGGTTAGCGATGGTCTGTCTTTGCTCTAGGTCTTTAAGACTCTGTTCTAAATCGTAGCAGTCAGTGCTTAGATTGCTAACGACATTCTTTAGCATTTTATTTTGACTTCTCAACGTTGTCATGTGGTCTTGAATTACAACAGGCTTAAATAATTTTTGAATGTCTTCTGGACTCAAGTGCTGGAACGGCAGCTGTTTCACAAGTTCCAGTCGGTTGTAATAATCTTTAATTCTTTTCGTGTCCCGGCGTCGTTTGCTTAAGGTCTTGGTTTTTGCAAGGCGCATTCTACATTGCGAAATATCAGCAATTGCAACACAAACTTCTTGAGGCTTTTTCTCAGAAATTCCTACAGTAGGATCGAGTTTTGATCCTGCTTGGGCATCAGTCGATCCTACAGACGATACTGTCCGATTGCAGGTCCTTCCATCCTTGGCCGAACCATTTTTGAACGAACCTTTGTCGTTGGTCGCCACCGGGTAAGTTTTCCGCGGATGAGAATGGCAAGGAATGGTTGCGTAGAAGCACATTTTAGCAAAATGGCCAAGTAATCCACACACGAAACACTCCGAACGTGTCGCTGGACACGAGTACAGGTGTCCGCGGGTGAAAGTATTTCCGCACCTGTAGCATGCTGGACAGGATCCAGGTCTGGAGTGTAGTCGTGCAAGTCCTGGGGATGTCAAGAAACTCGAAAAGCAGCGACGCTGGTTTGATGGTCGAAATGAGCGGGGAAATCCTCTGCTCTTGGGTTGCATTTCTAACACGTTGAATGTAATAATCTTGGGGAAACTCGCTGTTGTTGGTACACGGAATCTAACTGCTACAAAGTTTATGCAGCAGCCCCGGGTGAATTACCCTTAGGATATCTCCACCAAACTATCACCGGGAAAAATATGGCGTTTCTATATATCCGGCGACAATAAGACTAAAATGCTCTAGATGTTAAAAAGCACTTTATTTGAACTTTAGGTCGGTAGGGTGAATTCTGGAAATCCAAAAACTACACCCGAACAATCCGAAGCCTAATTCTTGACTGATGATTATAATGAACAAATGATATAAATAAGAATAGTAAACAATAGTAATTAGCACTATAAGCATGAGTGACAGATGACACGGAGTAAAACCTCAATATGAGTGAGTCAATTAAATCAAAGGTGAGGTGTAAGAGTTAATAAGCAATTAAGCAATTATAACTGAAGTGAATTATTGTCTTGTACAAAGGGAAAGGTATATTTATGAATAGATAACAGTTACTCAAATTTCACTCCGTGATACATGTATAATTATATTACTGTATATCTTACATGTATGTAGGCATAATGAACAACCGCGAAAATACCAGACGCCATAACAAACCACTGCCACAGATAGATGTGGTAGATTATGAAGACGACGATGACGAAGAAGATGATGATGAGGATGATGATGGTGATGATGATGAAGAGGAGGAAATCGTCCTACCGGAGTGTACAAACAACCGACCAGTCACTGGTATATAGATCGTGTGTTTATTGTCGCTTTTACAAGGGCAAGGTGGTTAACAATCGATCCGAACAACCTCCTTCAAATTCACTTACTATACTTAGTAACTAAAGACATCTTGGTACTTCAAAAATCACTTGCATTTTGGTTTTTATTTTATCTTATTCCTTCTACTTATAGTATTAAGCTCTTCTAAGTCTGGAGGTGGAAATATTCTTTAAAGTGTCCCCGGCCATTGCGCTTCTTTAATTGGTTTTAAATGAGCGCACATAGTATCATATATTCATATTTTTTTGGTTTCAATGACTATATTTAAAAACTGAAAGTATAATACATGTATATGTTCAATGGATATACCGCCAGAAGGCTTTATCAAGTATTTTGGGGCATTTTGTTTTTGTTAACAGCCCCGGTGTGTGTAGCGGGTGGCTGGACCAGAGGGCTGATGTGTCCCTCCCCCCACAGAGACGAGTTTGAGATACCGAACCTTGAGGATCTAAGGCTTGAGATTCCAGGTGATGAACCTAATACACTGTACATTTCAGCTATAGGGACATTCTCTTTAAAACAAACTAAATAATTATACAGGTAGCACTTTTTTTTTTTTTTAACTTTTTGCATTCATTTCTTAAGCATACATTTCTTGTCATACCAGGAAGGCAAAATTTAATGATTTACAAAACCTTTCCTTAATATAATTATTTTAATTCCTAAAGTACATCACACAACAAATAATTCTGCACTATAATACTTTTTGACACAGATACTATCAGCAAAGCTTGGGATGACATTGCAGAGGAAAACGAGGATATCAGAATAATTCTCATAGGAAAAAGAAATTCCGGGAAAACAGCAACCGCTAACACTATTTTAGGATATTCAGCTTTTGACAACTCCCACGATTCCCTTACAAAATCCTGTCGGTACGGGACGTGTCAACGTTTTGACAGACGATTGGTTGTTGTTGACACCCCGGATGTATGTAACCATGACAACCGGACCGAGCTTCTGAAAGCAATTGCCCTGACCTCCCCTGGACCTCACGTATTCATATTTGTGGTAGGAATTGGAAATATAAACCAGAACGACGAAGAAACATATTCAAATTTAGTTAAAATGTTTGGATATGAGGTTTCCCATCATATGATTATATTGTTTACCAGAAAAGACGATTTGGTATTTGAAGGAATGACCATATTTGGTTATGTTAACGAAGTCCCCGAGCAAATTAAAAACGCGCTGACTGCTTGTAATCGAAGATATGTTGCGTTCGACAACCATTGCACAGGACGAGAGTCCGAGGTCCAAGTTAGGAAACTTCTTGATGTGATTGATAACATTCTGGTCCTAAACCGGAGGCACTTCACAAACCAAGTCTTTGTACAGATTGAAAATCAATTGAAAATACGATCCGATTGCATAGTGAAAGTATGCCAGGAAAAATATATTGAGAGAGTGAGAAACCTAAAGAATGACGCAATAAACCAAGAGGATGGCACAAGAAGGTCGTTGGGTGATGAAAGCAATGACAAAGCAGACAAATTTCATATATTTTTGGATTCTACAGATAATAAATTTCCTGATGAAAATACAAATATAACCGACGCAACGGTTAAACCAAAACAGCGACCAAAATCTTCTTTAGCTGGTCACAAAAGAACAAATCTAAAGAGAAGATTTAAACTTCAACGATTTCGCAAGAAAACCGCTCGAACACCCTCGCTTTCTCCAATTGAGTCTGTGGAGTACGATTCCGAGAGCGAGATAATATACGTTAGCAATGCTAATATAAGTCTCTCACAGAATGAACTGAACTTAAGGAAGTGGAAGGAGGGGTTAGAAAAAGAGACAGAGAAAAACCAACTGCGCGAGAAAATTCGGATGGAGTTGGAACATGACGTAGATGAAGTCTACAGATTGTTAAAGAAAGTTAATTTACCGACTTTTGTTCGCGGCACTGCCAGTCAAATTAACACTTGGATTAAATAGCGATTGTGTTGAAAATTAGAAAAAAAATATTTTTTTAACATGGATTTAGGGGTTATACTTTTTATAGCAAGCAATGTTTCACTTTGCTTAAACGTATTCACATTTGATTCAGATATGTCATTAAATACCAACCATATTATTTTTGCATTAAAAGTTAAGCTTCCAAGAGCTTGACCATTACCAGTACGTTCCCTGCTGGTTCTTCTTACGTTCGAGAGATGTCAATGTACGAGCTTACATGTAATGATTTTCTCAAAAAACTTCGAATAAACATACTTGTATTTGTGGTTATCCATATAAAATTACCCTAGTGCTGAAATTTTGAGTAGTTGGCACCCCATTCTTTTGAGCGCAGATAAAAAAAATCATAAGATAATTAAGAATATTAACATGTACCCGAGATATTTAAGTTCCCCTCCCTCCCCCACCCCAAAACCACGGATTTTGAAGATTGGCGAAAATGGTCGCCTTCTACTTTGCTTGTAAAGATTTTGGATAATTGTGCCTAACACCCACTTTTAAAAAACGATGCTAAGTGTCTGGATGTACACTGTGTACTTTGGCAACTGACTGTACCAATCTGATTAAAATCAGATCCTCGAACCGCTCCTTGTAACGCGACAATAGCAAAACAAGGAGCGGATCAAGGATCTGGTTTTAATCAGATTGCTGACTGTAAATGTTTATTAAACTTTATATGATTTTATATTTTGTATGCCTGTTAAGCTACGGTACCTTACAAAACTGTTTGCCCTCTCCTGATTTGGTCTGAACTTTGAACTTTAGGAGGGAAAATAGGTATATAACGTTATTTTTAAAAAAAAAATAATAAGATGAAACCAAGATGATTTGATAAAATAATAAGGACTGGGGCATAATTCTTAACTAGACAACCCTTTTCTAAAAATCTCAAGTTGTTGACTACCGGTACAACACCATCTTTTGATTAAGTGTTCAGCAATGCAATAAACACAACAACATACACAAATGCAATTACAATAAGTTGCTGATCCAATTTTATTCATTTTATAAAATATGCATGTATTTGCAAAACTAATTTCATTTACAGTGTCAGAGAGTGAGCAATATTGTATTTTGATTAATTGTGAAAAGTTAGAACAAGTGGGGGGGGGGGGGGGGGGGGGGGGGTAAAACACCTTCTGCATCATAGTTTAATATACTCAGTAGAAAAAATGTATATACCCAAAACAGTCATAAGTTATGCTATAAACAGCCAAAAAATTAACATAATCCTAGTCAAAACTAGGACAGTTTTACACATTAATAAACATAGTACATCCACCAATGATCATGGAAAATTTGGTAATATTTGAAATATTGCCAACATGGGTCAATCATCAATTGGCTTGCTGGCAATTAATATAAGTACATGTATACATGATTATTTAAAAGTTGATGTTAGACACTGTATTTATATTTTGATATGTTTAAAACAGATCTTTTTTCCTTTGCATTTCAAAGATTTAAGTGCTTATAAGAAGACGCAGGTAGTTTTTGATAGGATCATGCCTGGATTTCGAGGGAATAGGGGGGAGGGGTTGTCAAAGAGGACCCCAGCCCCTCACCCCTGAAAAATTATTGAATTTACATAGTAAAGTTACAGAAAATATAGGTAACATATAAAAATGTTGACATTCATGAAAAAGACAATCTTAAGGCGCTTTATATTGCACAAAGAAGTTTTTGATTTGATTAAATAAATAGTCAACTAAATCAACTATAGACACAGCTAAATAAACAATTGTTGATAAAAAAAAATACATATACATGTACATGTATACATGTAACAGGACAGATATGATATGATATTCATAAGGCATGTGTACAAAAATAAACTATCTTCTTCAAATCCCATATTCAGTAAACTTAATGGGCAAAACCCTGTTTATCAATTTTTCTACTTAATAAATTGAAAATATCAATAATAGTTAAAAAAAAAATTAAATTAATTATCATACCAACAAAATAAGACTCTAATAACATATTAACAAATATGTAAACTAAGAAAAAACCTGAATAAAAAGAAAATAATGTCTTAATTTAAAGTAAATAAGATCTAAATTACATGTAATTAATTTCTTATGATAATATTATACAACAACCAACGCAATGACATTTACAATTTATATATTACATTGTATATACCTACTATATGGTTTTAAATCAAAATTTTCTAAACCTTTAAATTATATTATCTACGTGTACCTTCAATATGAGTAATATTTAATAATCATTACAAATATTTATATATAAAAAATATATAAACATTTATACCGGTATTTCTACAGTGTATAATCATGAAAACAAGAAAAGTATAGACGTACTAAACAATGGACGGTGTTTTGAGAAGAAAATTAAATCATTATACATTGTTTGTTAGAACTTTGCACACATGGAAGATTGCAGATATATGCTGGCAAATATATTTGAAGAAAAAGACCCACAAAAAGTTTCTTCTATCTTTGAACAAAATAAGTTTGCAAGAATGAAAGCAAAAGTTCCATATATTTTGGAAACGTGTCAGTAGCATTTAAACATACAACTTTTTTGGATATTATAACAACCATTCACAAAGTTATTAGCAGGATTCAAGAAATCCAGAAAAAATGTCAAAATTTGGGACTAAAATCATGGAAGGAGATGGACAACCAATGTCCACAGTTCATGCAGTTGTCTATAGAAAGATCCCTGTGGATTTCATTGAATAGAGCAGGCCTTGGATGCTTGATCTCCCATGTGTTCCTTCTGGGCGGTACTAGAGGAAGTCCGCCCTCCCCCTCCAAGCATAGCTTCCAGCTCTGCAATCTGAAGAAAAAAAGACCACAATAACTTTCAACTTTGTTGTACAAATGAGATAGCAAAAACTCATCCTATGAATATCATTATTTGGCTTTAATTTATTAAAGACATGCAAGCATCATAGTGCACCATCTATCAATATTATGATTTTAAACAAATTGCATGTTTTTTACACACATTAATGCAAGAAATGTCATATGAAATATTATTATACTTTCATGTTAAATACTGAAATCTGATTGGTTTAGATGCAGTTGGTAATCCGTTCTATTACCGATAGCAACACACTTGGAAAAGAGTAACACAATGCATTGTTACATGCGCATAAATTATGCGCATACGGTTCGCCGTAGAATTCACTTCATTTCTATATAAAAACAGTAAAATTTTCTTTAAAAATAAGACATTCAGTATAATAAAATAAATATTACCTGTTTGGTAGGGTAACTGTTGAAATTGACACCCCGAGAAAACCATTGTCAACCGACGCAAAGTGGAGGTTGACATTGGTTTTCGAGGGCTGTCAATTTCAACTGTTACCCTACCAAACAGGCACTATTTATATATTGTTATACTTTCATGTTAAACACTGAAATCTGATTGGTTTAAGACGCAGTTCATAATCCGTTCTATTACCCTCAGCGTTAGCAACGCACTTAGCAACTGGTAACATTACAAATTGTTACATGCGCAAAAATCATGCGCGTACGGTTCACCTTAGAATTCACGTTATTCCTATCTAAAAGCAGTGATCTGTTTTCTTTAAAATTAAGACATTCAGTATAATAAAATAAATAGTGCCTGTTTGGGAGGGTAACAGTTGAAATTGACACCCCCGAGAAAACCAATGTCAATCTCCGCGTTGCATCGGCTGACAATGGTTTATTCGGGGTGTCAATTTCAACTGTTACCCTCCCAAACAGGCACTATTTATATAATGTCAGAGGCCGATAATAAGAATGTACTTACGGTGATGGTGTCATTTCCTCCTCTCTTCTTTTGATTCAGTAAGCTTCTGATGTCAGACTACAAATGAAACAAAAATTATGAATGCCTCAAAGAAAACACTACAGCTAGTGGTTGTGTATTTGCTATGTTAATCAACCTAACATGTACCTTGTAATCAAAACTAAAAACGCAAACTAAATAAGCTGACAAGTATCACTTTTTTATTCTTTGAATCACAATATGGGAGCATGAATTACCGGTAAGCACCTCTTTAAATGATTATTAGTTCTATTTCAAGATACCGGTAAAAAACAATTTAAATCCAACAGAATTTTCAACATTAAAGGGCCTTCCTATGCAACTGGGTTTTTTTTTCTTTTTCAATTTAACTAGTTAATTTTATTCTAACTTCAATTCCTCCAGTTGCCAATACATGCAAGTAAATCATAAATATTTTTCGGCAACCAAAAAAAAAAAAGAAATACTTGTCCAGTTGAAAAATACTGAAACATGTCATATCCTTTTACAATATTACTCCCACCTCTGTTTTCACAAGAGATCACAGTTGACTTACCACCGTTGATTCTGAACTTGCTGCCCTCTGCTCCGCTGCCTTGGCTCTCTGGTTGGCATCGTCCGCTTGCTTTTTGTAGGTGTTGATTTGCTGGTCGGTCTGTTTTCTATCTGCCGCCGGCGGAGGAGGAACAGGGATGATAACTCCGTTGTCTTTGTTGTTGTCTGCCGGCTTGGCTGCAGCCTTCTTCACAGGTACTGGTTTATTATCCCCCTTTAAAGTTTGGAAAAACAATAATATATATTCACAATATATACATGTATTTATAAGTATGAAAAAGGCATTAACATTAAGAATGATCAGAAATGGGTTTTTTTTGCTGTCTTCAAAGAAGTTTATAAACAATTTAAAAGCAATATCAAATAATTGAATTTAATGTGAAAAGAAAGAAGTTAAAGAAAGAAATTAATCAATTAATATATTGCTCTGCTTTAACATATTCCAGAGGACTCTATAAGAATTTTTTTTTTTATTTTTCAAATATAAATAAATCTCTAAGTATGATATATCAAGTTTGAATTACACAAAATATGAACTAAATAAATATAATTTCTAATATATATAATACATGCACATGTATACTAGTATATTAATTCGGTAACTAATACCATGAAAAAATCAAAGTACTGAAGTACTGAAGGGAGTTGATTTTCATTTATATCTTGCGTGGCAAATAGTTTCTAGCCTGTATTTAAATTACGCACTTTTTTATAATATGAATTTTAATTAGACTTTTCAGACAAGAAACCCCATATGAATCATGTTGTGTAATATTTAAAGGTAGATTTTAAACTATGTAATACTAATCGAAACAATTCTAAAAATTGTATGGATCCAAGCACTATTGATATTGAACTCCAGTCTCGTTCAACCAGACGCTCAGCTGTCTCCGTTAATCTCCGACAAGCAAGAGAGCCTCTCTGTTTGTCGGAGATTTACGGAGACAGCTGAGCTTTTGGTTGAACGAGACTATATTAAACTCTGGCGTAGGAATACATGAGACTACATAAATATCTAAATTGTTCGTATATATAAAATCTTACTATTTTCAAAGTGTTTATAGATAAGTTTCCTTGAAAACAATGCTTCAGCATTCATTACGTCGGTTTTTTCTATTATATTCAAGAACTAAGACTTATCAGCGGTGATGATTTGTGCTTAGGTCCAAACACCGTTTCACTTTCGGTTTGCCAGAGTGACTGCATAGGAGAGTTGATTAAAATCAACTCCCAAAAACCATAAAAAAGAGAAGAAAATTTGAAACTGGGATATGATCATAGAGTTAAGTAGATATCAACAACAATTAAGAAAAGGTGCTTACACTGTTGGTTGGAATGAAAATCTTAATTCTAAAGAAGTTGATCTGAAGTCTGTACATGATGCAACATCATAAACAGCATGCATTATGATGAAACAAAACCACCTTACAAATCTATATTAAACAACTAATAAATAATCTAGTGTACAATTACGTACAAAGAAAAATATTTATGACTTACAAATAAATGCAACAGAATTCTAAGCTATACCTATAAAGATTTGAAAAGGCTTAGTAAACAACGATATATAGACTTGTACCCAACAAAGATTTGTTAATGGAAGTCGGAGTTAAATTGTCTTAGTAAAACAGAGTATATATGTATATAATGGTCAGTAATGAATTGTGGAAAGAAAGGATAAAATAATGACAGCTGAAAAAAATATTCTAATAAAAGGACAGAAGCCAGGGAAATACACAGAAATCAGAGAGTGGACTAATGTGGGGACTTTACAAGTTTCTTTAGCTTTGCTTGCTCCTCCTCATAATTACTTAAACCAAACTGAAAGGAAACGTTATACTGTACATTTTAAACAATCAGCCGTTTCTGAGGTTACATAGTAACCCATATGTATATTAAATGTTAAAATTATTATTCAAGTATATATACAATATCCTTTTAATACCATATCCTTTTAATATTCTTGCATTTTTCAGAAATATGAAAATATCATTTCCTCTACTCCCTTAATTGATCTACTATAATCATTGTACAATGCACATGCATTGAAAAAAGGATAAATTGTTACATCTCTTCATGCACAAATACAAGAATAAGAATTCCAAAACATGCAACATTCAAACAAACATGCTTTTAGGCACAATTTCATTCATAAAGATAATCCATGCATCAAATAATTTACATAAATTTGCATCATGCATCTATTTTACTTTCTATTAAACATAATGTTACTCATTTGTTACATTTGCAGCACATGTAAACCAGGTAGTTTACATTTGTAAACCAGGTACCTAGTTTACGTTTACTAAAGTTATAATGACATACCAGGTTGGATTTCTCTCGAGCCATCAGCTGTTTAGTGTCTGCCCCTAAGGTGGCCCCACCCTTTTGTGAAGAATCCTTTTGTTTGCCCCACACTTCAATCACTGCTACAGAATCCATCAGGTAGTCCACAAGCTAGAAAATTTGTAGAAAAAAATAACCATTAAAAGTCTGAATAATTATGCTTTTAAAAGTTTCCAAAAGACATTGCAACATTATTCAAAAGCAACCAATCAACGTTAACTCCAAACAATTATATTGATTTTGATCAACATTAGATTTTCATTGGTTGAGAAAATGTTCCTTGGATAATCTGTATATATATAACCAGTTTTTTTAAAACAATCATTATCAAATCATGTCAGTGAAAAAAAAAATATGAAGTATTTTTAATAAACAACTTCTATTTGTGACTGAAAATACACACTCGATCTGGAGAAACAAGTAGACTTTGTCTAAAAAAGAGGAACTCATACTTACTTCTGAGGTGCATTTGGAGAACTTGAAAAGTTTCTCAAATTTATACTCTGGATTCATTCCATCCACAAAGGCTGTTGAGGAGTACTGATTGTCCAGGTAGAACTTGAACTTACAGCAGCTCTGAAATAATTCAGCGACATAATAAATCAAGCAATCAAAATAACACAGTGATTAATAAATCTTGCAGCTGAAAGATTGAGGACTACACAATCTTGAATAATTCATGCTTTGAGATGCTAACCTGTCTCATGTTAGATGGCAGACCGCGGCCAAAGTTGATTTTGAATTTGAAGTTGAGCTCCTTCCCAACCTATGTGGAAAATAAAAATAAAGAGATCTTACTTTTTTCTGGTCACTCTTACAGCAATCATTTTATTAATCTGTACATAACATAAAATTAAAATATAATTATATATAGGTCAGTTAATTACCAATTCTTTGGGGTCATCCAAAAAGTCATCCTCTCCTAGGGGGCCTCCCTTAGTTGTACATGGCATGACCTCAATCTCTATGTGACCTGATTAAAAAGTTAATTATTGAATAAATTCTTGCTGTTATTAAATATTTGATTCTCCAAAACAATCCTCAATTTCTTTTCTATCATATGACTACATGCACACTAAATAGTATATCATCAAACAATAAATTCATGCAAGAAATTGAGATGACAAATATGAGTATCTGAAGTTTTTAACCAATTATATCAGTGCAAGTATCAGTAAAAGAATACATATGGTACTGTAAGTTATGCTAAAGTACCACTTAATACAGACAAAAATTTATAGAGCCGACACATGCACTAGGTGCTCCCTACTGCTGTGAGTTTTCAAACATAGTGAAGAACTTAGTAAATCCTTCAGAAAGACCCCCACCGTTTTCCTTGCCCTGGTAGTTGGTGACGGTCAGAGTCTCCTCAATGTCCAGTTTGTGACTCAGTGACATGAGATGGACATGGACTGTCCCAATCAACACCTCTACATCAGCATCCTCCCAGAACGGGTCCTTCTCCTACAAATGTCAAGGTCACTATAGTGTAATACTCATCTACAAAACTCTTAAAAGTATTATTCTTAAATCATGCCGCTTCCATTTATAACCAGACACATTCTTGTTTCTCTGAGGTGGGATTCTTGGGAATATCCCAGTCATCCATTTTGGAATTGTTTTCTTAGAAAAAAGATTGTGTCTGCAAGAGGAGCTTTGAGCCCACAGGAGGAGCATTCTTTCTCTAGGAATCGCATAAATAAAACCAAACCTGGGCACATCCAATTCATCTGCTCATTTTGGGATGGGATTCATCATTTTTTCCCCATATCCCATGGAGTGGGAATCGTGTTCCTAGGAGAGGAATTTTTTCTCCAAGAGTCTCAGAGTGATTAATTAGATTTACAGTATTTGGGAGTATCCTAGTTATCTACTCCTTTAGGAAAGGAATTTTTTCACTCAAAAAAGAATTTGTTCACAAGGAGTAAAATCATGTTCTTAGGAGTGGGATAATTTCTATCACAGAAGGATTAAATAAAACACTTCTTACATTGAGCACATCTGCTCCTTTAAGAATATGAACATTTCTCTAGGAATGGGATTATGATCCTATTGGAGAGATTCTTTTTCTAGAATTGGGATTCAGACAGTACCAACCCTGCATGGACACATCCCAGTCCCCTGCTCCTTTAGGAAGGGGCCATATTACTAGAAGGGGGATTTTTTTCTAGGGTTGGGATTATGACTTACCCTGGGCACATCCCAGTCATCTGCTCCCTCTACGTAGTTCTGATACATCTCCTGCATCAGGAACTTCCTGTTGATGAACTTGTTACGATCCCACAGCCATTCATTGCCGCTCTCCAGATTCCTGATCTTCACCATCACCTACAGGAACGCCATCAAACAGGTATAAGCTTTGATATTTTTTTAACTGACGTATTTCAAATCCACTGTAAAAGTGGTTATTTACGTGTGAGGGAACTTTACATTATTTACATGGTAAGCTTAAAAGCGCATAAAATACCTCCACAGGTATGGTAAAAAACTTGTGTATTGTTTGACCACAAAAAACGCATACTTAACCACTAGCATAAACAACCGAATTTACTGTAACATGACGATATTTGACAAAATTTCATTCCATCCTCAATCAAAATTACATATAATGGGTGTTAACAATGACGATATAGGACAGTAATGCTGACAACAACATTGATTAAATCCTTTACTATTACTTCTAACAATACTTAACCTAGTAATGGCAAAGATACCACAAAATAATAATGAACACTGTTGTACCTCTGTTTTTCCTTCTTTGAGACCCCTGGCCTGTGGGGACACCAGAGCGAGTTCAAACTTGACCTTCTTGTCCAGCTCTGCAGACATGGCGTCGGCTTCATTGACCATCGGCAGCATTTGAATTACATCTTCTTGCAGAATCAGGTCATCTACAGAAAAAAATTTGATTGCTCCATATACATGTATTTTGTCTGATAGAAGCCAATAGCTGATTACAATTTACAATGACCAGAAGTCAAGGTCAAAACTTTTATCAATCTCAAGGTCAAGATTATAACCTCATGCTATGGCTACTATTGCTTTGAAAGATGAATCTGACTGAAACAGAAATCTTTTTTAATGAATTAGATAAATGAAAGAATATTTTTTTCACTTCCCTCAAATTAAGAGTTATGGTAATAATTCTTACCATCCTTCATTTATATTCACATCTTGTTTTCAGTATAATGATTAATTATTTACTGTGTCTGTGTTCTTAAATGAACAAACCTTTTAAAAAGCTTAAAAATAAAATGCATTTTATTTTGTGGATGTACTGTTATTGATGTCGACTCTTACCCTCCGATTTCCCAGTCTTGTCCATGAAGCCGGCCTTTTTGGCAATTTCCTGTTGGGCCGTGTCGTAGGTTGGGGTCTCTGTCACTTTTCCTTCCTTGACATTCTTTGCCTCATCTTGTGGGTGGTGGAAAACATAAAGGTGATTTGGACCAAACAGCACTCTACAAATACAGAAAATCAAATTTTAAGGTACCTGATTGTTGAGGGGGGGTTGGGGGGGGGGGTGGGGTGTGTGTGTTAAATAACTCTTCTTTTATTAATTAAGCATACTTTGAATAATATTCTTTTAATGGTTTTTTTTTAAGAATTGCCCTCTTTTTTTCAACATTTAAATGTCAAGGTACTTGTGTAGATAATCAAACTGTCATAATTTATTTAAAGAGACAGTACAGCGCATCTTATCAAAAAACCGACTTGAAAAATTTTTCCAATCGGGTTCGGTATTTTTGTACTACTCATGAATGTATCAATTAACTTTCAGAAAATTACAAAGTTCTCCATGCAATAAATCTAATTATTTCATTAAAATTAATAATTACGTATAACCTATCACATAAATAAATCGCAACGTGTTCGGGGTTCAGCCTTCTATACTATTACGCATGCGTATTTAACGAAATATCGCCTGGACAGGTTTGTTGATAAAAATATGTCTTTTCTACTTCTCATAGGTAATTATAACTGTTCAAAGTTTTTAAAATAACCAGAATTATTATTTTGTAAGCATGTATTTTTTCGTGTTTATCATAGGAGTTGCTACAACATAAATCTATTTTTATAAATGAGGCCCCTTGAGGGGTTATTTGACATATTTATGTCTATTCACTTTAAAATGAACCTAAATTAGTAAACCATTTGTAAATTATCGAGTAAGTAAGGATATGTTTCATTTAGAGAATCGCTTTAACCTCGTTTTCCATGATGACCATAGTCGGACGAAGATCTTGTAGTTTTCAGCATGTGTCAATTACTGTCATTCAAAGTCCACGTGGTACAAATAAACAATATAAGATTATTCAGATTTGTACGACCCTTGAATCTCCGGAAGCTTATAATTACGTTAATTAAGTATGTGAAAGGGATTTTCGTGTATTTCAACTATTACAATAAACGTTATTTCTTATTTCCTAACTATACAATAGGTAAATCTGAAGTTATTCACACATGTGTTTTCAGCTGTACTGTCTCTTTAAAAGTATTCTACAAAATGTCCAATGAAAGATGCTGTTACATCAGATTTCAAATTGACATCTTACCTGTCATTGTGATGGAGTTCCGTTTCCTTCGTAATTTTGGCTCCGTTGACCAGAATTTTGCCGTCAACAGATTTGATTTTCACCACTCCACCCTTGTTTGTAACTACACCATGTTGCTTCTGAATGCTAAATTTAAATCGGCCAAAATCGTAAACACGGTTATCATAAAATGGTAATTTTTCTACTTCTATTGACATTCTCAGCTCCATAAAGGAAGTTTTATATCAACCTCTTAAGTACCGATATTTTATTGGATATAATTAAATAATCAATCTGTAAGCATTAAATGCTTGTCACAATATAGACAAAATTCAGATACATGTATATTTATCTATAAATATGTTTACAGGTCATTTTGTCAAGTAGTTAAGTTAATCATAAGGCTTCACTCTTCTGCAAGTAAAACATGCACTCTATACATAAAATACAATCAAAGTACTGAATGCACTGAATGAGTTGTTTACTTCCCTAAAAGTTGACATTATCTCCTTATTCAATGAAAGAATATGGAATGAGTTAATTATTTCCAATTTTATAAGCATAATTGATCATTACACAATTTATTTTGGTACAAATTGACAATATCTTAAAGATTATTTTAGTTTTTTTTAGAATTGCTTTTTAATAATATTTACCTGAGTCCACTTATAGTTATCTCTGCTGGAGGGCTGGCATTCTTGTTTCCAATTTTTGATGTACCTACAAATGCAGATTATTTCATGAGTTCAGACACCTAACAACACTCTCCCCTAACCTTTTCCAAAAAATTTTGTTGTATTAATGGCATAAAATTTGAAACAGTATGTGTAATGGTCATTTGCATCAAATGAGAGAGAGAGAGAGAGAGAGAGAGAGAGAGAGAGAGACATGCAAACAAATACCAGTAAGTTAACATAAACTAATGTACATTTTAATTAAAATTACATTAAAGCTGCATAAAAGTTTAATTTCTCTGTGCTATGCCCATTTTAAGCAATATGTTTCCATTTCAATTTGCCATATCACAATGAAACACACCTTCTCTGGCGAAATGGACTATCATGGCAGTTAGGGCAGGGTCTTCATGCAGATTCCAAAAGTGGGGAATAACCTTTTTCTCTTCCTGCTTTTTGCGTTCTGCATCAACATTACCCTGTAACCAGAAGTTTTGTTATTCATTAAAAAAAAACTTTGGTAGCTACTTATAAATCTAAGAGAAGTATATAGGAAATGGGAAATAAAGAAGTACATGGGAAATGGGAAATATCTGCACCTTATTTGCTGTTTCTTGCTCTGACAGTCTCTCCTGCCATGTTTTCTTCATGTTTTCAATCTCTTCTTGGTTCTTTCGGAGTTCTTCTTCCATTGCCTTTTTCATTTCTTCAACTTCTGATTTTGAATAATATATATGCCATATCATTTCACTGCATATAATCATATATAAAAGCCAAAAAATACTGCAATTGCAGTTTTTAATTAAAAAAAAAAATAATATATCTATAAAATTTCAACAAATACATATTTTTGTGTTAAAACTTGTTTTGATGTGCAGTGTGAACACATTTCAAGAACAATGTAATATTTCAACATAAAAACATTTATAAAGTGTTTGAATTGTGTTCATGCATACCAAAATTCATTAAAAGAAAATCAGCAGAACTCAAAATCTAAATATTTAAATGCACACTGTATTTTTACCCAATGGTACCTTCACCAGGCCAACTTGATTTCAAAGATCATGAAACAAAGTATACATGTAATATATATGACTTCTAAATTCTACTCTGAGCCAGCATATATTGGTGATTATACCATAAAGCCTGTAGAAAAATAATTAAAATACCTATAAAATGCAACTAAAGGCAAAAGATTTATGTCAGGCTGAAAAAAAATCATGGGGCCTTGGGTAGGGGAATTTAACATCATTACCATAATTATCAACTTGTTAGTAAACCTTAGGCTACCCTACTATACAAACTAAAGTGACATTTCAACTGTAAAAATCTTGGCCAAGCATGCAGACATTGTAATTTCTAGGAGTTTGTTTGTAATTAAAAGTGAAAGGGTATCAAAGAGTTAATGAGATTAAGACTTTCTTAATTAAGATTACGAAAATAAAGAAATTAATACAAGTATCATTTTCAAACAAACATGAAAAAAATATTGAAAAAATAAATTAATAAAAGTAAAATTATTTTATAAAATGTGAAAAAAGATTTTTTCAGGAGGCAAAATGTTCAGTAATTTCACATTCAAAGATGTTTGGGATATATAGGGGGATATAATTATAGGCAATCTTACATAATTCATAGGCATACCTAATATCAGTAAGTGTATATATATACCAGATGCATTTCACCATTAAAGACATATACCGGTATTTCCAAATTGTTCGACAAATTAAATATAAATGTCTGATGGTGTGGCTTGATCTCTATTATACATGTATCTGCAAATTCATTGTTCAATGCTTGCTTTTTCATCCATTTTTCTTTTATAACTGTTGAAGCAATGAATCAAATAAAAAAGATTAAAAAAAAAAAAATTGTCTAATATAACTTAATTAAAAACACACAAAATACTGTTTAAGCATTTCTAATTAATAAATGCACAAAGGCTAAATTCTTTTTTAACTGGTACTAAGTATATTCAGGCAGACAAACAAAAACATACCCTAACACAGCTAGATTTAGCTTTGAAGGTCTGCAATGGTAGAACATACAGTATGTTGTATTTGTATTCTTTTATATCTTGCAATTTTAAATCAATTTTTTAACAGATATCAAATAAATACCCAGACTAAACTCCTTGCTAGGGAAGAAATGTACATTAATGAAAAATATTATCAGAATTGGGTACATGTAATACCCTAATAGTAGAAAAAGGTGTCAGACCATATCCAAGTCATTTCTTAATTGTCAGATACTGTGGTTTCATTAATTTTCGTGGGTATCTATTTTCGTGGATTTTCTGAAAATCACAGTTTCAAGGACACGTCAATTCGTGGCCAATGATCCTATCAATACAAAATTTTAGTTGAAATTGAACTACAATAAACATTCAATTTCGTTGATCAATTAACCACGAAATCCACGAAAATTGGTATTCAACGAATATTGATGAAACTACAGTAATATGCTGTTGACCGAAAGTGAATAAAACAGAAAATGAAAGAACCAGGGAGAAACCCAAGTGACAGCTAGCACTGCTGCTACAGAGGAATATATATATTACCTTCTGATGATTCTAAAACATAATGGTAAAGGTGCTCTCATCAACAAGCATGCATTCATAATTGTATGCTTAATTATGGTGCTAATAATAACTCAATTGTATGATAAATCTAAAGCAACAAGATCGTATGTGTCAAGCAAGAAAATGTGCAATAGGATAAAAATTCTTAACTTTTTTGGAATTGAATCTTAATTTGCCATGATCACATTTATGAATTTTAATTTGCAAATTTCACAAGGAATTGCATACATTTGTGTATAATTGCAAACATGTTATTGGAAAATATACTGTTTGTGCAATATTTATTGATAATTCTGATGCACCCTGGAATGATCTATACAATTGAATATATTCAAATCTATCTAATATAACTTTGATTAACAAATGCAATTATCTAATCATACAATAAAGTCTTTCAAGACTGATTGCAGATACAATTATAAATAAATTAAAATGATTTAATGTATCTATGCAGTGGTACAAAGAAAACAACATTTACAAAAAAAATCATTCATGAACTTCAGATCTAGAAATGCATGCGTGAAAGCGTAGATTCCATCTTCAAAGAAATCATGTACAATATCAATTTTGTTTTCTCTATAAAGCAATGTGGTCCTTTCTATTTTTTTTTTTTTATAAAACTGTTTTCTGATATTCAATTGAATTCGAAGCTAAACTGAAGCACCTACTTTTTCTTTTGAACCATTTTTAACCCTAAAGCAATTGCTCTTTACCTTGGTTTGGGTTTTGACCAACTGCCCCACCGGAAGCTTGCAGCTGTTCCAGAGTGATGCCCCCTGATTTCAGCAGCTCCATCAGCCGCGCGTTTTCCTCCCGGAGTTCACGGATTAGTTTGTCGGTCGGACTCTCGTTCACAGTCGCTGTTGTCTTGATGGCCTTGGCTCTGTCAGCTGTTCCAGTGATAAGAGTTCAAATTACTGTAAACGTACTACATTTAACTATGTATTCTATTTAGTTTTTCGTTGGAAAATGGCGTCCACTAGATCAAGTAAATCACCAAATGTAAAATATATAAGTTGATAGATAGAAACATTTAGAAATGCACTAAGTCAAATCCAAGCTAAACTGTTAAAAAATCATATTTCACAAAAAATCGTACACACTAAATATAGTGCATTCACAGTATTTAACTTAGAACTGGCTTAAAGGAGTGATATGTTTACTTGATAAGTAATGTTATATAAACTCACCAAACCTCAAGGTAGAGAGAGTCTCATCAAAATTAATGTCTGCTGGGCTGAGAGCAGCAATCTGTAAAATAATAAGGCTAATGATACAGATGCTGAAGTTTGTGTTACGTAAATCAAAATAACAAGCAAGAAATACCCAAATACCATGCATATAAATGTGATAAAATATTTTTCTTCCAGGGTATGTAATAAAGCAACACATGTCTGTATGTATGGATGAAAAAATCATAAAAACAAGAGATGTTTGAGAAACATTTATGCCCCCTCCCTTGGAAACATCCACGAAGAAAATGAACAGAAACTACAAATAATTGGAATTTTTCTAAGTCAAAGGCACATAACTCTGTCAAAAATTGCTCGAATGTACCCAAAATTAAACTTGAACTAGATATTATTATAATAAATATGTATACAAAATTTCATTTCAATACGTGCAACCTCTGTGAAGAAAATGAACGGACAGCAGCAAAGCAATATGCCCTGCCTTCTTCGAAAGGGGGGGGGGGGCGGCCCAGCAAAAATAAAATAGTTAATTGCCACATTACCTTATAAAATTCTGATGAAAAAAACACTTAAGATTGATTTATTTTGGTTGTATTATTATAGACTGATACACGAGAAACAAAAGAATATATTTGTTTGGCCTATTTATATAGAGTGATATACAAGGCTTACCATGATGGTTTTACTGTTGCCTCCAAGAGCGTTCTGTAGGAGTTTGGTGAGAACGGAGTCACGGTATGGAACTACAAATACAGCAGAAATACAGCACAAATACAGCACATTGACAGGACAGCGATTTCAACATGTGATTATATAAACTCATTAAACTTAAAATTAAAGCATGCATAATCTATACTTTATGATTTGATCAAGCCATCAATATTTTTCTATTGACTTCAATTCTGACATTAACAGTCTCAGAACTAAAATGAAGTCTAAAATCAAGAAACAACTTAAACTCCACATTCTGTCTTCACTGGAACTTAAAAAATTATAGATGACTATACCCTGGTAGACATTAAACATACATGAACAATCTTAATTGTATATATTCATCAACTCTACAGCCTAACCACCTTTTTCTATGATATGCACATGTTCTTGTACAAAAAACATGTAATATATAAATATTTTGTTCATTGCCATCAAAGCAAATTCAGATGAGATAGTTATTCAGCACTCATCACTTACCAACAGTTTTCTTATTGCCCATTGATAAGTCGGCCAGGGCCTTAATGACATTTCCCAGGGTGCTCAGCGACTGGTTGATGGCTGATCCCTCTTTGAGACGGTCCCCGGTGGCTCCTGTTGATTCTGCTCTTTCACTATGAAATTTAATGGGGAGTACAAATAAGAGGCAATGTGACATGTTAGTGACTCATAATAATAATATTATTTTAAAATATCATGAACAGGTACATGTACATGTGATCAAGAGAAACTCAATCCAAGTTCATTCTCCAACAACTACTGCACAATTTAAAAATAAATACATCTGATTCTACACCTCAAACACCTTCATATCATTGAAATTGATATTCTTAAAATGCATGTTAACTCAAATATCCCACAATTCAAGCATCTTCTTACAACTGACTTCAACTGCACAAACTACTTTCAAACATATAATCTTAAAAATTCTTGCCAAAGCGTCAAGGTTATATTCAAATGTATACAAGGATCATAATTTGCATACAGGATTTAGTGTGAAACTTTCTACCCTTAAATCTTTTTTGTGACCTTTGACAACCGGTAATCCTTGACCTTTGAATTTATCCTTGACCTTTGACTCACCTTCCTGCCAGATCAACAAGGTTCACCACAGATGTCCTTGTCATGCTCTGTCCCGTTTCATTCGGAGTCTTCTGGACAAAAGTGATGGCAACAATGGTATGAGCTCGACTATAAATGAAGGATAGAATATTCATAATACATGGAATAATAGGGTGCGTACATAAGAAACCAACTAAAAGACTATTTGCAATAGGTTCATTTAAATGTAATTAAATATCTTCATTCAGAGAGAATACAGACTGAATGCAATTTTATTGCAGATTCCTTGCCTAAACCTTAACTATCAATATTATTCCTTTTGGAATCTAATTCATGACAATTTGTACTAATTTATGTCAATTTATGCCGAAATATTTCATTCAGTTATCAATTCCTATCAATTTAAGTCTTGCTGAGAATATTAATTTGCACAATAAAAGGTTTCTTTTCATACACTCAAAATTCATTGAGTTATATTACCGAAAAATATCTAAATAAGTACTATGTTTATAATTCTATAAAAAGCTAGGAAATATTGACAGTCCATTCAGTACTTTGATTATTGCCTTCTGTTACCTGCTGGTGGCGTTCATGTTTGTGGCTGCCACAGTTCTGTTTCGTGTTCCCTCGCTGATTCTGTTCTCGATGTCATTGTAGCTGCTGACAGGACAGGAGACCAGAGATTCCACTAAAATCAGTCAACAACCAAAATACTCTGAATGACCAAAGGCTAATCCACATTCACAGATAATTTAGATATTCTAATAGAACATACATTTATATATCAATACTGAATGACAAATGACAAATCTTCATTCACAGATATATCAAATAGTCTAATATTATAGAACATATATCAATCATTGTAAAGATTTCTGTTGCAGAGAACATTTCAATTTGCAAAAAAAAAGGAAAAATTTATGTCTGTTATACAATTATACAAAAAATTCATCTTTTATCCCCCCAAACACCATCTCTCTAAATCAAATGGCTTACTTATAGAATTATGTTTAAAGTACATGTACTCCCAACCTAATTGTGTATCTTAAAACTTATTCTGTGAATTTAAAATTATATGCATGCACATACCAGGTATAATGCGGCAATCTAAAATTACAAATACACTGTACTATTACAATTGACAGCTACACATCTTAAATGAATCACAATCCATACCATAGAATCCCTTGGACGGATGCTGTCGGACTTTTAATCCGCCTTTTTGAGCGATGGATTTTGGATTAAGGAGATCCCTGACCTGTTCATTGTAAATCTCCAGCATGCTCAATGTCACCTGAAAATATGCAAACAAAAATTATCAGCATTTCAAAACCTTTTTGCAAAATTTGAACATAGCAAAATTGAATAAATGCATGTATCACTGTTGCACTCTTAAACTTAGTGTAAATAATGTGTACTTGTAAAGCCTAATTTTTTTAAGCAGATTTCAATCTCGATATTATTGTTCATTTAAATTGTGCCCAATGTGCTCTATATCTTTAAAATATACAGTAAAATGGAATTTTTGTCAATTTCTAACATTAAGTAACATAAATCCAAAGCTAGTTTTGATATCTAGAGCTACTAAGCTCTTTCATATTGGTTTCTAATCGTTCTACATCATAATCTGTTGCATGCGGTTCTTCATGTGAACTTTGATGCATGCCTATATGGGCAGAGACAAAATGAGCATTGAATTTATTATGAATACATGACATAAAGCATATTATATTTTCTGTTTTTGAGCAAGCAATAACTTGTACATATAAAGAAGTAATTACCACAGCTCTGTTTGGCAGAGAAGTAGGGCACTTGCAAGCACTGTATACTAAATATTTGTGGCTGGATATAGAATTTTGGAAAGCGCTTGCAAGCTTCCACTTTTCATAATGTTATTAATGAAGAGGACTCAGTTGTGATCAACTCTTTTTGATTAAAAAAAAAAAAAAAGGTTGGAGGGAGTTATGAAAATAATTTTAATAAAAAATGGGGGAGGGGAGCATAAAAATTCAAACCTGGTACTCTTCATTTTCACCGGCTGTGGCTTTTTTGTCCTCCACTCCTTTGAAGAGTTCCTCGCAGAAAATAGGGACAATTCCTTTATTGTTACCGTATCCCACCATTGAGTAGGACTTTCCACTTCCTGTCTGTCCATAGGCAAACAAGGAGCAGTTGTAGCCCTTCCAGGCATTGTCAAGGACACCTCTCCCAAGGTCATCAAATACTGTCCTCTGTAAATTGAAGATTTTAAAATCACAGTGGTTATATGGTATCTAATGTATCTCAGCCTAAAGTAAATGAAACATAATAGACCTTTAAAACAATTGTAAAAATATTTGGAACACTTTCGGAATTTGAATTTTCACCGTCAATTAAGGGCCTCTCTCTCTCTCTCCCTCCCTCCCTCCCATGTTTATGTTTTCTCTCTCTCTCTCTCTCTCCTCTCTCTCTCTCTCTCTCTCTCTCTCTCTCTCTCTCTCTCTCTCTCTGTGCCGACTATAATTTAAAAATTCTTTCATGACAACTTATAAACAAAAAAATACACATATTAAATCAGATCTTTAATTTTACTAAATACACTATATTCACTCTCTCATTAAAATTCTTTCATGACAACTTATAAACTCAAAATTTAACAAACCAGGTAAATCAGACCTTTAATTTTACTACATGCATACACGTACGCTTATATGGGTGGCCATCCATGATTTATGACATAAAGTAAACAACCCCCATATACAAAAGCGAGTTTAAGAAGCTGCGTAAACATGACTCTTATCTGTAAACACTCTCTCTTAAATTCTGTTTTTAAATTAAAATTTTAGCCAAAGATAATCCGCTTTACAATAAGAAAACCACCCAGATTATCTAAGAATACATAATAATCGCAGCCAGCACTTGATGAATTATTCAAAAACCATAAAAAATCGTCAGCTGAATCTCCATTGATTATTTTTTCTCCGCATTCATCGATCGTTAACTCTCCAAAAAATTAATACAAAGATTAATCTTAAATCTCAAAGCTACATGCAGACCTAAATGAAAACTCATAAAATCCTATAGCCATTGAACTTATTTTTTGCCCTGATCAAGATGAGAGGACACAAATGAGATTCCTGGATCAAGTTTCAGGCACAGAGAAAATTTAATGAGCTAGCTGAGAAAAAGTTTTTAATGTACAGTAGTGTGCCTTGTCTACGAAAGTTTTAAACTGCTCCTGGAAATTTTTTAGCATTAAAATTAGTAAAACATGTACTCGTATAATTTTGAAATTAATATACACGCTTAACATTATGCATTCATTATAATGGCCATGGTGAATAAATACAAATTTGCATATATTGTACTGTTATAAGTAGTACTCTGTACTGTTATGTAGTACATGTACTACGGTAATTTATTTTCCAATAAATCATGCATAAATGTCTTACATTCAAAGAGCTATCTACTACTTATAACAGAAGGTAAAACTAGGCTTTGCTATAAAGGTACTCTTAGTACATCAATAAAAGTCCATCAATTATTCATACAAATTTGCCCTTTTAGAATGCATGTCCATTATCTCTACTCCGTAATGGATCCTATAGACTGGCATAGTCAATGATTTACATGCATTTATTTAGTTAAGCTATATTTTTCCTTAATGTGTCTATTTCTTGTACATATAGAGAACTTGTACGACATGTTCTTCATGTAAAACCCAACTTCCTAATTCCTATAATAACATAAGTACTTTTAAAAACTAAATAGACAGAGAGGGGGAGGGGAATAGGGAGTGGGCATATATAAGACTACAGTAGATTCCTTTTTTTACACAAGTACTTAATTACCCCTTTTCAATGTTTTGCATCAAATACCACACATAGTGGAGCACATGGCTCAGTGGTCATGGGCATTAGGCCAGTAACCAAAAGGTCATTGGTTCAAACCCAGCTGTGGTCACTTGACATTCTGAACTGGGATACCGGCTTACACTGGTGGTTAAGTTGCGATGGACTGTTGTCCCATCCATGGGGAGTCATTGACCCTCATACGCTTAGCACCACGGAAACTGGGGATAAGCACTGGCCTTATGCGCCTTATGGCGCGGAGAAGGATTTAATATCACACACACAAACCAACAGCAAATGCAAAATTTTTGTACGTTAAGTTAATGAAAGTAAAGTTCACAATGTAAGAAAAAAATAATTGAGATTTTAAAATCTATTCGGGGGCCGGACTATGGTTATTTTGCAATTTAAGCGGATATTAATTCCCTACATATAATTAGGAATCTACAGTAATATATATATTACCTGGTCAGCATATCTGCTTCCTGTGGGTTCCAGGTAGCCACTGGACGATTCCTTAAACTCGTCATGTGACCAATATGAATAATCGAAGGCAAAAGAGCGAGGCTCGGCCTTTAAGTCCTCGGGGTTTTTGATGTACGTGCTGTTCCCCTTCATATCAATGATGAGAGTGGCCTTTCTCTGCTTCTCGCGGTCATTGTGCGGTATATTAAGGAAATATTGGTTTTATATATCACAAATATTTGTTACAAAATATATTTCAAATATCAAGCTGCAAAACAGATATAATTCCAAATTAGCTTTCAATTTTTTTTTATTTTTAAAGAACTTCACAAGAAATTTGAGAGTATTATACGGTATGTGAAATCTCAAATTAAATCATACTCGATGAGGAATGGAATTCTCAACCCCTGCATTTATATTCAGGTGATATTAATAATAATTAGAACCTAAATACTACATGTGAAATATATGTTAATAAAAGTCTTTAGTAAAAAAATATTAATATGTAGTATGAGGAATACCCTTTTTTTAAACAAACATTGCTGGAACAGTAATGCAAATATTCCACAACCAGAAAGATAATATATTAAGATACAACATTAACTTAGTGAAAAAATGTTTGCCATAGTACTGTGTACACTATGTATTATAGTTCGGAATTTCGAAATCCACAGGTGGCATGATATCTGATGACAGTATAATTTAAATGTTTATCAGCGCCAGAAAATATCATTAAGAAAAATACAAATAAAAAAATATGACGACACTTTTTTAAAACTGTTCAAACAACTTTAAATGAATAAACATTGATAACAAAAGGATATGAAAGGCCTCACTCGAACAGCTACTTTCACGTTTTCAGCCATCGTTTCTGTCTTGCCGAGGAAATTCTGTCCTGGTATGACAGCTGTTACTTGACGCGCACATGTTGATTCGGTCGGACCAACATCGCCAGCTCATAGTGTAATTATAAATATTATGATCCTTATTAAATTTTCATTATTAACTCACATGTTTACATTTATTTGATTGTTTTGAAACATGTTAGATGATTGGAAACCAGCGAATGTTGTTGATCTCGAATAATAATCGGTCTCTAACGCGGGGGGATGCTTAATAAGCAAAACAGCCCAACCTTGGTTCTTCCGTAAACAAATGAAAGACAACTCCGTCTGGACTTGTAATGACAATAGAACCGTGAAACGCATTGTTACGTACGCTGTAGAAGTTTTTTCCCCAACTAATTTTCTCTAGCAGGGACGTGTACATACGTCCCTCTTTTTAGTTTACTATAATCCGAAACATAAACCTACAGTAGCAAAAATTATGACATGATTCACAAAATTAAATGAATATATAGGCCCTATCTGAAAATTGACCCCCCCCCCAAAAAAAAAGAAAAAAAAAACCACACACACACAACACAACACAAAAAATATTTAAACACATTAAATCCCAGGAATTATTTTTTTTATCTTGTAGTACAAGGTTGAGCATGAATATTTGTTGTGTATTTTATTAATTAAAAGATTTGCTAGGTCATATCTGAAGAATTAGTATTTATTAATTTCTACCAAAATCTCAGCATCATTAGATTGAACAATTCATTCCTCAGAATCAAAAACCTGCATGTACATAACAGGTATTGCCGATAAAAAGTATTATGTACAACAGGTTCATGAGAGGACTGACACCCCCCTAAGCATAGACATACACTCAGGTCTTTAATCTTTTTCTTAATTCAAATAACTGTATTTTTATGACATATTTCTGATTTACTTCATAACTTCACTGAGAAAATTACTTGTAACAACCCTTATATAAAAATCATACCCATCTTCGGGTACATGTATTTATATTATATACAATACTATATGAAATAGTACACATTGACGTTGCATATAGATGGGTCAGTCCTGTCTTCAAGCACCTGTGCAACCAATCAATAAAAACACTAATAAGATTAATTCATTTCTTAAATCTGAATTCTTAATCTTCTTAACAGACAATTAATAAATGTGTTGCATAGATTTTATCATGATTTTGGCAATGCATCAGGGTTGAATTGTGCAACATTTTAACAATATGTAATACAGTAACATTACATATATCTACACATTCGACATGTACATTCATGTCAATTCATATTCATCTTCCATGCATAATAGCTACATGTAGGTTGCGACAGCAACATTTTCTTTGGGATAAAGCTGTACAGTCAATAACAGCTAAGGAGTAATTCTGTGTATGCTCTAGCTAATTTATCGAGGCCGAGTACAGAACGAGTATGCACGCTTTCGCGCAGCGTTTCATTTGTATTGTGACATCATCTTTTTGCATTGTTGACGCCATGGCGTGATAGTTTCAACTGTAGATATTCAGCGAAATTTGTTGAAAATAGCTAGTTTGATGCGTAAAATTGATATTATAGTGTGGAATAAACGTAAATGTCTCGAAGTATAAGCTATATGTGGGCTCTGTTCGAAAACATGAAGAGGGTTCAGCAAGCCTAGCCCTCTGTCGCGTTTTCTTAACCTGCCTAAATATAGCTTAATTCATATATTTCGAGACAGTAACCATGTATTTTATATTAATGGCCCTTAATATGTGATGTTATATATTTACTTATTACTTAAATGTGTCTGAATGTTTTAATAATACTATAAAGATCACCATTTCCGTCTTTGTCAAATAAAAAATAGCCATTATCTGGCAAACTTGGAAATTGGGCATACAAAAAACAACTTTGATAAGACCCTTGGAACAAACCAGGAGGTAAAAGGTTTTTTTAATTTGATCATTTGATGCCTTTAAGCAATAACTTTAATATGTAGAACAGAAAAAGAAATCCCTAGGGCAGAAGTTTTAAAAAAATGCAAAAAATGTGCAAATTGATACATTTCAAGCAAAATCCCATAGGATCCTATGTAAAAAATTAACAAACTTTGAGATGACCCCATGAACAAACGGTGTGGTAAATGTCTTATTTTTTTTTTATCTTAAAATGATAATTATATCAGTAGAAATTCCTGTAAAAAATTTCATTAAAAAATCTACGGCAGAAAAAATTAGACCCGGCCTCGTTAAGTCAACTTTAGCATGAATCATGAAATATGAGCATGAGTATGAAGCATACCTTGCTGAGATTCAAAAAATTTCAATGAATTAAGACAACTTTGTAATGATCAAAGCATGAAATATGAGTAGAAGAAAACATGCCTTGCTGATATCAAAACAAGATGAATCCTATGAAATACAAGTATTAAAATGTAATTCATACAATTAAATATGTTCAAATAACTAGTAAATGAAATCTGATGACTAGGTACATTGTATCATGGACGTCTAAAATGTTAGGTCATTAAACTAACACACTGTTAGTCTCTGGACAACTGTTCAGAAAAACAAGAAAATCACAGAAAAAATCGATAACAAATCAAGCGCACATTTTCTAATATATACAGTCAATCCAAACATGAAATCAACAATTAAATTTTCATTTTATAACCACAGTTTTAAGCGTGTTGCATTCGATTGATCAACACATCCTGCGTGGAGGTCTGATACATGCCACACCAACAATATTCACATATTCAAGTGTCTTGCATTTGATTGGTTGACACATCCTGTGGGTAGAGTTCTGGTATGTCACACCCACAATATCCACCGTTCTCAATACAGTACTGGATCAGCACCTGCCAGTATTTATCCTGTTGGAAGGAGAAAGTAATTGAATTAAATATAAATCAATTTCCATTAAAAAAAATCATATGATGCAAAACCCCAGGTCAGGCCTCTTTTAATTTCCTTTAATTCTTCAGCCTTCAGTATTGTAAGGTATAACTAGACATTGACTTATTGACATTCTACTTACAGAATAGGTCAATTGTTTACATTATGCAGTAACTACATCTGTATGAAATGAATAAAATTCTAACTAGAGATACACCTTTACCTTGTAGCCAAGTATCAGGAATAAATTTAGAGATATGACCATGGCTCAATTGATAGTGTTTGCTTAATGATCATTGAGACCATAAAATAGATACCAAACAAGATATCCGTGAGCCAATGCTCACTAGTGATACCCCCGCTCTGATGTGAATATGCAAAATAAGCAAAGTCGACATTTAACAGAAAGCTGGCATCCTATTGGTACAGAAATATATCCCACAATATGGCATGCCTAAACAAATAGTGTGTTAAAATTTCAAGCATCAGCGATAAATAGTTGATGAGAAATCTTTGACGAAAATTTGTTTGAAAATTTTGGCTAAAATAAACAAAGTACTCATTTAACAGGAAGTTGACGTCCGATTGGTACAAAAATATATCCCACTATATGGCATGCCTAAACAAACACTGTGTAAATATTTCAAGCATCTGCGATAAATAGCTGCTGAGAAATCTTTGACAAAAATTTGTTTGAAAATTTTTGCTAAAAATAAACAAAGTCGTCATTTAACAGGAAGTTGACGCCCGATTGGTACAAAAATATATCCCACAATATGGCATGCCTATACAAATATTGTGTAAACATTTCAAGCATCTGCGATAAATAGTTGCTGAGAAATCTTTGAGGAAAATTTGTTTGAAAATTTTGGTTAAAAAAAAAGCAATGTCGTCATTTAACAGGAAGTTGACGTCCGATTGGTACAAAAATACATCCCACGATATGGCATGCCTTAACAAACACTGTGTAAAAATTTCAAGCATCTGCGATACATAGTTGCTGAGATAAATGCAACAGAAATTTTTGTTACGGACGGACAGACAGACAGACACACAAGGGTAAAACAGTATACCCCCGCTCCGAATAATGGAGTACAAAAAATTAGGTAACAATTATTGCTTGTTGTGCGCTATGCATTAGTTGTAATATTCAGGTGGCACCAGATCAATTGATCAGATCAATTTATTAACAAGAACCTGAGCGAGGACGTAGGGATTGCCCACAATGACAAGGAGGGCTTGAGCCCTGCTGATGGCGACATTGAACCTCTTTGGGTTGCTAAGGAAGCCAAGGGTATGTTTCTTGTCGAATCCAATCATTCTCTCATTAGCTCGGACCTAAAAAGAAATAATGAAAAATAGTCCTTGAGTTCAGTTAATTTATTATAATGAATGGCTGATTTAAGAATGAAAACAGAAACAATTTTTTTTTTTACATATACATGATAACACATACCGTTGATATGATGATGACCTTCCTCTGCTGACCTTGAAATTCTTCTACTGACCCGACCTTGACCCTCTCCATTCCAAGCTTGTCAATAAGAAGGCGGATCTTCTCCACCTAGAAACATAACAATGTCAAAACCAATTTCTTACCATCATCAAATGATCAATGCACAAGTCTTTATAATAATTTTTCACACATGCCTGTTTCCTGTACGGAGTAATAATTCCTATGTCGTCTGGAGCTACTGACTGTTCTGTCTGTACCCCTTGGAGGTACCTCACGACCTGCACGACCTCTGCAGGGTTAAACCAGGATGGACTGTTTCCTTCCCTCAGATCTTCCCCCTACAAGAAATATAAACACTGTTCTATAGTCCCATAAAACAAAAAATGCATGAACTCTTAAATTTTCAATTTCTCAAATAAATTCAAATGGATAAAATGAACTTGTATCACACTTTATATTTCAATTTAAAAATGTTTGCAATACCTGCTATTCACATATCAGTTTGACCTAGAAGGACATCACATATGAAGACTTTTTATGTTAAATTCAAACTCTGAGGGGAGGTTAAAAGAATTCAAGATATAATTAATGGCTGAAAGACAGTACATGTACATTCCAATTTTCGAAGTTGTATTAGTAATTAAAAAAATTTTCAGAACAGCACTCTCCAGATAGAGATGACGGGTTAACCCACAAGCCAGAGCTAAAAGGAATGATATATATACTGTGTACATTATTCTACCACATTGTCCTAGCTCCTTCAAAGAAAGAGTTGTCCTCAACTTTTCCGGAGTGCCAGCACCTGAGGAGCGAATCTCTCTCAAACCCAGAGATTACTGTGGTTTCATTAATTTTCGTGGGTATCAAGTTTCGTGGATTTTCTGAAAACCACAGTTTCAAGGATACTTAAATTCGTGGCCAATGATCCTATCAATACAAAATGAACTTCAATGAACATTTAAATTTGTGGATCAACTTAACAACGAAATCCACGAAAATTGGTATTCAACGAATATTGATGAAACCACAGTACTCAGATGGAACCCAGATGCAACAGAGCCAGATATTGCCTCTGCTTTGGTTTGAATACCAGGTCCTCTGGCATGCAGATCCAGCAAGCACTCTACTGATCTAGCTAAAGGGTGAACACAATAGCCAGACCTAGAATGAAAACCATAACTACCACACACCATCTGTTTTTTTTTCTTTTGTTAAGCTACAAGCAGGACCATGCACTTACCCTGACTCCATGGAATATGACAGGGAAGCCCACCCTGGGCAGGCCTGTCCACTGACACAGGGAATGGGTCAGTGCTCTGTCCGCCTTCTCCTTCAGCTCATCATAGTAAAACAGCTTGGAGGTCAAGGTCAGTATGGCTGGGTGGGATCTGTAGTTGTCCACTAGCTTGGTCACCTGATCGAGGAAAAAACATTAGTATCATGCCATACAATGGGCTCAAACTATGTCTACCTGTAATCCTTTACAGTTTACAATAACTTTTAATTTGTTTGCTCTCAGTTAGTGTAAGGTAGAACAAATCGATTCTTTACTACATGTATTATAGGGCAGTACTTTTGAATAAATCTGATATACCATTAAAAACACTGCCGGTAGAGCATACCGGTACTTACAAAACTAATAAAATAGACCTGATGAATATGAACAGAAAAATGTAAATAATTTAAAATATTTACCAGAAGTGGATTATAAGCTCCATGGTCAACAAACTTGCCCTGATCTCTGGCATAGATAGGCATGTCTACTAATCTCTCCAACAGAGAAAGGTCAAAGTTATGACCTTTGGCTAACTTTGACCTTATGACCGGACCTAACTGCATGGGGTCCCCAGCCAAAACGACCTGTCGAAGAAAGAAGAGATTTTGTAAAGCTTTAAAAAGAAATGATGATAATGAAAGATTTCTGTTCCAACAAGATGAACATAATCAGTTGAGGAGCTTTGCTTCTGAGAGATCTTGAAATTTTTCAGTACCAGGTATGCAGTTGAATTTCAATATCTTGAACACTGATATCTTAAATAAATTGGAAATGTGGAAGTAATTTATAAGTCCCAACCACTGATTTTTTTCAAAAGTAGTTTACCCTTGATATCTCAAATACTCCGATATCTCAAAGTTTTTAAACAGTCTCATCTAGATAACAAATTTGACTGTATATAGTTTAAGTCAGACCTGACAGTTTTCTCCTGCTGCCATATTTACAGCAATCAAGCATTCGGGCTCTGTGGCTTGGCCAGCCTGGAAAACAACACATGCAGACTTTAGTGTCAAAAAATTAAGTGATTCAAAATGAAAAAAAAAAAAAAATCTTTTCTATTAAATAGGTCACAAAAAACCCAATTTATTTAATACCTCATCAACAAAAACATGTGTGAAGTGTCCCGCTTTGATTCCACACATGTACAGCGTTCCCGCGGAGATACAGGTACTGACGACCACACGATAACGAGACGCCATGTCCAGATCTTCTCCCGTTGTACAGTATGGCATGATGCATTCAGGAATACCCTGTCCAAATTAAAAATGTGATGTTTAAGAATCATAAAAGCAGGATTAACATTTAATGCAAGAAAGCTAATGTATCTACCGTAATTATTAATGGTTTTCCTTTTTAATTATGAGCTTGTCTGAATGCGAATGGTACAATTGAGCTTTACATGTTATTGATCACTTTTTTATATGATTCATCATTAGTTTAGGGTCCTAAATTGAACAGTTGCTATAAGATGTAGCTTTCACGACGCACCTCTTGACTTCGCTGAGATGCGTTGAGCCGTATCATGTCACATGTCCTTACAGCACCACTCATGTGTAACCGCTCAGCCTGGAATAAAGAGACAAGGTGAATAATGTGATTTAAGTACAACATCAAATTGGCTATACATTACACAATGTGGTAGTCATTCATGAAGTCATGAAGTGTATTGCCTATTTATACAGATCGTTTACAACAGTTATGATTACTTACAAAGAGGTGTATTGTATAGCTATACATCCTGACAGTTAGTTCTACTGACTAGCAATACAGATCAAGACATCTACAGATTCTTACAATGAGGTCTACAGAATTTGACATTGATGTATTCTGACAATGGTATCTCCTAACCAGCTATACAGATCCTGACAACTATGGATTCTAACAGTGGAGGGTACTGACAAACTAACTAACTATAGACATCCTGACAACTTGGTGTACTGACTAGCTCACATACAGATCCTGACAACTATGGATTCTAACAGTGGAGGGTACTGACAAACTAACTAACTAAAGACATCCTGACAACTTGGTGTACTGACTAGCTCACATACACATCCTGACAACTATGGATTCTAACAGTGGAGGGTACTGACAAACTAACTAACTAAAGACATCCTGACAACTTGGTGTACTGACTAGCTCACATACAGATCCTGACAACTATGGATTCTGACAGTGGACGGTACTGACAAACTACAGCCTACTCCGGATATATTGAAATTCAGGGGACCATGCAAATTATTTCAATATATCCGTATTTCAATATAAGCGAAATTGACTGACGTGAAGCCGCCATTTTGGAAAGTTCAATCCCGATGTAAGTATAGAAAACCAAACCCGAACAAATTATTAGATCATCATTTATCTATTACAATAAACGGATTACATGGAACATTAGTCCTTGAAAGTTTGATTAAAATTATATCCGAAAGTTTTGTAAGTTTCGTTTTGTTACTATCTTAAACCTCATCATAATCTCGGATCGCATTCTTTTACGTTTTAGAAAAACGTTAGAGAAAAATCACCACACTCAAACGCTTCAAATATTGCTGAACGCTGCTTGTATATCATCGTAAGTGTACACGCGATAATCTCAAAATCCTTAGCTATTTCGAATTTAGGCTTTGTTCATAACTAGTTTGTATTGAGCGTCCGGAGATAAGGTATTTCTTTTCCGTGGGGTTTCCATATTATGTCTAGCCTCAATACATCCGTATTCATAAAAACAAAACATTAGACAGTAAATAAATTTTACTTTTTAATAATTAAAGTATAAAAACACACATGAAGAGAAACTTATCAATTCACACCTTTGTATATCAACCGGTCAGTCTGGCATAATTACTGTCACCAACCGTGACGACAGCCGCGAGGGAGAACTTCAATATAACCGTTATAAAAACAACTAATTATCACCTTTGGGGACCGATCAGTGGCTTCAATATAAGCGATATTTCAAAATAACCGATTTCATTATATCCGTGAAATAAATGCAAGGAATATGAGAGGTAAATTCTGGAGATTTATTCCTATTTCAAAATAAGCGGAATTTCAAAATAAGCGAGTTCAATATAAGTGGAGTAAGCTGTAACTAACTAAAGACATCCTGACAACTTGGTGTACTGACTAGTTCACTAACACATCCTGACAACTCTGGATTCTAACAGTGGAGGGTACTGACAAACTAACTAACTAAAGACATCCTGACAACTTGGTGTACTGACTTGCTCACATACACATCCTGACAACTCTGGATTCTAACAGTGGAGGGTACTGACAAACTAACTAACTAAAGACATCCTGACAACTTGGTGTACTGACTAGCTCACATACAGATCCTGACAACTATGGATTCTAACAGTGGAGGGTACTGACAAACTAACTAACTAAAGACATCCTGACAACTTGGTGTACTAACTAGCTCACATACACAACTATGGATTCTGACAGTGGACGGTACTGACAAACTAACTAACTAAAGACATCCTGACAACTTGGTGTACTGACTAGCTCACATACAGATCCTGACAACTATGGATTCTAACAGTGGAGGGTACTGACAAACTAACTAACTAAAGACATCCTGACAACTTGGTGTACTGACTAGCTCACATACACATCCTGACAACTATGGATTCTTACAGTGGAGGGTACTGAAAAACTAACTAACTAAAGACATCCTGACAACTTGGTGTACTAACTAGCTCACATACACAACTATGGATTCTGACAGTGGACGGTACTGACAAACTAACTAACTAAAGACATCCTGATAACTTGGTGTACTGACTAGCTCACATACAGATCCTGACAACTATGGATTCTAACAGTGGAGGGTACTGACAAACTAACTAACTAAAGACATCCTGACAACTTGGTGTACTGACTAGCTCACATACAGATCCTGACAACTATGGATTATAACAGTGGAGGGTACTGACAAACTAACAAACTAAAGACATCCTGACAACTTGGTGTACTGACTAGCTCACATACAGATCCTGACAACTATGGATTCTAACAGTGGAGGGTACTGACAAACTAACTAACTAAAGACATCCTGACAACTTGGTGTACTGACTAGCTCACATACACATCCTGATAACTATGGATTCTAACAGTGGAGGGTACTGACAAACTAACTCACTAAAGACATCCTGACAACTTGGTGTACTGACTAGCTCACATACACATCCTGACAACTATGGATTCTAACAGTGGAGGGTACTGACAAACTAACTAACTAAAGACATCCTGATAACTTGGTGTACTGACTAGCTCACAAACAGATCCTGACAACTATGGATTCTAACAGTGGAGGGTACTGACAAACTAACTAACTAAAGACATCCTGACAACTTGGTGTACTGACTAGCTCACATACACATCCTGACAACTATGGATTCTAACAGTGGAGGGTACTGACAAACTAACTAACTAAAGACATCCTGATAACTTGGTGTACTGACTAGCTCACATACACATCATGACAACTATGGATTCTAACAGTGGAGGGTACTGACAAACTAACTAACTAAAGACATCCTGACAACTTGGTTTACTGACTAGCTCACATACAGATCCTGACAACTATGGATTCTAACAGTGGAGGGTACTGACAAACTAACTAACTAAAGACATCCTGACAACTTGGTGTACTAACTAGCTCACATACACAACTATGGATTCTGACAGTGGACGGTACTGACAAACGACATCCTGATAACTTGGTGTACTGACTAGCTCACATACAGATCCTGACAACTATGGATTCTAACAGTGGAGGGTACTGACAAACTAACTCACTAAAGACATCCTGACAACTTGGTGTACTGACTAGCTCACATACAGATCCTGACAACTATGGATTCTAACAGTGGAGGGTACTGACAAACTAACAAACTAAAGACATCCTGACAACTTGGTGTACTGACTAGCTCACATACACATCCTGACAGTAACAAAAGGTGTACTACTAGCTATACACATCCTGACAGCAATGAACTCTTACAATTAGTATACTGACTAGCTATAAAGACCCTGACAGCTATGGACTCTTACAATGAGGTATGCTGACTAGCTATAAAGACCCTGACGGCTATGGAATCTTATAATGAGGTGTACTGACTAGGTACAGAGACACTAACAGCTATGTATTCTGACAATGTGATCTACTGACTGGCTATAAAGATCCTGACAGCTATTGACTCTTACAATGAGGTCGGCGGCACTGTTGGAGGGGGTACAAGCCAGTACCCTGCTGTGTGAGATCTTGGTCAGCACCTGTAGAATGGACTCCACCACCGTCATAGTTTTACCTGTACCTACAACAACAAATTGCATAAAACTCAACATGTTTATATAACAGAAACGAGAGTCAATTAGGTATTACTAGGTAAGGAAATACTGCACTGTTAAACCTACTGAAAAAATTTCTTTGAATTTATCTTTAACTTGGTATTTGTTCTAAAATGACATTCAGTATCCTCTTTGCCATTGCAAGTTCTGTAAGTTTTGTAAGTGAGATTTATGTACTGTTATGTAAGTGAGATTTATGCCCTCTACTCTAAGATTGAACCCCAATGTAGCATGTGATTGGTAGAATTACCAGTACACAGAAATTTAAAGTGCATATAAAACGGACAGTTATGTGGATGCTTACAAGAACATGTAAGTACAGTAAAACTTGTCTAATCCGGCGGAGGGTGGTTCTGAAAAATTTAGCAACATCCGGTATGGTGGACATTGTTCCAAATTAATTTTAGTATTAAATGCAGTAGGTCTTGATCATCTATTCTTGCAATATTTTCAATTCATCTGAAATATATTAGACCTCCTTGATCGTGATTACAGTGCTGATTTTCATGTTCATTTTTTATTTGGAAAATAAAAATTGCATATAGGAATAAATACAATGGGAATGCTTTGTTGCAACCACTATTGAAATAAAACCACTATTGAAATAAATTATTTCAATAGTGGTTGGGAATGCATTTCATTAGAAAAATCACTTTGCAACCACTATTGAAATAAAACCACTATTGAAATAAATTATTTCAATACTGGTTGGGAATGTATTTCATCTGAAGAATCACTTTACAACCACTATTGAAATACAACCACTACTAAAATGAAATATTTAAATAGTATTCCGGGATGTATTCCATTTTGAAAATCAATTTACAAACACTGTTGAAGTACAACTACAATTAAAATATTTTTTTTCAATCGAAGCTTAGAATGAATTTCTTCATTAATTTTTCTTTGAAAATTTACATTTTTTTCTTTACATTTCTCTTTCTACAAACATATCATGTCCTATGATATTGTATATTATTTGCACAATTGTGAACATCTTGTAAATTTCCAGAACTTCTATTCATACCCCTGTATATTGAATAATTATTTATTGATAAATATTATTATAAATATCACTATTAATATAAATTATTTCAATAGAGGTTGGGGGTTACTTCACTATGACCACTATTGAAATATATTATTTCAATAGTGGTTAAGGATGCGATACATTTCAACCACTATTGAAATAATTTATTTCAATAGTGGTTGGGGATACCTTTCATTTCAACCACTATTGAAATAAAGTATTTCAATAGTAATTGGTTTAATATCTATTATCATGTCTGTTTGTAACACTTTCCTTTCTGTTAGGGGAGTTTCTTAAGAAAAGAAGCATGTCTTATGAGATGATGAATTCCTTTTTGATTATGATGTTATTTGATTTACCTCTATATGGTCATGTTTCCCATACCACATGTCATCTGGAATCGAAAGTGTTAGGCACAATCGGAATAATAGGCATTAGAATAACATCCTACCACTATTTAAATATTTTATTTCAATAATGGTTGTAATGAACCACATCCTCAACCACAATTGAAATAAATTATTTCAATAGTGGTTGTAATGAAATGCATACCTAACCACTATTGAAATAATTTATTTCAACAGTGGTTATAATGAAACGCATATCCAACCACTTTTGAAATAATTTATTTCATTCAATATTGGTCTTAATGAAGTACATCCCCAACCATCATTGCAATTATTTAGGGGCATGGTCATGAATTTGGTCAAATGTTGTTTCTCTGTTTTTATTATTTACAATGCTTTAGGAATGCATTTGTAATAATCAAAGGAAATTTGGGTGCCAGGCGATGAGTTTTAAGCAAGATACAGGACCAACAAATCTTCGTCATGTAAACAAGGCTCGTGCCCTGTTTTTGTTTGCATAGGTTCAATATACCTGTAAAAAATCTTTTTCCAGCTTATATGTCTATCTTCTTATTCATTTAAAGCATAAATAAACAGTTCCTTACGATTAACATATTCATTTGAGGTCTAAAACTGGAATTTTCACTTCAACATTCAAAATGTAAACAAAAGCTTTATTACATAGCAAAGAATTGTAAGCTCTGGAACTCGCTTATAACTCAAAAAATGACTCTCAAATTTTGGTTGCCTATCAAAATTACCTTACTGAAGCATTGTAAACATTAAAATCGAAAAAATAATTTTGACCAAAATTGTGACCATGCCCCTTTAATAGCAATATTCATTATTACATAAATCTATAATGATATATGAGCTATAAATTATTTTTTAATATGCAGGGTTTTTGAATAGAAGTTCTGGCAATTTACAACGTTGTCTTCTAGTACAAATAATTTACAATTTCCATAAAACATGATATATCTATAGGAAGAGAAAGGTAAAGAAAAAAATAAAACAATTCTATATGTTAATCTGCGAGGACTGGTTATTTCTGCACAACAGTGAAAATCCTAAAATAAGTACATTTACATCATAGTCTTCATTACTATTACCATAAAATATGCAAGTCTTTAATACCTTAATTGTGAATTAGAATTGTTTGTTAAATAAAAAAAAAATGTATATGCATGTTTATCTGTGAGAATAGGTTATTTACTTCTTCACAGCAGTGAAAATTGTACCATAATTGTGTATTTGATATTATTCGTTAGATTTCTTGCATTTCAAAATAGTATGTAAACATGATATACAACTTCTTTCTTTCCAAATGTGTTACATAATACTGATTACATAGTTATGATTATAAGTAATTCATTCCCATCTACCATTTAAAAAAAAGAAATTTAATAGAAGTTAAACTTTAATGGTGTCTGTAAAGTAGTTCTTATCATGAAATACATCCCCAACGTCTATTAAATCATTACTTCAATAGTAGTTGTATTTCAATAGTGGTTGCAGAGTGATTTTTCTAACGAAATACGTCCCCAACCACTATTGAAATAATTTATTTCAATAGTGGTTTTATTTCAATAGTGATTGCAAGGTGATTTTTCTAATGAAATACATTCCCAACCACTATTGAAATAATTTATTTCAATAGTGGTTTTATTTCAATAGTGGTTGCAACAATGCTTTTCAATCAAATCTTTGTAATTGATAAATTTTCCAACACCCGAATAACCTGTCAGTCCAACACAAGAAAGTGCATGATTCATCGGAAATTGTTAAAACAAAAATTGACCGCACGACAAGTCAACAGGTGGCAGATTATGTAATGGTGAGAACTGTTTCGATGCAGGTATTCAAATACATGAGAATTAAATAAAGAATGAAGCATTTTGAGAGAATAAAATTGTGACTCTGTAAGTGTAACCATACAACGCGCATTACAAACGATATTGGCAGTCTTACTCCCGTGGTACCCAGAGTCACGGCCTGGAAAAAAAATTGGGGTGAAGTATAATACGCAACCCTCACAATTTATCTAATTTTTGGCGAAAAAAATAAATGCTTATTTATTAATTAAAAGACTTAACGGTAAAAACTGAAATGAGTTGTTAGTTTGGATTTATATTCACAGTTGTTATATCAATAGCAGCGACACGAAAATTGATCTATAATCGAGCAGTAATTATCCCATGTTAGGCCGATCGATAAGTGGACGGATTACGAGAGATAACTCTCACTAATTATAAGCAGTTTTCATTCTGGCCAGTTTACAGAATAGACAAGATCCAGATTGCACAACATTTCTTAAACATAAAATGATAGGAAAATGTGAAGGGACTGAAAAAGTTCGACAGATTGGACAACATGCCCGAATGCACAACATCCGGATTCAACAAGTTTTACTGTATACTACATCTGCCAGTAAATAGGACTTACACAACTTGGGAAAACGGAAAAATGGATCATTTCAAAGACAGGCAATGCACATCAGCTGAAAAAAATTCAATAAACACTTTCTAAATCTAACAGAGTTCAATCTTTCCCAATTACCTGGTGGACCAAACAGTACGTAAGGTATGGGGCGGGACTGTCCATGTAAGATCCGGGTCACGGCCTCCTTCTGCCTTGTGTTGAGTTTAGAGTTGAAGAACTGCAAGGCTCCATCTCCCATGCACTGTCCATTGGTGACACTTGGGCTGGTCAGTGATCTACTGCTGGGGGTCCTCTGTAGTTGCGAATGTTTTGGGGAGACATAGGAGGGGAATAAAACTGAAAGTAGGTCACAGGCATCAAAGTAAAAATTCCTAGCAAACCCAATATCATAATTATTATATTATATGATATCTAATATACTGAACAAATTTGGAAATTGGTATGATGGCAATTTTTATAAATGGCTCATGTTCTCTAGGTACACAATTTAAAGCATTTGGACTGTGCATCAAAAGAGGAGTGAATTTGACCTTTGACCTCTATCAATAACCTTGACCCTATAACTGACCTTGCTCTCTGACCTTTCTCTAAAGCAAATAGGGTTCCAAACAGATGGAGATGGATGGTAGAAAGATGATAGATGAACAGACAGAAAAAAACTGAAAAACATTCATGTCTCTGACAATAATAGGACATGTACCTTACTTGTTGAGTCCAATAATTTTAAAAGCTAATTCCTTTAGATTCTAAATAAATTTTTACTTACAAAATAGATTTAAAATTATGGTGTTTTTTCTTTGGTCAGCAATGACTGTACCATAAATGAATTACCATTTTCCTCCAAATTTCCAGCAAACTGCACCGCTTGGTGACACCTTCTGACTGAAGATCTACAGACAAATTTGTTCCATTTCCATTATTCAAATTATCATTGAATTATTAGCTGATATGGTAATAGGTATGGAAACTAGCATTTTGAATTTCAACAACAAAATATCACTAACAAGGTACTTAATTTTAGAAATAAAAGACTTCTTTGGAAAAAAAATTAAATTCACCTGTTAAAGGTAAATTGCGCGTCATAATCCTTTCCATTGTACCGCAAGTGAAAGTCGTTATTAAACTTGAGAAGAACCTCCTCACTCAAAACCTAAAGATAAACATTAAATGTAATGATAATACATGCTTATAAATCGTACTGTTTGTTAAATTGACAAAAGCATTCATGAATCGAACTAATGCACATGATAACTGCATAACTGTCTTATGTGGATTAATGATTTCTCGGTGCTGCTGTAAATATCAACGTACTGTAAACTTCTTTAATCGAGGGGAGGGGGCAGTGGTAGTGCAATATATCTTAGATTGATAAAGGGTAGGGTGAGTTTTTATTACAGCCTGTTACAAAGAAAAAAAATACTGTAACTTCCTTATTTTACCCGAGTACTTACCAGTAAATAATTCCGCAATTCAACTGTTTTGCATTAAATTGCGAAAATATAAAATTGAGAATCCAAAATAGTTCTACTAAGTTTAAATCTGTCTGAAAAATAACATTAAGATTTTAAAATCTGCGAGATGAAATTCTCACAATTTTACGTGGATACTAATTCCTTGCCTTTAATTAGAAATCTACAGTACTCTAAATTTTCACTAGCTAATGATTTACACCTTCTCCTGACAAACAGGCAAATATAAAAAGAATATAAAGAAGGGTTCTACGTGTATATATAGGAAATACATATTTTCCTTGCATTTTAATACCTCATGTACATATCCTTCATACACAGGACCTTGTGGGTCACAGGGGTCAGAGAGCATGACCTTGTCTCCTAGCAATACAGAAGGTCGACCTTCAGCCAAACCTGGAACTCCTAGTCCCAAGAACTCTCCTACAGGTCTCATAGTAACCTAATATACAGAAAATAAAGAGCTTGTAAGATTTGATTAAAAACATATAGTTATACATACATTAATCCGGTGAATATAATACGCACTTTTTCCCCAGCATTTTTTCCGTGAGAAAGGGGTGCGTATTATACATCCCTATAGGATTTGGACATATTTTTTCCCTAGCTGAAGCACGGGGTATCATACTGCCGTATTATTATTACCTATGCTGTTCACAGACAGGACCGATACCCCGCTATACATCGTAACATTCCTTCATTGTCACATATATATTATTATTTAACCCTTAGGAAATCATTACTATAGCAATCCATGTAATTAAAGAAAATGTACACTTTAAGGTAACTCCGTACCTATAAAATCATAGGTTCAAAGTTAAAAACTATACTTTTTTTTAACTTATTGGACTTGAATATCATCCAAAAAAAATAAAATATATATGTATCCATACTATTTAAGCTGTAAGGTAATAAAAACCAAAGGCTGAAATTATCATCTGAAAATCACACTTTTTTTGTTTAAAAATTAAATATAAGTGGATGGATACTTGTTTGTCTATTTAAATTTTTTTGCTTACTTTGCCAGAAAACTAAAATTAATAAAAAAAAAGAAAATAAATTGTTTACATTAGAAAAATTATAGTATTTAGATATATCACTTAGAAAAAAGTAGAAAAGAGTTATTTCCCTTTGTCATTATTGAATTATGTCGAATATAAGGATGAAAAACGCTTATTAAATATCTCCAAGTAAACAATGATTTGAGTTTTTGATGTGCACCTATCATAACATAGAAATTACAAATCTGTTTGCAAGAATTTTAATGAATTTATGGTTTATGTAAAATGTATGACGTCACAGGAGGGTTGATTTACTTTAAGTCTGTAAATAAATAAACTGTTTCAAAATGGCCTTTAAAAATTGATTTGAACTGCCTATTCTTTATCTCCGTGTACGCCGCCATTACAGCTGTTATTAATAGAATGCAGACTTGGATGGCCACGTGCTATTTGTACCCGATCTTTGAAAACAGCTTACACATCATTTGGCTCATTTTTAACCATTTTCATGTAATGCTAATTAATTTATTGCAAATAATTATGAATATAAATAATTCTATAACCTCTTCCTTTAATTGAAGCCATTGAAACAGCTGTGCTCCCCCTCCGCTAACGCTTGACACCTTGGGTATCTCAGACACCCCCCTTAGGCTATGTGTACTATACACAACACAACTATTTGTGCATATATTTTATTATGTTTCAGGCCTCTAATTGATCACTTTGATCGGAGTCATTTAAGAATTTAATTAGGTCCGTTACCTCCATACCTGTACATCATCCGTTTTTCACTTCACAGGGATTGTAATGACTAAACAATCATATAAGTAGTTGATTTTATTTACGGTAGAATATTTAATGCTAGGTCTATTTAAAACATTGATTATGAATTAAAGATATTACCGTGATGTATAAGTTACAATAAATCCGTATCTAAGAAAATATTATGTTTTTCTTATTTGCGGTAGCGTATTCCCGCGATGAAGTTTCAAGCGTGCATACAAAGTATAACTGATTTGTTGATTCTCAGGATTTCCGTTTGGTCAATTTTTTTGATGCGTATTATACATCCCAACAAGCTTTTTTTCACCATTTTCAGGCCCAAAGTGGGGGGGGGGGTGCGTATTGTACACTACTGCGTATTATATTCACCGGATTACGGTAGTTATACATGCATGTATACAATACGTGTAGTCCTTATGCATCTTGAATTATGACTATGTCAAAAATTATTTCAGTTTTTCATGGAAAAATTGGGATATTCCAAAGTACTTTGTAATATAAAATGATTAAAACTTATCCAATCAAACCAAAACATTGCATTTACATTTGTAACTAAAAGTTTCACTAATTACAAAATATATTGTAGTAACAAGTTTGAATGATAAGGTTGAAGTGAGAGATGTGCAGCAACAGAGACAGAAAGACAGATTGACAAAGAAAGATAGATGGACAGACAAACTGACCCTGCTCAGGTCAAATTCTCTGATGTCAATGTCCATCTGGATCTCCTCCAGGTGTAGAAGCGTCTTCATCCTTTTCACATAGTTCTCTGGAGTAAGCTCCTGCCAAAAAAATAGTCATATGAACTTAATCTATTTATTGTACTTCTAACAACTGCTATTGAAAATTATTTTTCGAAGATTCCGTTGGCTGGGTCATGAAAAAGAAAGTCATGAACTTTATGTAATCTACCTGTGTTAGCTCTGGACAGATCTCCAGTAGTGGGTCTCCATTCAGAATACATTCCCTCAGCAACGGCGGCACGGGGTACTGAGGCAGGCGGTTGGGCAATTTTAAGACATGGGTCCGGCCATTCCTATGAAGACATTCATTTAATGATTTTTAGATACATGCATTAGTTTTGTCAAAACAGATCCTCAACTGATCCGTTATTCAATGCAAAAAGTTTGTTTATAGTTGAGGGTTGTTTACTATACATAAATATACCTTCAAGCATAGCTAGGCTAGTTATTAATTAATCTAAATTATAATATCCATGACCTTGAATTCTATGAATGATCTTGAACTTTACCAGTCATTGACCTTTGACCTTGATATGTTAGATAAAATGAGAAATTCAACTATAAGGAGATAGGGTAATTAGAAACAGCCTGATCAAAATAGAGACAAAAATAAGATGCCATTGAAAACAATATGTTACTGAAAATACAAAGTCCAATGAAGGCAATTAAATTTTGCACTGAACTTTAACAATACCAAATATAAAGTTCCTGTCTTTTATAGTTGAAAATATAATAAACTAATGACAAAGTTTAAGAAGCAGATAAGGACTTAACAAAAACATTATACATGTAATGTCACCCTCTTGGGAACATATACCATCACAACCTTGAACTCTGAGTAAAATTCACCATTGGTCTTACAAATAAATACATTTTTGTACAAGTTATAAAAGTAAGATCAAAACATTTGTGCTCTGTCAAGTATTATTACAAACTTTAACCAACATTTTTCAAGTACAATGTTATTATGTATCACTTGGGTAAATTGTAAATATAGGTCAGTGATCTTACCTTTGAGGTCGTTCACCTGGAACGACCCAGTTTTGACCTGAAGCTGCAGAGGCTCTGTACTTGGTGAATGAGGACATCTTCTCTCCTCTTCTATAGGCCGGTCCAATGGTTACCATGGAATGATATGGGTCAGTGATTTCTGCAGTGATGTAACGTCCAATCTGGAAATTTTCAAACGTCACAACTAGCAGCTGTTTGTCTAAACCTGGAAAACTGAAACAAAGATTACACTGCCATTATTTTTACAAACAAAGGAAATATTTTTCTCTGCAAAAACAGAAAAGTAAGACTTTTATCTACATTCAGTAACCATTTTAAATTTGTAAATTAACGGCTTTTATATCCCATGATTACATGAAACACAATTAAGGCTGAAAAGCAGTATTAGGAACTAGTGTAAAATAAGGAGTCTACAGTACCTTGCCTCCAATGAGAGATTAATGTACAGTGACATCGCTGGATACAGAGTTATCTTTCCCTTGATGACCTCCACATTCCCCTTCTTCATCATGGCCGCATGTTCATTTAAGTATTTAACACCTGTCAATTCATTACACTTGACAATGCATTGTAAAAACATAACCATTTAAATGTGCATCATTCTATCAGAAGACATGATTGGTCAAATACCGGTACACCAATATCTATGACACTGAGCAGAATTCATTCCAAAATATGATCTTTTAAAAAAAAATTATCCTCTGACATATGAAATTGCGGGTTTGCATATTTACTGGAAACGCATGATAAGTTTTGACTGACAGTGTGCTTACTGACCTGGAGTCAACTCACTGAAATTTTCCAAGTTACATAAATAATTCGAATTAGTTCCTACACACTTTCAAAATGGCAATCTCACTACTCATTTGGATGCTTAAATACAGTACTTGATAACAATTAATATATACAGTCCTAAAAATCAAAGAATTCTCAGTGACAAGGAATGATTTTATTTGTATATGAAAAATGTGAATATTCATGAGGCGACCGAGAAAACTTCAGCAGCCTTGCCAATTAACTGCAGGGAATCTATACTGCCTTGCAAAACTTTTCATGAGTTTGTTACCATTATTGACATGTCACTGAAATTTTTTTTTATTTCATTTACATAAGGAGTGCGAATACAAACCTTGCACCTTGATTTGTGTACACTCCGCTGGAAGGTGGGCTCTGAGGAATACTTGATTTGTCTCCCCTTTGTTCTGTATCCACACTGTCAGCTTTTTCCTACCCCCTAGATCAACCTTTCCAAAATCAGTCTCAGTGGATACATGAATGCCATTCTTGTTTTTCTGTAGATCATCTAGGAATGTTGATTTAAGGGGACCAGAAAAGGCGGAAACACTGAAAGAAGATAAAGTTTGTACATAGTGGTAAAAGCTTGCTAAAATGTACATGAAATAACAGTTTGGATGGGGAATGGGGAGGGGGATACTGGGGTAGGCTATGCTCTTCAAGAATAACCTGACCAATATATATTAATTCATCATTCTTTCTGGATCTTAAAAGAAATGCAGGCAATTTCTTCTCATGTGAATTTCTATTTGAATCAATAAAATTTTGACAAAAGCAAGATACATACCTCTCTTTCGGGTTGACATTTTAAAAAATACCAGGAAAACTCATGCAAAAAGCATTTGGTTCAAAAGAAAAGAGTTCCTTTTGAAAGTCTTGCAAGTCCTCAATAAGAAAAAGTTCAGGCTAAATATGGTTGAGAATAGGGGTTTAATGGTACTTCAACTGACTCATCAACCTATTCAGAGTGAGGCTAAAGGAACAGGGGGTAAAACAAAGTAAACACTTAACATGTACTTGCTAGCTTCTGTTAACCATAGAGGCAGAGAAAAAATCATATATATGACTTTTTTTTACCTCAGAGAAGGATCGACAATCACAGGTGATATGGAGATGGCCCTCCAGCTGCATTTTCCCTGAGTGCTCTCAATGACCACGGTCTGAACTCGGTCCCATTTCCTGGGTCGATACGACTCACGGCAGGCGGTCATCATGAAAAACGTGTCCCCGTCGATATACCCATGATCCTGTTGCACAGCCAATATCTGTCCCTCTTTCTGGAAGATCCTCAGGGGCTTGACACTGCTCCCTTCCAGCAAACCACTGACTCGCCTAACCTCCAGCGTGACGTAGTCTCCGACATGCGGAACGTAATCCTCCAGACTCACGTTCGAGAGACTAAACTGAATCTGACCATTAATGGTGCCGAATTCTCCGTTGAATTTCTCGACGATTCCAACCAAGGATTTATCTTTGAGACCATCCTCTTCCATCTCCCAGTTGGTTGCCACTGAAACATGAGTGGCCCTCCATCCAGATTTGATGTTCTCTCGTGTTGCAACATAGCTTATTTCTTCACCCACAGTCAGTCGTTTTTCAGACAAGACGGTTTGAAAAGAGAAAAAGATCTCACCATCAATGAGTCCGTAGTCATTGTAAATATGGGTGACCTTGCCATTAGAGTTCTTTGTTAAACCTTCTTCATCATCTTCATCTGAGCTTTCGAGATCTATATTACAAAATTAATTGTTAAGATAGTTCAAAAGGGTATTTCAAAGTGTTTTATAAAAAATTAGGTCAGATTATACAGGCAGCAAACTATATAGTTGCATGTTGCATAGCTAGACTGTGACATTTGTCAATGCAGTTTAAGACACTTTATTGAGAATTTATTGATTCTTATTACTGTAAATTTCTTATATTACGTGAGTACTTCATTCCGCGATCCCGCTGTTTTGTATCAAATTGCAAGAATATAAAACCACGAATGCCAAACTTTTATCCTTATTTTTTATAGACAAAGTATTCTCAAATCTCAAAAACTGATGGTGAGATTTTAAAATCTGCGAAGGGTGCTTCTCGCGATTTTATGCGGATATTAATTTCTTGTGTTTAACTAATAATCTACAGTAATTTTTTCTCATCTCCTATGCAATGCACAATAGAATTGTGTAGGTAATCAGATGATTCTTAAAAACCAGTCCAACTAACCCACTTCTAAGATTTGAAAATAGTAATTTTGATCATTAAGGCTTTATGCTACATATAGTACACAAAACTAATTTCCTTTTATTACTACATAATAGAAATTATAAACACAAGTGACTTACTGAATCAAATTGTATTAATTGGTACATGTAATATGAAATGCCCAGAGAGTAAACTTTTATAAAGCATGTATTACATTGGAGAAATAGGGTATGGCTATAACAACAGGAGCCAGTAACATCAGATAAATAATTTTGAATCATCCCCAAACAATACACCCAAAAAATGAAAGATGATGCTTATTAAACATTAAATGGACAACTGTATTAACCCCAGATGCAGATATATAATTGTTTATATAAAATTGGCTCTTTATCATTACCTCTTTCTTGCTGAGATTTTTCTGAGTCCACATCAGCCTCTTGAGTGTCTTCCTCTTCATTCAAGAAAAAGCTCAGTAACTTTGAAAAAGCTGTGAACATGATGTCACTTCATGTTGAGCAGCATGGTCAGTGATTCTGAAAAGATGTTACATACCAGTGCGTGGTACATGTAGTATGTTACATGTTTATACCCAAATAAATTGAAATAATTAGAAATGATCCAAGTGTAAAAGCAATTTTACAAGACTTGGAATTTTGATCGTTCTAAAGCCTTCTTGTGTCCTCTGTCAGATTAATAGAATCATTCATTATATACTCATGTGGGATAGTGAAATTTCACCGAGGGGACAAGATTCATGGTCTAGGACGAGGCTTTACCGAGTCTAAGATCGCGAATCTTTGCCTCGAGGTAGAATTTTACTATCCCACACGAGTTCATAATGAATGATTATTTTTCTTGCATTATTTTACATTAAAAAATGATGTCTGACAACTTTCTGTTATGACATTCAAAAGATTACTTTCGGCCTAATATCCTTCCGCGTGCTTCAAATAGTGCAAGTCAAAATGAGAGCATAGGACAGCTTTTTCAATAAAAATATGGTAAATTTTAATTAATTTAGCAAAACAATTACTTAATGAATAGTCTCAATCCATAGTTTTGCAATTTCCAACAGCAGACGTTTATTTACATTTTTTAAAAGCGCTGTATTAATACACAGTGTAAGACAGAAAAATCTCACACTGCTGTCTCACACTGGACAAACTTATCTCAAACCGGTTATATGTAATGCGAGAAAAAGTTAGAAGCATGCATCCCTGTAACCGAGCAACTAACATTTTTAAAAAATCTATATTCTCTAGACTGACGAAGGACAAAGTTCATTCATAGCCAATTGGTAATTAAGCTCTAATTCTCCAATTTAGTTGATTCTTAAAGTGCTATGTTTTGTTAAATAGCTTTATTGTAAATTGATTTGTTTTCTGTAGTTTATGTGAAATTTGATACCCCCTCCCCCCAAAAAATTCTCTAGTCATTTTACTTCTGATGATGTAGCATTAGCTTTCTTTGAAATTCTTTTATATACCCCTACAACTACGTAATGAAAAGCAGGCAAAGTTGCATATGGCGAGTCTTGATCAGCATGTGCACATTACATACTGGTACTTACCCGTAACTTTTTGAGGTTAAATAGCAAGGCTCTTTAATTACGAGAAAGCAGACTAACAAAAGTTGAGAGATAAATTCCATAAAATTTGTCTAAATTAAAAAAGTTTTGACATCAAATATTTCCAAAGAATGTGCGTACTTTTGTAAAGAGCAGTTTTTTATTAACATGTGAAGAACAACCCATCCGCCCACATTTTCTTTGATCCTGAGTTATACAGTCTTCGACTTTGACAGCTAGAGTATTAAATGAGTACATGTAAATAATACTCTGTCCAAAGATATCCTAGATTCACATTTTGCTTTATTACTCAAAATGTATAAATACCTCAGGATTCAAATCTGCTCATTCAAAAGTATGAAAAATTTCCAAGATTTCTCCTTCGAAATGCCTCTTCTAGCCTATCAGGTATCAATACATGGCTAAAAAAATATGTTTTACGGGATTTTGCACAGACCAGGATGATAACATTGAAAAACTGTGCTAGGTACTCCAAGTGACTTCTGAATGGAGAAATGATGTCAGCATTTCCCACTTTAAATCTCCCTAGATCTGTTTTCGCTCCTGTTGCTGAGTGAAAATGTGTCAATGAAGTTATCTTGGAATTTTTCCCTTTCATCAATTCCAATTGCACTTCCTTCACAGGTACATGTATGTGTATTTTAATTTTGTCCAAATGGGCTGCATGAACCAATGTATATCTTGGGACAGACTACAAGTGACTCCCTATTTTATGCGACTTTTCTTCTTTTGGAATGTTTAGGACATTGTATGTTGACATAAGACAGTCTAGATTGTATTTGAAGCTTTATACCATCATCTACTAGCTGACTTCTCTTAATGAATTTAAGAACCATGACTGGATATTCAATGTCAACTCAAAACACAGAACAATTCATATCGGTTGAAATGAAGCCAAATTAAAGCATTCACCCATACTATAGTCTGTCCCAAGTTATTGCTTCCATCACTTTTTGATGATTTTTAATAACAATACACACACACGTGAAAGAAATACAGTTGAAATCGATAAAAGGGTATATGTCCAAGATATCTTCATTGAACAATTATCATTTTTCACTTATAAAAGTTCACACTGTCAGGAACAAAAACAACGCGGCTATGTTAAGGCTGTCCGAAGCTAAATATATATCGAAAAATTATACTATTTTAATCATCGAAAAATACTTTAACCGAGCGAGTTTCTTTAAACTTTAATTACATAAATTAACACTGACATCAAACACTATATTTGATGTATTTTTGTGACGTCATATATTTTTCTTAAGCACGTGACGGGTGTATTCTAACACGGTAAATAATCTATAAAAATTGCATCGGCGCAAGTGAATGATGTCATTAAATCAAAAATATTTTTATGAAAAATCCTTTGATAAGTAATGTATTTTGCAGTTCTTGCTGGGGGTTCATATAAATATTTCGTTTATTTGAAATATTGTCAAAACATTTCGCACCGCCATCGAAATTAGGCACATTTTTACCTTTTAGGCTCGATTTACACAAAACCGGGTCAATCGGTAGGTTTCCCCCTGCAAGATTCACCCTGGTACTTATTTTCTCTCCCGATTTCACTTAAAATTTACCAAGATTGTTTTTATCTTTCACTTGCACCAAGCCGGTTTTTATATGCATATACATATCACCATTCATTAGATTACACGTATCAGAGGGAGTCTCAAAACCATTAGTTTATGAATAGTTACTTACCTATAACGAAGCTTTAAAACTGTTGATTTTTTTAATACTCCATATCGGTGATATTGAATTTAGTATCACTAGTATTTATAACAGTGTCTTTGTAAAGGAATGAAGCGGTTTTATATTATGCACAATGAATATCACTTATTACATTACGATACATTCTCTAAGAACGATCGAAAGGAATGCAGATCGTGACGTCAAAGTTAACTATGACGTCATATCTTATGAAGTACAGACAAGTGACTTTCTACATATTGCTGTGAAATTAATCGGGCAGCCTTATCATAGCCGGGAAATTTCTTACGGAGATATATTATGGGAAATGTTTACATCTTTTCTCCATTCGGAAGTACTCGGGACACCTTGTGCAATTTTTCAACATTATCATCTGGGCTTATTAATGGCTGATGCAATGCAAAATCCCTGTAGACTTTCTATTTTTGGATGTGTATTGAAACCTGAAGCGGTAGAGGGGGCGTTTCAAAACAGGGAATCTGGACATCATATCGGTGGATGAACGTATAGCTATCGAAATATTAAGCAAAAAGTGGTGGAAGGAAAAACTCGGGACAGAGTATATACTCTGGCCCAATATATCCTGGATTCACATTTGGCTTAATTGCTTGATATTTATAAATACCTCAGGATTCAAACGATGTTTATTCAAAAGTATGAAAAAATTTCCAAGATTTCTCAGTCAAAACGCCCCTGTTAGCTTATCATGTTTCAATACAATGCTAAAAAAGTGATGTCTACAGAGATTTTGTACTGCAGCAAGCCCGGATGATAACGTTGAAAAATTGTGTGATGTACATGTATTCTGATTGTATTCCGAAAGGAGAAAAGATGTAAACATTCCCCATAATAAATCTCTGTAAGAAATCTGTTTTCGTTCCTGTGAATTTTTCCAAGTGAAAGATGATAATGTGTCAATGAAATTATCGTGGAAAATATCCTTTTCAACTATTTCAATTGCACTTCTTTCACAGGTAAGTATATTTTTTATTAAAAATCGTCCAAATTTGCTGCATAAATATCTTGGGACAGACTATAGTCTATGTGGTATTTCTGATTTCTGGTGAATGGACGATTGTTCTCAATGATTCTGATTCAATATAGCAAAAACTCTACATTGACTTCAAATCCCTACTAATGATACCGATTAAAGGCATATGACAGTACATTACTCATAACTGTATAAGACCGTCAGCCAGTCGAAATTCAAACAACGTGTTTAAAAAAAAAACTCGTTATCTTTTATTTGAAAAACCACTAAAACTAGTACCATAAGCTGTGGTTTCACTACTCTTGTTGCAAAAAACAGTTCAGAACATGCATATAAATCGCTCTATACCTTAATTGCCACAGAAGTCAACAGACAACACTCAACAAGTTCGTCATACACATCAAGTTACTTTCACTTTCTCAATTTGGCGCCAAATCGAAAATTGCTAACTCGTGCTGTTTATTTTCGTAGTTCGTATACGCACTTCTATTTTGTTTTTCTCAATCTATTTAGAATTTTAAGTTATTGAAATAAAGTGAAGTGTTTACATGGTTTATTTACCAAAATAATTTGAAATAAATCACAAAAATACCACGATACATATGTTGGCGATACATGTGGACAAGGCGAAAATGCAAAAAAGTTTGATTAAAACAAGTGTCAGTTCTTCAGTGAAAATTAACATACACAATCAGTGAATATTTACATATGATTGTACAACAATGTGCTTATCGTACTACAATCTTGATTAAGTTATCTTTTTCATGAAAATGTCTCGCGAAATGCATCATGGACAAGGGTGTTTTGCCTGGAATCCTGGTTTGCTCCGAAATCTTCCGAGGGGGAATGTGCATCAGTGGGGGGAATGCCAACACGATACACAATATTAATCTGTTTTCTTCTAATCCTCATAACAATTATTCTATAAATGAAAAAAAAAAATGAACAATGAAAAATAAAAAGTTATCAACTGTTAACTTATACATGTATAATGATTAAGAAGTATATAGAAAAAGTAGCACTTTGGAGGAAAATGATTTTTTTACGGTTTAGTTCGGTAGATAACAAAAGCCTTCAGCAAAAAAAAAGAGGTCTGCGGTTCACAAACCCTCTATTCTATCCGCGGAGCTATGGTGATATTCAATCAAATCGATTCGACATTTACATATATACATTATAATCTTGTAACGTTTTGCCATAAAATAATACACATGTTTATCAGCTCTGCTGTAGGGATCGGCCAAGAGCGGAAATGAATCAAACTCAATTAAGAGTACTGTTAAAAATTTTAATTGGCAAGCAATTATATATATATATATATATATATATATATATATATATATATATATATATATATATATATATATATATATATATATATATATATATATATATATATATATATATACATACTTACATGAATGTAGTAATGAAACTATAAGTACACAGTATTCCAAACACAATAAAAAAGCCATTATAATTGTCGTCGATCCTTTTTGATGCACTAATAGGATATTTGGGCTCAATAGTGTAACCTTTAGTTTTCCACGGATAATCTGAAATAATTATTAAGAGCTTTTTATTTTACGTCATTTCATTTAAAATAGCTTTGCTGATCCATAGGAAATGACCACGATAAAGTTGAAAATGTTTATACATACAGATTTCACTTCAAGACGGAGAAGAGAACCAATTTCCAAAAAAATCAAAGCCAATGGCATCGTCGGAAACCACGGCCAATAAATACAAAACTTACAACATGACAACTAGTTGTTTGGGGTACAGTCATGCATGCATGTGCATCTGTGGTTCCAAAAAAAATAATGGAGGGGAGGGGGTCCAAGGGATAATATCATTGGTTTATTAATGAAGGGGGGGGGGGGGTCGAATTCTAAGGGATAATATCATTGGAATTTTTTCCCAAGAGGGTTCCAATGCATAATTTACGTAACTCGACTAAGTGAATTTCATTAATTTGGATTTTCCAGCGATGTAAGAGATGGACCTGTTTTGCTTTTTGTGTGAAATTTATTTAATCTGAAGACACTTACCAATGTCTGTATCGTTTCTGTATCGTGCAGAACAACCAAGGAATAAATTACAGATCTCCGGGGCACATGCGCAGTGATCCTCGCAGTCCAAACCAAAGAACTGAGAAGGCATGCTCCTTCAATGAATAATTGCTCATATCAAATAATGAATGCTCGTTGCAAAACCCTAACTTACAAATTAAACATTGTTTTGTTTAATCACAGCAAAATTATGTCAATAAAAAGGAATTATGGCCATCAACCGGATTTTAAAGAGATGTGTAATGACCTCGACCGTTCGACTTGGGCTACATAACTTAAAGGTCAATACACACCGTGTGACCCTTTTAACTAAAGGCACTCTCTATGGGTGGAGTAGGATCCCCAGTGGGCCCAGGAAAAAGAACGTATATGATCTGGACAAGGGTTTTCAGAGAACAGTTACAGTAGCACTCTATTAATTCTGTGCCAATTAAATCACTTGAAAACAATGTTAATTTAATAAACACAAAATATTTTCTGCCGCATCAATAAAATGTGCATGTGCAAACTTATGTAATCATAGTCAGTTTAGATACACTTTTATATATTGATATATACATGTAATTGCTTCTATATATATACAATGTGTTACACATGTGTTAAAGCATGAGAACATGAGAAAAGCAAAAGAAAAGGCCCTAAGCCACATCGCTCACCTGAACAGATTCTTGTATTATTCTATTTCATTTTTTAAACAATTTCCTCGTATATGTCTATGTTACTCTTCGAACACCTCTTAAGGTCGGAGTATTAGTATGAGAGTCCCAAGTTTAAAATTTGGTAATTATAACTATTTATACAAGCTTTAGTGCAAATATTGGCATTTCTGTTGCATTGGTTCTTGAGAAGATCTTTTGATCCCCCTATTTTTACTGTTTCGCAATTATCCCCTTTTAAAAAGGTTTTGCCCTTTATTTTAAAAATTTAGAATACCCTCTACTCGAGGATTCGTTGTACAAGGATTGGTTAAATTTGGTCCAGTGGTTCTAGAGAAGAAGTAAAAAATGTGAAAGTTAACGGAAGGACAGACAGACGGACGACGGACAACAGGCAATCAGAAAATATCACACGAACCTTTCGTTCAGGTGAATTTAAACTGATAAAATTAATGGAAAACATGGAAGATATTAAAAGAAAACATATACACACACACAAAACTGTTTTGTGTTAAGTCTAAAAGCAATTGAAAATGGAAATAATATAAATCACGTCAAAGTACAAATTATGAACGAAAAAGAGTGTCCTATCGAGTTCTTTAAAAATTTACTTGAAATAGGAACTATAAACAAATTTACACAAGAAAAATATGCTAACTTCCTAAGTCAAAACATAAATAGGGAAGTACACATGTTTGGAAACAAATCAAATACAATGATGCCCAGAGCTTCCCTATTTATTACACACAATATGAAATAAACACAATTTGTGGAAGTGGTTCACACTTTGTAATTGCATGCATTTAAACAGGGCTTTTTAACTTAAAAAAATGGGCAATTAAGAAAAAAGCCCTTATTTTGTTTGCGAGATGTCTGCTTGCAGACAATTGAATGTCATCTCATCTGCAAGATGATTGCTTGTAGCCAAACGCTTGTCATCTGCGACGCTCGTATGGTAGTTTTCACTTTTACTTTAAATGTGAACTTTTTCATCAGAGTGATTTGAAATTATTTCAATAAGTTTAACACTTTTTGTCTTTTGTTAACCCGTTTAATTGTTGCAAGCAGATAAAGCTTAAGATTACATATACTCTGGCCAATCTGTATGTGAATTCTTCTGCAATGATTTTATGAGCACCTTTTTATTCACAGGTACATCCTGCGTCATAAAATTTGGAAACAAAATGCTTATATTTTGGTCGTTCGTGCGCAAATGTGAAACGAGCGCGCATTTGCAAAAAAATTCCAGCGTTATAGCGTATCTTTTTAAATTAGTTCTATAAAGATCACTTGGGTCACACATGGGATTACCGGTAGACTATATGCAGAAATTACACTATTTATATCAAGAAGCTTTCTTGTAAATATTCGATGAAAAAATCAACATATTTAAGACGATCTTTATTTTAAATTGACCTTTTAAAACTGCATGGTTATGTCATTCATTTGTTAAGAATCATAATGCTCAAAGAATGATATCTTATTCCCTAAATGATTCAGTAATATAAGCCTGTCATGTTTCAGCCTGATCTGATCCTGGTTTATCTTAAATGACCAAACAAACATGAATGCCACTAACCCAATCCCAAATTCTCAATCTAAAAACTTTTCACAAAATATCTTTGCTTTATTTGCAGATCCTTTCTTCTTTTTTAAATTTCAAAAGCTTTTTAACATCCCAAATGCTATTATAAAATCAATTTTTTTTTATAATGATAATTTTTTGCGGCGGGGGGGGGGGGGGGGGGTTATTGTATAAGATTTAGTGTTCTGATAGAAAAGGGTGCAAATCATAGTTTGGTGAACTAACTGTAAGCAGAAATGTCTAATGACCTGCAATCTACAAATGTTTAAACCTTTAACAATGTGTATCTACCAGTAAAACGCTTGATCGGTTATTATAATTTCAAGCAACTAAATTTCATCTTGTATATCCACTGAATGGAAATCAAAGCCGTGTCATGGTTAACTGAACATGACTTTAACTTTAAATGCACTCTCTATTAAACTTTTTCCAATATATAGGGGTATCTACCTTGTGAAGGAAGTAAACACCTTTGGTTATATTCTAAAAAACAATTGCATGAGGATAAAATGGCGATTGTTGACTTCATCTTTCGTGTGGTTTGCTGTATTTGTGTAAGCCTGTTTTCAACGGGAAATTGTGAGTTTTTGTTTGTTGTATTTTTCACTAGAAATTTTTCTTTTAATGTAAAGATATTTTGATAGAAAATGATTACCAGGTATCTTTTTTAACAAAAAAACATGTTTAAGATTTAATTTTTTTTTTAGCAAGTCTCATCATGTCCTTTAAGCATGTTATAAGATGCTAACGTATTCTAGGGCAGTTATTTTATTACTACTTAACACCAAACAAATTATTATAGTCTATAATCTTTATGTGCATGTAAATTGTACATTTTTTAATTAGTAATAATTCGAAATGCAAGATTCACGTCTCATTTAAATTGTAACTACTTAGTATATCCAACTATCCAACTACTAGGTAATTATTCGATTCAATATTGGGAGGACTGGTAAACATTGAATATAGTTTAGGACAATCGCAACTTCTTGGATCTTTCCAACAATAAAATAAATCCAGCTCTACCATACAGGTAAAAAAAAACTACCAAAGAGGAAGAGGGTTTAAACATATGTGAACCTTGACAAATCAATTAAAGCGAAATAAAAAAACCCCCTCAAACACAGCGATATATTTAATGTTATAAAGATTTATTTATTTTCTTAACATATTTAAGAACACCTCCAAAAAGGTATCTACTAATCCTATATTTTAATTTGCGTGAATGTTGCTTATAAGACTTAACATTGACAAAAATTAAAAGGAACCTCTATATTTAAAAAATGAAATTTTCATGAGTCACTTGACACCAATAATGCAGTACACTTTCTTCAGAAATAAAGAATAAAATTTATAATTTATGATATATAATTTTAAAAAAGATTTTTTTCTTTTAAGAAATGTACAATGTAACAAAGTTTGTTCATGATAATCAAATTTAATTTCAAGATTAAAACATTGGACTTGTTACATTATAAAATAACTCAGTACGTCATTTTGTCGACTCACATTGGTATTTCAAATGCCGTATATATCTTACTGACTTTTTATTACCTTTACCTACTGTATATAGTAAGTAAAAAGGCAGCAGGTTTTTTTTATCATTAAGACTAGGACAAATTCCATTATACGATGCATTTCATACTTGGCATTATGTTTTCCTGTATGTTGTCTTAAAAACAAACCTTTTTCATTCACGACTTTGTCTTTTTTCTCATTGCCATAAGGTTCAGATCCAGAGATCCTTTGCAAAACGTCAAAGTATGTAGATAATTGTGGAAATACAGGACTTCTTTGGAATTGCAGTGGCCTTAATTTGAGTAGCATTCCACGCCACTTTCCGACAACCAAATTCACCACTTTAGTCATGGATTTATCATGGAATTCATTCAGTGATATATCCAAAGATACTTTTGGCCATGTTCCAATTTGGTTATCACATAGAGTCACGGCGATACATTTGCAAAATAACAAATTGCAATCATTACAAAATGGGAGTTTCGCACAGTTTAAAAACATTTGTGTCTTAGACTTATCAAATTGTGGACTTCGCAAATCTTTGATATCAACGGAAGCTTTTGTTGGTCTTGGCCATCTAAGATATCTTTTCATCCACGGAAATAAATTTGACATCGATGGATATCCAGATGTGGCGATATCTTACCTTTCTGCGTTACAAAATCTTTCGGTCGATGTCTTTTACAGATTTCAGTTTGACGAGCCGTTTCAAAAATTAAAACAGTTGGGCAACATTCAGTTTCACCCAACACATTCATCCTTTTATTTGACGAATTCTACGTTTACCGGACTCTCCGAATCGCCAATTGTTTATCTTAACATGAACTTTAATTTTAAAGTGTTTTGTAATATCAGCGAGGAAATATTTTGTTCTTTTCCCTTTCTTAAAGGGGTTGCAGTCGATTTTGGAGGATTCTGTGATTTAATCCCAGTGTTAAGGTCTCTCAAATGTCTCCAAAACAAGACGTTGGAATATCTCAATCTTCAGAGCAATACCAGAAAATCCTTTGTCGTTGATATTGTTTTTGACAAATGGAATTCTGAGTATTTATTCAACATATGTATGCAAACACTTGACTTGTCAGGGAACCGAATTTCCAATTTCCTGGTAGATCCGTTTAAGTCAATGCTTGCACAATGTATAAAAACGCTTTATATTGGTGAGAATCATTTATCACACATAGACTTAGGCGTTATTCTGCATATTTTAGTTGTTTATCCTAAACTGCAGACGTTACTTGTAGAAAACAATGGCAGAGGAAAGGAAGGTGCAAAACAAAAAAGGGTTTATCCTGCAACGGGTTTCTTTCCTTTTGCAGATTCGACTTCAAATTATGAACTAAGAGTATCAAACCATCTCAAAGTTTTTGATTATTCAGAAAACTTCATTCATACCATAAAAATTCCAATTTTTAAAATCAATCTGATTGCACTGGGATTAGAAGAACTATACGTTCCACATACAAATTGGCCATGTGAACATCTGAAACCGCTCCAAACGCCAAAATTAAGAATCATCAATATGTCAGGAAATGATTGTAGCAAGATTTCCCCGTCCTTTTTTGAATTTTCCACAAATCTGTCAACAATGATAGCATCCAATGCCAACCTTCCATTGGATGGACAATCTGACCATCAATCTTTATTTAGAAACCTCACAAACCTCCAAAATTTAGACTTGAGTGTGAATCAGTTGGTTAGTTTACCAAATTTTCTTTTCAAAGACCAGCACAAGTCAATGTCATCGTTAAATCTTGACAACAATTTTTTGATTAAAATTCCTTTAGTGGTTAAACACTTGCAGAGCCTGACAAAACTATTCATACGCCACAACAAAATAGAGTCATTTGGGCCCTCGGATATTGACGTCTTATTAAGGCAGGGTAACGTATCGTTATTCTTAGAAGGAAATCCTCTAAGTTGCTCATGTTCAAAACTTGCGTCACTCACATGGATGAAGAATAACCGGAAACGTTTTGGAGATTGGCAAAATATAAAATGTTTAGAAAACAACAAATTTTTATCTAAATTTGTTCAAGACAAAACTTTTAGAACGTTCGAACTGAACTGTCAGTCAAAGGAATGGTTGATTTATACATCTTTAACATTAGCTTTGACAGTCATCGCGATTGTTCTGGCTGCTTTAGTGAAAAGATACCGCGTGCACATTGATTACGTCATCTTGAAATTTCGTAATAGATGGAGAGGAATAATGCAATATGAGCCCAAGGAAAACTACCAGTTTGACGTGTTTTTATCGTTTTCCGATGAAGACTATGCTTGGGTTGTCAATATTCTTTACAACGAGTTAACAAAACAAGGAATACATGTAAGCTTTCCAGACAAAGATTTTGTTCCTGGAATTTCAAAAGCAGACGAACTGTTACGATGCATTGACGACAGTCGAAAAGTGGTCTTTGTGATCACCGAGGAGTTTCTGGCGTGTGGTTGGGAGTCGTATGTAGTGCAGATGACGGTCACCCATGCCTTTAACACTTATCGGGAAGGTTCCCTCATCATTCTTATTAAAAACAACATTGCTCTCGAAAGGATGCCAAAAGACTTAAAATACGTATGGTGGGCGGTACAAACTGTCAATTTGTCTTATTTCCAAAACAATCCTGATGATTTGTGGCATCACGTTTGTACTATGATACGTTCTAGTTAAGTTAAGAACATTAGAAGTATGTAGTGGATGACCATTATGATTTTTTTATGCAATTCGCATTTCTAAAGATTTGACCAGATAGTTCTGTTATTATTTTGTATAATATAGAATATCAAGTGAAAATTTAGGTAATAGCTTCACATTTGTAAGATTAAAAGCCCCATTCGAAGGCTCTTTTTGGGTAATTTTATTAATGATATTATTTTCTCATCGTAGAGAACGCACTGTGTTTTTTTATACTATGAATTATTTATGTTTGGTTGAGTGTTGAGAAATACAACGTTAAAAGTATAACATTATATAGGAAAGGATGATATCCCTAGACATACATGTATGTAAGCGGTCCCTTTTCATACAACAAATTATATTATAAAAAAACCTACTGGGATTTTGATCATTTAAACGAAGAGTGTATAATAATGTTACATCCTGTTTAGAGTTATTAGCTTGAATTGTTTTTTATTGAAATAATTTATTAAGTTTTAAAAACCACTGTAGGAATTAAATTCGTTCTGATACATTCAATGAACACAATAGAATTTGTGGACATGGGTATTAAAGATCGACGTTACAAGTAGGCATATGAAGGAACAAATTGCGGTCCTTAAAAAAGGACTGTAATACATGGGCAATTGCATGTGTTTCTAACGAAAAATGAAAGCTTAAGCTTGTAAAGACTCTTAGTGTTATAGGAAAAACAGAATGATTTCCTATAAATATTTCATTAAATATAATATTAACATAACAGGGTTTAGTTTCTTTAATCCGGGAATATTTGCTCATATCTGAAAAAAAATTAGGTAATATAAAGAATTTTATTGGGGTCTGTTGGAAGTCATTGTTTTTTTTAATGACCGCTGAACTCAAATGTTGTCCGTTGGCTTGCTTCCACTTTTATGACATCTTCCGATGAGTAAAATATAGCGTTACCTGGTGTCAGAATCCCCGTAGCAGTATTTTACGTTGTTGAAAAAACTTTTTTTTTAAATTTCAGTTTGAAAATCGGGCTAAATTTCGGAGAATCGCGTTAGCGGGGAATGTATTTTTTTGCAATGTCGCTACCTTCATATCCTGAAGGAAGCATTTTCTTGTTCAAATATATACATTTTTAAGATTATAACTCAAATGTAAAAATCATGATATGCAATCAAATTAATTTGTTCTTTATTTAATTATTATCAAGTGGGACAGCAGTTTTGAAGATCGTTTAATGATTTTCATCAACGACTGTTTTGAAAAATAAAAAAAACCTGAGAGGGGTGGCGGGGTTTTCATTTTTACTTTTAGTTCAAATAAAGTTTATGGAACAAATGAATACAAAAACCGATTTTCAAATGTCTATATAACTGTTAGTATAAGATCTAACAAATTGTTTATAGTTTATTGGCAAATTATTTTAAAAGTCTTTAATCTTTTATAAAGAATTATGGATCCTCATATTAGTGCCTAGGATGTGTCTCCATGTGACCTTTGTGAAACTGCCATAGTACAAAGCTAATGTGACTATTGTCATGTCAACCTCTGTAAGTCCTGTGTAGTATATCACATCTCAGATGGATATGACAAACATAAAATTGTACATTTCCATGAACGAAGATCAACACTCATTTATCCAAAATGTGGAATACATCAAAACAAATTTCAGTGCAATGGTTGCAACAATATCTTTTTTGTTCTTCCTGCATAGCCTCTTAACAACAGCACAATGGGCATACCTTTGTAGAAGTTAAAGAAGTTTACAAAACAATTAAAGAAATTATTAAAAAAGCACACAATTGCTGGAAAATCATATTTCCCCTTAGTGTGAAGAAATTGCACAATACTTGAAAAATCAGCTTTCCAACCTTGATCGAGGATATAAGAATCTTCTAATAACAATGTCCAAACAAGGAGAGCACTGACACAGAGAAATCGACATCGTCATCAACAAAATAAAAACTGAAATCAGCGAGATAATAGTAAAATACAAAGATATTTTACAGAAACATTTTGATGAAATCAAACAGATACAATCTTTCATAAAACAAACCTTACTGGCCATAAGGGCAAAAGAGAGATCCACCGAAGTATTTCCTACCACTGAGTACATCTCGAAAATCAGAGAGTTCAGCAAGGTTCAACCCAAAGTGAAGGTTACATAGATAACAAACATTCATTCCAAAACCAATAGACCGTGAGAAGCTGTATAGTTTGTTTGGACAGAATACCCCATTATCTACTGCTACAGAAAAAATGCCTTGTCACTTAATCAACCCATCACTTCAGTCAGAGAACAACTAGATGAACCGAAACTCATTGCCACAAAAGAGACTTGGTATCAATGCAGTATTATCTGTGTAAATGAAGACAGTATATTTATGAGTGGACTGATCACCAACGGTATTAAATGTTCCAACATGAAGGATTCAGTTTACCAGACAATCCAGACAAAACCAGGAAACAGCTGTAGACAGTGAAGGTAATATACCGTACGCTGACACGACGACAAGGACAGTGAATAAAGTAAAAATTGGTCAAAAAGAAGAGTTGATCAGATTGTAGGGATGGAGGCCTAGTAATATGTGTGTCACCTCTACTGGTGATCTCCTGGTTACCATGTACAGTGATGATGAAACTCAATCCAAAGTTGTCTATTACTTCGGATCAACAGAGAATCAAACAATTCAATTTTTTGATGGTGAAGGTAAACCTTTGTACTCCGGGAATGTTACAAATAAATATCTGTGTAGCTGACATGAAGGCTGGTGCATTGTGGTGGTTAATTAGGAAGGCAAACTCAGATCATTCCTCACTTACCAAGCTTGAACGATTTAAACCCCTTGGTATCACAACATACAGTCAGAGTCATATAATGACAGTAGACTTTGACAACCACTGTATTCACGTTCTGGATCAAAATGGGCAGTTTCTCTGTTTTAAGGATAACTGTGATCTGAAGAATCCTCATAGTGTATGTGTGGACAAGAATGACAATCTGTTTGTGTGCGAGTATTTCAAAGGCAATGTAAAGGAAATCGAATATCTAAAGTAGACATCGTCCATTGTAAAACTGTGATACAATTTAACAATATTTTTTTTTCTCATGAATGTCTATTATTGAAATTTCTATAATATACATTGAGATTGTAGGTTGCTTCCACAAATTTATTTTATTCAATCTTATTATAAATAAGGTTATGTTGATTTTTTTATTTTTTCGCAAGTAGATTGTTCTAAATATTTTCTCTAACTAATGCTTCTAGTTTGAAGCAGTAAAATTGTCGGTCTTGTGTTGTGAAGCCATGTATGTAATTTACAACTATTTTACTTAAATAGATTAACATACGCATTGCGTGTCATATCAGGAAAGAGGTAGATTTCATATGTATTGACTTAGATTGGGGCCCTTAGTTGCAAAGTTAAAAACAAACATATAAGATAGATGCATATACATGTAAAACGTAAAATATCATAGAACTATTTAGACCATACATTTCTCTCTTGCGATACACCCCCACTTACGTTGATCAAAGTTAGATCGATTAAAAACTATTAATTTGTTGGTGAAAATTGTTCTGATCTACCCAAAAATGTATTTACATGGGCATGGCATGCTACTACTTGAGGTCATTGTTTTATTTGGTAGTGATAGTACATTGTAAATGGGGTGTCTCAAAAAAGCGGGATTGTTCTCTGACGTCCATGTTGCTTGAAGAGTCATATCTAAATATAGATATAGACTCATTACGTAGGCGACCATATTCACATAGCGGGCATGTTAAACCAAAACATTGTATGCGCAATTCTATCGTACACAGCAGCCACCGTTTAATTTTCATAAAAAGGGTTTTTGATGTTAACATATATTAATTTGATTTCTTCTGCCTAGAGTGTTTAAAGGGGAATGGTCCCGATTTTTGTCAAAAATTATTTTTTGGATTTTAATGTTTTAAATGCTTCAGTATAGCATTTTTAATAGGCAGCTAAAATTTGAGTGCCATTTGTTCAGTAATATGCGTGTTACAGAGCTTTCCATTCTTTGCTATGTAAACAAAGCTTTTGTTCACATTTTGAATGTTGGAGTGAAAATTCCAGTTTTAGACCAGTTTCAGATGTATTGACTTAGATTTGGGCTTTTAGTTGCAAAGCTAAAACAAACATATAAGATAGATGCATATACATGTAAAACGTTAAATATCATATTGGGGTTAGATTTACATAGATAACAGTATCATAGAACTATTTATACAATACATTTCTCTCTTGCGATACACCCTCACTTTCGTTGATCGAAGTTAGATCGATTAAAAACTACATGTACTAACTTGTTGGTGAAAATTGTTCTAATCTATCCCAAAAATGTATTTACATGGGCATGGCATGCAGGATTCTAGTGAATGTAGTTATTGGGCTTCTACTTGAGCTACTACTATGTGGTAGTGATAGTACATTGTAAATGGGGTGTCTCAAAAAAGCGGGATTGTACTCTAACGTGGAAAGGACCTTTAAATTTCCATGTTGCTTGAAGAGTCATATCTAAATATAGACGCATTACCTAGGCGACCATATTCACATAGCGAGAATGTTCCGTATGTAGGCAAAATCCACACACATTGTGTGCGCATTTCTATCGTACACAGCAGCCACCGTTTAATTTTCATAAATAGAGTTTTTGATGTTAACACATATCAATTTGATTTCTACTGTCTAGAGTGTTTAAAGGGGCATGGTCACGATTTTTGTCAAAAATTATTTTTTGGATTTTAATGTTTAAAATGTTTCAGTAAGGCATTTTTATTAGGCAACCACAATGTGAGTGTCATTTGTTCAGTTATATGCGAGTTACAGAGTTTACCATTCTTTGCTATGTAAACAAAGCTTTTGTTCTGATCTACCCAAAAATGAATTAACATGTACGTGGCATGCAGGATTCTAGTGAATGTAGTTATTGGGCTACTACTTGAGGTCATTGTTTTATCTGGTAGTGATAGTACATTGTAAATAGGGTGTCTCAAAAAAGCGGGATTGTTCTCTAACGTGGAAAGAACCTTTAAATATCCATGTTGCTTGAAGAGTCATATCTAAATATAGACGCATTACCTAGGCGACCATATTCACATAGCGAGAATGTTCCGTATGAAGGCGTAATCCACATACATTGTATGCGCATTTCTATCGTACACAGCAGCCACTGTTTGATTTTCATAAATAGAGTTTTTGGGCATGGTCTCGATTTTGTCAAAAATTATTTTTTCGATTTTGATGTTTAAAATGCTTCAGTATAGCATTTTTAATAGGCAGCTAAAATTTGAGTGCCATTTGTTCAGATATACGCGAGTTACAGAGCTTACCATTCTTTGCTATGTAAACAGAGCTTTTGTTTACATTTTGAATGTTGGAGTGAAAATTCCAGTTTTAGACCAGTTTCAAATGTATTGACTTAGATTGGGGCTTTTAGTTGCAAAGTTAAAACAAACATATTAGATAGATGCATATACATGTAAAACGTTAAATATCATATTGGGGTTAGATTTACATAGATAACAGTATTCTAGAACTATTTAGACCATACATGAATCTCTAATGCGACACACCCTCACTTCCGTTGATCGAAGTTAGATCGATTAAAAACTATTAACTTGTTGGTGAAAATTGTTCTTATCTACCCCAAAAATGTATTTACATGGGCATGGCATGCAGGATTTTAGTGAATGAAGTTATTGGGCTACGACTTGAGGTCATTGTTTTATCTGAATTGATAGTACATTGTAAATAGGGTGTCTCAAAAAGCGGGATTGTTCTCTAACGTGGAAAGGAAAGAAGAGTCATATCTAAATATAGACGCATTACTTCACATAGCGGGCATGTTCCAATACATTGTATGCGCATTTCTATCGTACACAGCAGCCACCGTTTGATTTTCATAAATAGAGTTATGAAGATGACAATATATTCTGTATTTTGATGCTAACATATATCAATTTGATTTCAAATGTCTACGGTGTTTAAAATATCATTTTTTGGAGCTACGTACATGAATAAATCTAATTATTAGACTGGCTCTTCAAATCCGCCAGAGATGTAATCATAATTATAATTTATTATTAATTTATAATTAATCATAATTTCTGTATTTACCTATAGCTTCATCACCGACACATACTTTTTAAATTAATTTGTTGCTTTTAGCAACCTGTACATGTATTTTTAAAAAAAAACATACTCGTTTATTTCATAAAAAGAGGGGCTTATCTTCATTAGCCAATGGTTTCTGATCTGCACCGCTCCTCACAAACCCTTGGAACACCGTGCTATCAAAAGTTGGGATATTATTCGTTACTTGATCTCCTATCCTTTGTATAAATCTACTAAGTAATGAAAGATGCCGTAAGTGGTGCAGTAAAGGCAGAAATATGTATAAAAATTTCAAATGTTCCAGGATTCGAGCCCAATCCAAAAAGTCGACCTTGGTTACAACCTGTTCTATATAACTGCATAACAACTCGCCTATTCTAAACATGACTTATAGTGGGGAGATTAAATGCAGCATTCTCACATTTCAAAGGTATTAATATTTTTTTGTATAAAAGTAAGATTATTTTAGAAATAATCCTCTTTGAAACAAAAATCAGAAGTTGTCTGACTCTAAACGTTGATATTAATAAGATAAATTTGTTTCTAGGACGCAGTTTTTCCACAACAATGAAGAATCTCCTTCTATATGGTGTGAATGCGTGTAACCATTTTCAAATTTATTTCGTGGTTTTATAAAATTGAGTACAAACTTTTGAGATAAAATTCAACACTGCTTTGTGTACAACGTTGCATGCAAAAAAGACTTGCATCGAATTCATATGCAACTCCTTTAGAAAAAATAGCATAGATACTGCAACACCCTCTTTCAAGAAATACTCCCAAGCAATGCTTTTCGACTGGCAAAAGAATTTAGCAAACATGTTGTTTATGTATTTTATATATAGATGGGCATTTTTATAAAATGTTTCGTTAAGTACATTTTTTAGCAAAGAAGTTACTTGTTAATATTTTTTTGTCCTGTAAACTAAATGAATACCAAAGATTGTAAAAACTTTTCAGGTTCCAAAATCTAGATTTTTGCTGTTTACCACTGTCTGTATACAGACCGTTCTGACATTGACTACGCATGCGCCACAAGACTGTCCTCTGTCCTTGCCCTGCGAGTGTAACGGGAATCAACACATCGTCCACTGTAGCAACAAACGCCTTTCTAAGCTGCCACCTATTCAAAGGTCTGAGGGCAAGTGGACATTTTATCTCGATGACAACGGGATCGAGGTCATTCCTGATAACTATTTTACTAGTGTGGTGGTCAACTTTCTCTCCTTGGAAAACAACGATATTCACACAATTGGTGAGAATGCGTTTCAGGGAAGTGAAGACTCCTTGAATTATCTCCATCTTGAAAACAACAGTATGACCGATCTTCCAAACGCAATAGGAAAACTTCGGCAACTGTGTCTATTCAAGGAAATCTAATGGTGGAGTTAACAGAAACAGTGATCAAAAACCTTTCTTTCTATCTTCAGTTAATTAGTTTTGGTTCTAAGTCCATTACGAAATGGCCAAAGAATATCATCTTTCTTATAAATATGTTCTCTTTAGATTTATACGATGTACAATATCCCGAGCTACCAGAGGACGCGTTTTCTACGTTAAAAAATAACTTGGTGCTCTTAAACCTCTACAATACTGGACTAACAAAACTGCCATCTTCCAGAAATGATTGTCAAAATAAGTCTTCAATGATTTTCCGGGGAAATAAGAAATTATCGGCAAACTCAATCACTAAATCTATAACTCGGGAATTTCCATTTTTAACATCGATAACTTTTCAAGACAACGGATTAACTACATTGCCATCAATATTTTTGAAATCGAGAAAGAACAGTAGTTAGAGATGAACCAATAGTTTATCTTCGAGATGACACTTTTCCGCTACATCTGAGTAAATATCTGCATTATTTACCATTTAGTGGGACGAGACTCACCAGCACCAGTTATCAATAACAAACAGCCAGATTCAGGAAATTCAAGATGGAGACTGCAGCAGTCTATTTAACTTGGGAGTCCTTTTCTTAGGCTATAATCCTCTCTCACTGATCTCAGAAAATGTGTTTTTGAACAATAAACAACTGGGTAGCATTGCATTAGACCATACCAACTTAACGACAGTACCTAAAGCTTTAATGAAAGCACTGTCTCTTCAAACAGTGGATATGACATCATGTCCAGTGGTTTGTTCCTGTAAAAATATTGGGTGGATTAAGTCTTGGAAAAGCATTCCTACGTTTTATGGATCTTGTTATAATCTTAATGGAACCAGTTTGATGATCTACATTACAGATCAAATTCCTAAATGCTCTTAAGTCAATGGATGTATCATAGACCTGTTATAATATGTTTATAGTAAAAGTAATATATATATATATATATTATATATATATATATATATATATATATATATATATATATATATATATATATATATATATATATATATATATATATATATATATATATATATAAATTTCAACTTATCTAATGATATTTTCAATGTTTTTTACAATTTTTTACTTTGCATTTTCAAGGATGGGGACATTTCTCGGTTTAATTGTTATTTTATAAATATAATTCTCGTAATTTATTTATCAAATTCAAAATAAACCAATGACAAAAATTAATTTCCGTTTTCTTAAATGAAAAATAAAATGATATTCGTAAGAAATGAGTGTTCAAACAGTTTTCTGTTTCCAATCAGGATTGTTAATTAAAGCTTTGCTGCATGCTTTGAGATTTAATGTCATGGAATATAAAAAAACAGGTTTTCACATAAAAATGTTATCAATCATTTGATGTACTCTCAAATTGCTAGTTATTATTTGCATTAGGTAAAAAGGGGATTTTGGAAGCATTTTTCAAATTTTTAACTCGAAACTATTTTTCTTCGCAGTTTATGTCCTAAGTACATGTAGATGTAGTTCACAAATGCAGGCACGTAGCATCACCCCCCCCCCCCGCCCACATTATTTCTCGCAGCAAACATTTTTCGTAAATTTGCATATACTTGATTGGAATTGCCCAATAGAACATCAAGGAATTGCCCCACCCCAGAAGTTATGGTACTGCATACAGGGTTATTTCCCCCACTGTAATTTTCGGCCATTTACACTTGCAAAATGTTTCGCCCCGTCTTGAATTCGCCCAAATGCAGTTGCGTTCACAGAGATAACGCGCACCCACCCACCAATACACGTAATAGGATTTTCAAGGTTTGCAACTTTTATTGCCTGTCAAGGTTTTTCTTAAAAAATGATGCTACATGCCTGGAATATCTACCGCATATCAATTTTTTTTAATCAGTAAATGGATGTTTTTCTCACTATGACGTATGACTGATTGAATAAATTAAATGTTAGTTTTGATAAACGGGATGCTATCATTTCTTTCAAAAATCAAAATCCCACAGTTCGCCAATTAAATCATTTTAACTACTTTTTAATTGCTTTTAATAAAACTGCATAACATTTGAAATTTTATTATATTTGTTTTGTGCTTTAAAATGATCCATACATTCTAACATTACTTTTAAAACTGAAAATTTAAATTACAAGAAAGGCTATGCCTTAGTTTTACGTCACGATACAATGGAATAATGCTTACTTATGAATTTAGAAAGCCAGACGCGTTTAAATAAAACTAGTTAAATGATAGTGCTAAATAGGCTCATTCAGTACCTCAGCTGTGTATACATCAAACGGAATACATGTGTACACATGTAATAAACAGTGACTTTAAGACCAGACACGATCCATCTTCCATTATTTCCTAAATAATCTCCTCAAAGTGAAGTTTTCCTCTACATAATTCCATGAGTAAATTTCATGTTAACTATGATTTCTTTTTATTTGGATATCATTATATTTTCATAAGCATTCAGTTGCATGCTATTATAAGGAAAACAAAACTATTCTAACTCCAAATTTAGCCTGGTAGCATGTATTTTTGGGCTTTCACAGTTTAAAACGCAAATAAATCAGGAACAATTTTCATTGAAAATTATCTTTAAAAACAATTGAGGAGCGTCTCCAGTATCTCGTGTGTCCTTAGATGATTCAATCATACTTTATTTCTTATGTTAAGAGATATGACAATTCAATATTACAAGCGATAAACTAAAGAACAATGCAGTTTTGAATTAGTTTGTTCTGATATAACACTGACGTACTGTTGAATTAAAAGATTTTTATAAAATTTCCGCAGTTGCGTCTATTTTAATATGTTTCTAAAAGGCATTTAAAACTTCCTTAAATGTGTTGAATGTGAACAATAATTATCAACACAAGTTGTTTCCGCTTGATTGGTCATTTCATGAAGGTGTAACCTTAGCGTTTTAAATGTAATACAGCTCAAAGCGTGTTCAAACAGAAAGTATAAACTCTGGAAAATGGAGGTGTCAATGGTTGTGTTTGCAATTTTCATATTATGTGTTCGACCAATTCTGGGCTCTGAAAGATATGATACATTGGACAAAACTCCGCAAGACTTGACAAGTTATACGTACGTGTATCCAAACCGGGACAGTGTGGTCACACTGTCAAGAAACTGTTCTGTGAAACCTGCCTCCGAAATGGTAAGGCACGATATCAAGGAACTTCTAGATGCTGGAGCCAAACTCATAATATTTAATCTTAACTTTCAAAATCATTCCGGAAAATTGCCAGGGGAAGATGAGTCTGACATTTACAAACCGTTTCTTTGGGAGAGGAGCACTGGTCGGCACGGTCAAGGGATTTTGTTTTTAAAAACTGGTTTCGAAATACTATCACTTTCCACGCTAACATATGGCACCGAAAAAATGAAGATAGAGTTGCTGGAAGATCCAGTTGGGTGTCTACTGAATAGAACTATATGGGAAATAGAGAACGGCCTGAGACATATCTTATTGAACGATTTTCAAGAAATTTCTCCCAATGGAAGCGGTGGAAGTTTGGGTGATAACGAACACATATGTAACATGCACATTAAAAACGAAGAGCAACGCGCGGTGTTTTATCACATTTGTTGCAGAAAAAATTCAAAAGGGGAAACGGTTTGCCAGGAATTGGTCAAAGACTTCTGGGTGCAAATGTTATTATACAGTATCTACATCATGAATCTACTTGTGATCATGTTTTGTCCCTATTTCATCCCTGAACCATGGTATCGGGATAAGTATCAAAACCTGAAATTTGAATTATTCGATTGCAAAAACGAAATTGAGATTCCAGTGATAAAGACTAAAAATAAACTTAAAACATCCGTACCAAACAAAGTTGTGGATATTGATTCCTTGTCTTCGATGAATTCGTTCATTGAAAAAATTGGAGGAATGGTTGACGATAAGGTTTATTCAATGCGTCTTTCCAAGATTCATTTAGATGTCAAGCGTAAACGTCTCATACCTCCTAACGATGTCCCTGTTGGAATTATGAAATCCATTTACGATTCCTTCTTTCGCTGTCGGATCCGAGAGCGAGAAAGTTTAAAAAAATGTTGTGATAGTAACATCTTTGAGCCTTTTCGAGAACCTTCGCTGAGAGTTACACACATAAAGTGGTACCACTGCCTCAAAGAACTAATGCTCGTTTTATCGTTTGTTTTGGCTATCGTGCCGTGGATCATCAGAATCGCCATCTTTTACTGGTACGAAGACAAGGAGCACAATGATAGGGATAAGGCAGCACGTGACCGGAAGTTAGACGTCCACTATGCATACTTCCCCGGAAGCTTGATAAGTTTTCTCACGCCTATTCACATCGTCTTTGTATTTTGTTATGCTGTGTTGGCTTTGGATGCTGTTTTGTTCGGAATATTAGAAATGTTCAAGTCAGAAATGAAAAAAATCTTGGAATTGGTTCTTCGCAAATGTTTCCGGGACATGCACGAATCGTCGTACTCAAAATCAGTGGGATGGGCAGTCAAAACCATGCTTTATCCTTTGAAAAAATATGGAGTCCTTGGTCTAGTAGTTGTTGGAATTTACTGGCTTTTCGTGTTACCGGTCATTGTTGTAGTCTTAGCCTTTTACAGTATTCCGACCCTCAACATTGTCATTCGTTTACTGTGTCATTTATTTATTGTCATTTTCCCCGAATTTAAATGTGTTACGACAATGAAGAGGAAGATAGGTTTTGGGGATCTCCTGCGAAAAGAAACTGTAGCGCGATCGCAAAATGAACAAACACACTTATTTCGATGTGTTCAGTTCATCGTAATTCTGCTTAGTTTGTTAGCTCTGCTTTCCTGTGTTCTTCTGGTGGTAGAAGTGATAGTTTTCTTTGTTGAAATCATGGTTTACACATTAATAGGCATCATTCTGAATGCTTCGCAAACCCTGAAGTACGTCTCTTTACTTTTTATGCTAACACTTTACGCTAGAGACTGTTTTGGCAGCGTTACCAAAAAATACCAAGCTTTCAATGATGCAATTAACAAAGCGCTTCTGGCAAAAGTGAAGGAAGATGTGGACAAAGTAGCCTGGCAGACAGCTAATACACAGCCAAACACTGCCTTCCAAGTCAGTGTTGACGATCACGGTAACAAATCGACGTCAAAAAAACCATATCTTTGCCTCTCAAATGGCGTTCTCAAATGGAGCATTCCCCAACTTCTGCTGTTTCTTGATAACAACGATACACCATACATTCCCCGCACCTTCTTTTTCAAGGCTGCGTACATGAATCACGTGGGATGTCCCGGATCATTGTACAAGAACTTGATCCGAGCAATGCGACAATTTGTGACCATTATTCTGTTTCTCCTTTTTGTTGTCGTGGTCGTTATGGCTTTTGGAAACGAGTACTCTGTGTCTGGGGTCAACCAAATGTTAGCCACGCTCGCTGGTGGGTTTTTGCCGTGGATCTTCCGAAACGTTCTTTTCAAGCCTCCTGCTGACATAGAAATTGACACGAGTAGTCTTGGCTTTAGAAACATGTTTGATGACGTCATAAAAGACCACAAACAGAACTGGCCAGTGACTGACTTTGATATCTATAACTTTTGTTCGCAGATGGACCCGGGCAGTGTTTCTATGTTCAATGGAGGCGTAGTCGACGAGAAAAAAATAGATGTATTGATCATCAACACGTCAAAGAGGAAAAGACACCCCTTGGACTGTACTTTCATTTAAATTTATACCAAGTCATCCCTGCGAATGTTATTGTCATTTAAATTTAGACTACGTTATTTATTTGACCCTTTCAGTTTCGCAGAAAAATATTGTGACGCGTGGTTTGAGTATACCGGTATTTCCTAGAATCTGGGTAAATGTAGTCAAATATAAAATCAAGTCGTCTATTGATTTTAAACCTTACCTACATTAATTGGTGGATAAAATGAATTCTAGAAATGTGACAATAGAGAATATAGTTTTCATTCCGCAATTGCAACAACAAACGTGCTTAATAGCGACCCCCCTCCCCACTTCTACCGTGACCAACACATTATATCTTTTAATTTATTTCCGAGAGTTTTTTTTAAGATTAACATTTAAGCATGTGTTTAAACAAATTTCGAATTTGCCAAGGGGTGCTGGACTACCGAAGGGAAGATTTTCAATAAGCGGTATAACCGGGTCTTGATCAGGACACAGGAAGACTTGGACAGTCTTGTCTCACGTGCAGCAACGATGCAGGACGCGAGCTGTGAATCTGACGCAAAGGAAACTACCGAAGCTACCAATCAAATGCGCCGAGGCTCGTATTCCTTCAGTTTTCCTTCACAAGATGACCAATCGAATGACAGCTTTAAACCCTAAATAAACTAAATGTGCCTCAAATATATGAACTTAACAAATTTGTGTCTCTTACACCTCTCTGTGTGATTCTACGATCGATAACTCACTTCACTTATTGCGGAAGAATGAACGAAGTGTATATATTTTTGTTTACACTATGTTGTATTACTTTTTCTCATTATCATTCTATACTATAGTATTTAGCATTGTACTTGTCAACAGAAGCCGTCCAATACACTTTTTGTTTTCTCCTTTCTGAGGAGCAATCAATCAATCAATCAATCAATCCAGTCTTTTGTACATTTATTTTCGTTGTTTGTTATTTTTCATTACACTACTTGTTTTATATAACTCATATTTTTTTCTTCATTTTCCATCATATTTATTACATTCTAACGCAATCCGTTTATTTAACTACCCTTGTATATTGTTATTCACCTTTTGTTTTGTCATTGTGCACATACATCTATTATGTTATTACTTTCATCCCTACGTTCTGTTAATCTCTTTTGTTGAACAATATTTAGTCAATTGTCATATTGAGGTATCGTCATTTTCATTTAAATACTTTCATTCAGCTGTATGTTTACTACTAGTGGTGTATCTTCCGGTTTTGGTCTTAATCATTACCCATATACGACACATAATACAGATTGCAGCCATATGTTCCTCCTATTGTTAACAAATAGTTAATCATTGACAATGGGAAATTCATATGAACAATACCGTTTTTCAATTATTTTTTTTCCAAGATCTTTAGGTTTCCAAGTATTTGTCTTTGTGGATTAAATTTTGCATTGAAACACTTAAGCCGTCACATTGTCGTTTTTTATTTTTATCTACAATTTTCCTTGTTTCTCTTACTTCTCTGCGGTGATATTGAGGTCAACCCGGGACCTTTTATGGCCAATGTCCTTGACATTTTACAGCCAATTATTACTTTATTATTAGCAAGGCTATTTGTTTATTTAGACAGTCCAAACTCTGTTTTTGTTTCAAATGATAAAAATACTTGCATAACTCTTTTGATACTTTAACTCTGAATTCACATTGAATTCAATGATTAATTACTAAGTATGACCAAGCAAAGGAAGATAACTCTATTTTGAAGAAGCAAGATAATATAACTCCATTAACTGTACCCCCCTTCCCCACCAACTTTTTCCAAATGCTTTCACAATCTTTTAACTTTGATAGACGGCTTCATTCTCTCTCTTTTTTAAATATGTGAATTTGGTCATTTCTTTCATTGAAATTCCTGAGCAGGATAAAATAATACGACAAATATAAAAACCCCTTCCCAGCTGTAACTCTTGCCTTACATGTGGGTGACATGAAATATTATTTAAAATGACAGCTTAATGGTTTTTCCTATATATGCAGTCAGTTTTTATTCTGTGTCAGTAGACGTTTTTAAACATTATATACATTAACACTAAATGACCATTTTGGCCACACCCTGCATGAAGAAACCCTACCCTATACACTATATGAGAGTTTTGGCCCCGCCCTAGATTCAAATCCCTACACTGGGAGACATGAGACGGCTTCATTTTCTTACTTTATATGTAGTCAATTTTTATTCAGTATCAGCAGGAGTAAAGAAGACGATTTTTTAACACTAGAAATAAGATTCTAAATAGAATTTGGTCGCACGAATATTTTGTCGCTTCTGCTCGTGCGCAAATTGTGAAAAAGGGCTTTACTTGTAACCTGCTACGTATCTTTCATCTGTAGTCTCTGTATTTGTATCTCTGTTTTCTGAAATAGCAAGGCTGACATGTTACAAATTGACAAATGTAAAGTTCACAAGTTTGTCGAATATTTGACATGACCATATATGGAAAAAAAAAGTGACGTCATCGATAGAAAAGGCTAGCTGCAGTGAAAGGCATGCCGTAATCGCCGGAATTGGGACGGAATGAATGAAAAAATACCCACTATTAGGTATAATCATATTATCCCTGTTAAACAGCATTTCTTAGGAAGTATGATTTTTGGGAAAAATAAATTATGGGCTTGGAGTACATTTTATCAAGAGAATGTATAAAACATACGGGTAAAGAATTCGATCGATCTGCTTCAGATATCTTCTTAGATCTGGAAAAAGAAACTATCTCGAAAAGCATCCTTATCGCTAACTCCCCGTCCCCCCACCCCCACCCCTCGAAAAAGAAAAATTACACGGGGTTGGCCGGCTGGTCAATTAAATTTATTTAAAGCTATCAATAAGAACTATCTAAAGACATTGGTTTTAAGATTTTGATTTATATGAGACATATGTCGAGAACACCCCTCCCCCTTTCAAAAAAATAAAAATTCACATTAAAGATAAGGTAAACTGTTGTTTAATAAAAATGTGTATAAATTATTTTTAAAAATGTTTCAATTTGTCGGTAATATATAGAAAAAAGCCAATAAGGTGAAAACTGACAAAATGTTTTATCTCAAGCAATTATTACGAAATATAAGTATGGCGTCCTGAATGCTGTCATATACAGCTTTACCATAAAGCAGCTGCTTAATTAATTAAATACATAGATTTTCCCGCGAAAATAGTCTTTTTATTCTAACTTCAGAAAAATAAAAATTCTCTTTCAAAATTCTTACAATTCAGACGCAATAGAGCTATATTTTATATATGAAAAAAATGTTCACCCCAATAGGCAATTTCTTGCTCCGTTCTATTTCTGGAAAAGAGTGCGCATTAACTAAAATTCCAGTAAAAATTACAATTATTTTAGAGAAAGAAGATATTAGGAATTTCTTTTTAACCCTTAATATCGTATAATACCATGAGAATTATTTTAGAGAAATTCGACACATTGGCCCAACGTTTCTTTAAGACGTCCGTCTTCTTAATCACCTTGAGGAGCAAACTTAGGAACCACTAAGTCCAATGGTAGTTTCACAAGCAGTTTATTGAAAAGCGTGATCGTATAGGTTTGTCAAAGTTACAAAATAAAAAATAACAGCCCAGGTTTTAAGCTGAATCAAAATCCAAAATCAAAATTATAAGTCCAAAATTAAAGATCTACCTTAACATCATTCTACAGGGAATTATATAACATTTTACTTATGAATAACAGCTCCGATTAGTTCTGCCCATCTATAATAATCATGAGTAAACATTATTGTTTAAATTCCAGAGTTATGTTTTGCTTCCAAATACAGCAAAAAACTGTCATAACTGTCCACCAAAGAATATTGAGATGCAGGTTTTGAGTCTCCAAGTCTCCCACATGAGCATGATGAATCGCGTACGTGCAATATTATAAAGGTCATAGTTATAGATCTAGACATCCATTCATATAGGGCTTAAAGGTTACAAAGGTTAAATAGATAGAACAAGCATTACATGACTAGCTTGCAGTATCAAGATTTATGGAGATGACAATATATTCTCTATTTTGATGTTAACGTATATAAATTTGGTTTCTACTGTTCAGGGTGTTTTAAATACCATTCTTTGGAGCTACGTACATGAATAAATCTAATTATTAGACTGGCTCTTCAAAACCGTCAGAGTTGTAATTATAATTGTATATCAAAAATTATAGTTATTATAATCATCGCATGTTTCTGTATTTTCATTTACCTATAGCTTCATCACCGGTACATGCATGTATTTCTTAAATGATTTTTCTGCTTTTAGTGGCCTGTAGATGTATCTTTAAAAACGGCATACCCGTTTACATATTTCATAAAAACGGGGGCTTATCTTGGCCAGCCGATGGTTTCTGATCCGCATTGCTCCTCACGAGCCCTTGGCACGTGGTGCTATCAAAAGTTGGGATATTTTTCGTCATATTTTTCGTATGTATATATACACCAAATGTTGAAAGATGTCGTACTTGGTGCAGTAATGGCAGATATATGTATAAACATTCAAACTATGCAGGGATTCGAGCCCAACAAAAAAGTCGAACTTGGTTACAACCTATTCTATATAGCTACATAATACGTGACCTAATCTAAACATGACTAATAATGGGTAGACTTTATGCAGCGTTATTACATTTCAAATGTATAAATGATTTTTTTTTCCAAAAGTTAGATTTAAACAAAAAATAGATGCCTCTTTGAAACAAAAGTCGAAAATAGCAGTTTTCAAGAAATTGTCTGACTCTAAACGTTAATAACAAGTTAATTTTGTTTTTCCACAACAATGAAGATTCCCCTTCTATAAAGCGTGAAAGCGTGTAACCATTTTGTCTTATAAAATTTAGTGCAAACTCTCCACATAAATTAATTATACACTGCTTTATGTACAACGTTGCAGGCAAAAACGACTTGCATCGAATTCATTTGCAACTCTTTTAGAGAAAAATGGCATAGAAACTGCAACATCCTTTTTCAACAAACATTCCCCAGCGATGCTTTTCGATTGGCAGACGAAGTAAGAAAACATGTTGCATATGTAATTTATATATAAATGGGTATTCTTTTTAATAAATTATTTGTTTAGATACCTTTTTTATGTACAAATTAGAAGAACAAATTGTCAACAGAGGACAGTTGAATAAAAAAGGAGTAAAGTCACGGGAGTCTGTATTTAGAGTGGGGGAGGCTAGGTGGGGTCGGTCCTGTCCTCTGCAGCTGTGCTCCCCCAAACCTTAATTCCATCTTTTTATTGGTAATGTTTACAGTCAAAACTATAGACCACTATGAGTATAAATTTAAACATTGATGATTCATTTATTTTTTTCAAAGTATTTAAAATTTATTATCGAGCACCAATCCTGTCTATGGACTATAGTAAGACTATCGGTTAATTATTTTTTCCCTTTCCAAAAGTCCATAAGTATTACATCATCAAGAAAAACAAATATACAACAGTCAAGATCGATGTAATTATAAGAAGTATGCCCTTATATAACTGATACCTGAAAATTTGGTTGACAGTAAGTAATTCTAATTAGAGTAATTAAAAGATACTAGTAATATGATAGGTTTTACATTTCAGTGCAAATGAAATTAATTAATACGTAAATTGAAGCACATACCTAGCAACACTTTTTTTCTTAGATTTTTAACATTTATACTCAAACAAATTCATACAATAGTTTAACGTTTTTGTTAAGAAAACTAATATTAATATCCAGGCAAAGGGGATAAAAAAATTGTGCACATAATCTGTCATCACGTAATTTATACAGAAATGAAATCTTAATAACAAAATATAAGCATAATTCTCTCCAAATCTGACCATATAAAAATTGTGTCTTACTTCTACTTCAAACCCAAGTGTTCCTTATCTGGCATTATCTTAGTAAGTTTATTATATCTAAACCTGTACAATCATGGCTGAATATGTTCACCAAGTAAGTTCGTTTTAATTATTCGTTAAAGATATTTTTTCTGTTAACCAAATTAACATAAGTGAATAAATACCAAAGATTGTAAAAATTGCAGGTTCCAAAATTTAGATTTTTGCTGTTTACCACTGTCTGTGTACCGACTGTTCTGACATTGACTACGCATGGGTTACCAGACTGCCCTCTGCCCTTGCCCTGCGAGTGTAACGGGAATCAACAGATTGTCTACTGTAGCAACAAAAGCCTTTCTAAGCTGCCACCTATTCAAAAGTCCGAGGGCAAGTGGACATTTTATCTCGATGACAACGGGATCGAGGTCATTCCTGATAATTATTTTACTGGTGTAGAGGTCAACTTTCTCTCATTGGAAAACAACGATATTCACACAGTTGGTGAGAATGCGTTTCAAGGAAGTGAAGACTCCTTGAATTATCTCCATCTTGAAAACAACAGTCTGACCGAGCTTCCAAACGCAATAGGAAAACTTCGGCAACTAACCGCTGTGTCCATTCAAGGAAATCCAATGGTGGATCTAACAGAAACGGTGATCAGAAACCTTACTTCTTGTCTTCAGTTAATCAGTTTTGGATCTAAATCGATGACGAAATGGCCTAATAATATCAACCTTCTTGTGAATATTTTCTCTATAGATTTATATGATGTACAATATCCCGAGCTACCAGAAGACGCGTTTTCTACGTTTAAGGATAACTTGGTGTTTTTAAACCTCTTCAATACTGGACTAACAAAACTGCCATCTTCCATAAATGATTGTCAAAATATGTCTTCAATGATTTTCCAGGGGAATAAGAAATTATCGGCAAACGCAATCACTAAATCTATAACTCGGGGTATTCCATTTTTAACATCGATAACTTTTCAAGACAACGGATTAATTACCTTGCCATCCATATTTTCAAAATCGACTAAAATAGGAAGAATAGTAGTTAGAGATGAACCAATAGCTTATCTTAAAGATGACACTTTTCCACTACATCTGAGTAAATATCTGCATTTTTTACCATTTAGTGGTACGAGACTCACCAGCATTCCTCCTGTACTCTCAAACTTGGATTCACTGACAGGGTTATCGATAACAAACAGCCAGATTCAGGAAATTCAAGATGGAGACTGCAGCAGTCTATTTAACTTGGGAGTCCTATACTTAAGCTTTAATCCTCTCTCACTGATCTCAGAAAATGCCTTTCTGAACAATAAACAACTGGGTAGCATTGCATTAGACCATACTAAGTTAACGACAGTACCTAAAGCTTTAATGAAAGCACTTTCTCTTCAAACTGTAGATATGACCTCATGTCCAGTGGTGTGTTCCTGTGAAAACATTGGGTGGATCAAGTCTTGGAAAAGCATTCCTACGTTTTATGGATCTTGTTATAACCTTAATGGAACCAGTTTGATGATCTACATTACAGATCAAATACCTAAATGCCCTTAAGTCGATGGATGTTTCACAAATCTATGTTGATGTGTTTATGGTAATAGTAATACAATGTATTGTTATTTAAAGTTTAATTTATCTGATGATATTTTTAATATGTTTTACATATTTTTATTTTACATTTTCAAGGATTGGAATACTTAATATAAATTTTATATTCGTATTACCGCTCAGATTCAAAATAAACAAATGACAATAATTAATTTTCGTTTACTTAAATTGATATTCGTAAGGAATGAGAGCGTTCTAACCGTGTTCTGTTTTCAGTCATGATTGTTAATTAAAGCTGTGCTGCATGATTTCATATTTAATGTCATGGAATATAAAAATCAGGTTTTCACATGAAAATGTTATTAATCATTCGATTTTGGAAACAAATTGGCTTGAAATTTGATGTCTATTTGATAGTACAAATGTACATGTACTTAAGAATTGGTTGTTATTATTTTCATCAATGTTTAGTAAAAGGTGAATCTTGGAGGCATTTTACAAGTATTTTATCTAGAACTATTTTTCTGTGCAATTTACGTCCTAAATACATGTACATGAAGTTCACGAATGCAGGCACGTAGCATCAGCCCCCCCCCCCCCCCCCACACACACACTCTTTTTCTCGCAGCAAACATTTTAAATTAATTACATATAGAAAATTTAATTATCATGGAGATGCCCCCAACCTACGTAATTCCACGAGTAAATTTCATGTTAATATATGATTTCTCTTTATTTGGATATAATTATATTTTCATAAGCACTCAAATGCATTTTGCATGCTATTATAAAAAAAACCAAATTGTTCTAACTCCAAATTTAGCCTGGTAATGTACTCTGTATTTTTTTAGTATTCACGGGTTAAAATGCAAATGAATCAGGAATAATTTTCATTAAAATCGAGGAGCGTCTCCAGTGTCTTGTGTGTCCGTCAGTGAGTTTACCACTAGATGATTCAATATTACAAACGATAAACAACAGAACAATGGAGTTTAAATTAGTTCGTTCGGAAATAACCACTGAGGTACTATTGAGTTAAATGATTTTTAAAAAACATCTCTCCGTAATTGCGTCTATTTAAATACATTTGGAAAAGGCATTTAAAACTTCCTTAAATGTGCTGCATGTGAACAATTAGATATCAAGTGTTTCCGCTTGATTGGTCATGCCGATAAGGTATAACCTTAGCGGTTTAAATGTAATACAGCTTAATGCGTGTACAAACAGAAAGTAAAAATTCTGGAAAATGGAGGTGTTTATGGTTGTGTATGCAATTTTCATATTATGTGTTCGACCAATTTTGGGCTTTGAAAAAAATAATACATCGGACAAAACTACGCAAGGCTTGACAAGTTATACGTACGTGTATCCAAACCGGGACAGTGTGGTCACACTGACGAGAAACTGTACTGTGAAACCTGTGTCCGAAATGGTGAGACATGACATCAAGGAACTTCTAGATGCTGGAACCAAACTCATAATATTTAATCTTAACTTTCAAAACCATTCCGGAGAGTTGCCAGGGGAAGACGAGTCTGACATTTACAAACCGTTTCTTTGGGAGAGGAGCACTGGTCGGCATGGTCAAGGGATTTTGTTTTTAAAAACGGGTTTCGAAATACTGTCACTTACCACGCTAACATATGGTACCGAAAAAATGAAGGTAGAGTTGATGGAGGAACCCAAAGGGTGTCTACTGAATAGAACTATATGGGAAATAGAGAACGGCCTGAGACATATCTTATTGAACGATTTTCAAGAAATTTCTCCCAATGGAAGCGGTGGAAGTTTGGGTGATAACGAACACATATGTAACATGCACATTAAAAACGAAGAGCAACGCGCGGTGTTTTATCACATTTGTTGCAGAAAAAATTCAAAAGGGGAAACGGTTTGCCAGGAATTGGTCAAAGACTTCTGGGTGCAAATGTTATTATACAGTATCTACATCATGAATCTACTTGTGATCATGTTTTGTCCCTATTTCATCCCTGAACCATGGTATCGGGATAAGTATCAAAACCTGAAATTTGAATTATTCGATTGCAAAAACGAAATTGAGATTCCAGTGATAAAGAAAAAAAAATAAACTTAAAACATCCGTACCAAACAAAGTTGTGGATATTGATTCATTGTCTTCGATGAATTCGTTCATTGAAAAAATTGGAGGAATGGTTGACGATAAGGTTTATTCAATGCGTCTTTCCAAGATTCATTTAGATGTCAAGCGTAAACGTCTCATACCTCCTAACGATGTCCCTGTTGGAATTATGAAATCCATTTACGATTCCTTCTTTCGCTGTCGGATCCGAGAGCGAAAAAGTTTTAAAAAATGTTGTGATAGTAACATCTTTGAGCCTTTTCGAGAACCTTCGCTGAGAGTTACACACATAAAGTGGTACCACTGCCTCAAAGAACTAATGCTCGTTTTATCGTTTGTTTTGGCTATCGTGCCGTGGATCATCAGAATCGCCATCTTTTACTGGTACGAAGACAACGAGCACAATGATAGGGATAAGGCAGCACGTGACCGGAAGTTAGACGTCCACTATGCATACTTCCCCGGAAGCTTGATAAATTTTCTCACGCCTGTTCACATCGTCTTTGTATTTTGTTATGCTGTGTTGGCTTTGGATGCTGTTTTGTTCGGAATATTAGAAATGTTCAAGTCAGAAATGAAAAAAATCTTGGAATTGGTTCTTCGCAAATGTTTCCGGGACATGCACGAATCGTCGTACTCAAAATCAGTGGGATGGGCAGTCAAAACCATGCTTTATCCTCTGAAAAAATATGGAGTCCTTGGTCTAGTAGTTGTTGGAATTTACTGGCTTTTCGTGTTACCGGTCATTATTGTAGTCTTAGCCTTTTACAGTATTCCGACCCTCAACATTGTCATTCGTTTACTGTGTCATTTATTTATTGTCATTATCCCCGAATTTAAATGTGTTACGAAAATGAAGAGGAATATAGGTTTTGGGGATCTCCTGCGAAAAGAAACTGTAGCGCGATCGCAAAATGAACAAACACACTTATTTCGATGTGTTCAGTTCATCGTAATTCTGCTTAGTTTGTTAGCTCTGCTTTCCTGTGTTCTTCTGGTGGTAGAAGTGATAGTTTTCTTTGTTGAAATCATGGTTTACACATTAATAGGCATCATTCTGAATGCTTCGCAAACCCTGAAGTACGTCTCTTTACTTTTTATGCTAACACTTTACGCTAGAGACTGTTTTGGCAGCGTTACCAAAAAATACCAAGCTTTCAATGATGCAATTAACAAAGCGATTCTTGCAAAAGTGAAGGATAATGTGGACAAAGTAGCCTGGCAGACAGCCAATAAACAGCCAAACACTGCCTTCCAAGTCAGTGTTGACGTTGACGATCACGGTAACGAATTGCCGGCAAAAAAACCATATCTTTGCCTCTCAAATGGCGTTCTCAAATGGAGCATTCCCCAACTTCTGCTGTTTCTTGATAACAACGATACACCATACATTCCCCGCACCTTCTTTTTCAAGGCTGCGTACATGGATCACGTGGGATGTCCCGGACCATTGTACAAGAACTTGATCCGAGCAATGCGACAATTTGTGACCATTATTCTTTTTCTCCTTTTTGTTGTCGTGGTCGTTATGGCTTTTGGAAACGAGTACTCTGTGTCTGGGGTCAACCAAATGTTAGCCACGCTCGCTGGTGGGTTTTTGCCGTGGATCTTCCGAAACGTTCTTTTCAAGCCTCCTGCTGACATAGAAATTGACACGAGTAGTCTTGGCTTTAAAAACATGTTTGATGAAGTCATAAAAGACCACAAACAGAACTGGCCAGTGACTGACTTTGATGCTTATAATTTTTCTCCGCAGATGGACCCGGACAGTGTTTCTATGCTCAATGGAGGCGTAGTCGACGAGAAAAAAATAGATATATTGATCATAAACACGTCAAATAGGAAAAGACACTCCTTGGGCTGTACTTTCTTTTAAATTTAGACCAAGTCATCCCTGCGAATGTTATTGTCATTTAAATTTAAATCACGTGATTTTATTTGACCCTTTCAGTTTCGCAGAAAAAAATCGTGACGCGTGGTTATAGTTTATTTCCTAGAGTCTGGGTAATTGTAGTCAAATATAAAATCAAGTCGTGTGTTGATTTTAAACCTTATCTACATTAATTGGTGGATAAAATGATTTCTGAAATGTGACAATAGAAAATATTGTTTTCATTCCACAATTCGACAACAAACGTGCTTAATAGTGCTTAATAGCACCACACATTTTATGTTTTAATTTATTTCCGAGAGTTTTTTAAGATTTAAATTTAAGCATACGATTAAACAATTTCGAATTTGCCAGGGGGTACTGGACTACCGACGGGAAGATTTTCGTTAAGCGGTATGACGATAAACGGGTCTTGATCAGGACACAGTAGAACTTGGACAGTCTTGTCTCACGTGCAGCAACAATGCAGGACGCGAGCTGTGAATCTGACATAGAGGAAACTACCGAAGCTACCAATCAAACGCGCCGAGGCTCGTATTCTGACGTGGTGAAGAGTTTTCCTTCACAAGATGACCAATCGAATGACAACTTTAAATCCTAAATAAACTAAATGTGCGTCAAGTATGTGAACTTTACAAATTTGTGTCTCTTACACCTCTCTGTGTGATTCTACGACCGATAACTCACTTCACTAACTGCGGAACAGTGCACGTGCACGAAGTGTATATATTTTTGTTTACACTATGTTGTATTACTTTTTCTCATTATCATGCTATACTATAGTATCTAGCATTGTACTGGTCAACAGAAGCCGTCCAATACACTTTTTGTTTTCTTCTTTTTGAGGAGCAATCGATCAATCCAGTCTTGTGTACATTTATTTTCGTTGTTTTTGATTTTTCATTTCACTTCTTGTTTGATGAAACTCGTATTTTCTTTCATATTTACTAAATTCTAACGCAAAAGGTTTATACTTTATTAAACTACCCTTGTATATTGCTATTCCCCTTTTGTTTTGTCATTGTGCACATAGATTTATTATGTTATTACTTTCACCCCTACGTTTTGTTTATCTCTTTTGTTGAAGAGTATTTCGTCAATTGTCATATTGAGGTATCGTCATTTTCGTTTTAAATACCTTCATTCAGCTGTATGTTTACTACCTGTGGTGTATCTTCCGGATTTTGGTCTTAACCATTACCAATATACGACACATTATACAGATTGCAGCCATATTTTCCCCGTATTGTTGACAAAGAGTTAATTATTGACAATGGGAAATTCATTACAACAAAACCGTTTTTCAATTTTTTTCTCTAAGATCTTTAGGTTTCCAAGTATTAATCGTTTTGGATTAAATTTTGCTATGAAACACTTAAGCCGTCACATTGTCTTTTTTAATTTTTATCTACAATTTTCCATGTTTCTTTTACTTATCTGCGGTGATATTGGGGTCAACCCGGGACCTATTATGGCCAATGTCCTTGACATTTTACATTTGAACGTTCGCAGTATTAGAAAGAAAGTAGCGAATCTTAATACAATAGTACAATAGTACACGATTTCTGATATACTTTGTTTCACCGAAACACATCTAGATTGTATTGTTACAAACGAAAGCTTAATGTTAAATGGATTTAAAACTTTTATCGCAAAGACAGAAATTGTTTTATGGGAGGGGTAATGATATATTTATCAGATTTATTACGAGCAATAAGGCGTCCTGAGTTCGAAACAACATTTAATCAAAGCATATGGATAGAATTTGAAAATCAAACCTGTAGTTATTTTCTATGTTATAAACTTAAAAACCTATAATTATACGCCCCCGCAATAAGTTGTGGTACAACTCGCTGCTTCGTAAAACTATGAGGATTGGGGACGCTTGCGAAACAAAGCTTTAAAAACCAATAATGATGCCGACTGGACAAAATTTCAACACGTCCGCAATATAGTGAAAAAATATGAAAAAATACGCTATTATATAAATAGTGCCTGTTTGGGAGGGTAACAGTTGAAATTGACACCCCGAACTTTACAAAAATCGTTTGTACCTGACACCATTCAAAAATGGAATTCTCTTAAATTAATATTTTGGGAAGCAACCTCTCTCAACATATTCAAGAAAAACATCACTGAGAGTATTCCTCAGCCTCCAAAATATTTTCATTTGGTAAACGCACTATCAATATCTTACATATCAAGTTGAGAAACAACTGTATTTTGAATTATGATAAGTATAGAAGAAACATTTTTAAATCAGCCAATTGTATTTGTGGTCAAAAGGAGAATGTTTATCAATTTTTCTTTGTATGCAGGAATTATGTAAATGCAAGAAACAACCTATTTGAATTACTTTTTAATAGACTTGAAGAAAGAATCTTAATTAACTCACATTTGCTTCTTTAGGTAAGTGACAGTTTGTCTTACAATACAAACTGTTTTATTTTTTCAGCATTTCAAAAGTTCATTAAAGAGTCTGGAAGATTTAATAGTTAAATTCCTTTTTGCTATTGCTTTTAATACTGTATATTAAAATTATTTACTATATATTACTTTTTAAATGCATGTTGTGAATATAATTATTATATAGTCAATAGCTATAAGTAACATGTAATTTAATAATAATAATAATAATAATAATAATGATAATAATAAAGTATTTTCTTTATAATGATAAAGTCTTTTATTTAGACAGGATAGCACAATTAGTGACAAAGTACTAGTTTACATGGTGGTCCTGTATATAAACATATGTAAAACAAGAATAAGACAAATCGATAAATAATGCAGATAAAATGTACACACTCATCAATAAATATATATGCACTGATTTGATATCATAATCAATAGAATTTACTTCGATAGATAATATTGCTATAAATACATTGATTTAAAAGAAGACGTGATATTACATGTTCGAACACATTCTGGCAGTTGATTCCATAAAATTGCTGCTGGTATTAGAAAAGAGCCCTTATAATATTCAGTCCTTGATTTTGGTACATATTACAATCCACTAACACTACTTCTTATTTCTCTAGAACTTACTTGGTTTACATATTTAAAAACCTTCATGTATTCTGGTGTCATGCCCTTTAAGATTTTAAAAGCTAAAAAAATTTCTGCATATAAAATAATCCTGAATAGGCATTCATTGTAGAACCTAAAAAAATATCAACAGTGGAAGTTTGAGTAGTTTAAACATTCAGTATAATTCTAGCTGCCCTTTATTGTAATTTAAAATTTTTCCCAATTTGGCCATTATTTTTGGCTGAACACCAAACTGTACAACAGTAGTTAAAATGTGGGAAAATAACAGTATTATAAATTTTTATTAAAGCAGCATTTCACATAAAACCACGAAGACGGCGTAATATACCTATTTTTGAGCAGGGTTCTTGCTTAACAAGTCAATGTGATCTGACCAAGTAAGAGATTCATCTATGGTTACAACAAGAAGTTTAACCTTTTCTAGAGTGTACAAAACAACACCACCAACTTTGATATACAATTTTTACACTTCGATAATTTTTGTTTTGTACCTATTCCACTATGACAATTGTATATATTGTATGTATTATCATTAGAAGAGGAAGATTTATAGATGTGTAATTTACACAATAAAATATGTTCAAATCAAAAATAAATTTCAATTTAGATGTTCGAATATCTAAGCACAAACAATAACATCTTCGCAGAACTGAACAAAACCCAGAACACAATTTGAATTTAGTGCGAAAAACAAACACCAGGAACACAAAATCAGTTTAATACATTTCATCATTATAAACTTTACTAGATAAAAGGAAGAAAACAAATTTCAAAATAATCAGAGAATTCAATGGTTCAGGGTTTTACAGTTCTTTGCCGATCATAATAATGCATATTACAATTGATGTTTGATGAATGACGCAATTGGAAATCGTTGAATTTCATTAAAATCTGGACTACAATTTTAGCATCACAAATTCCTGAAAACAAAGATTTGTTTAAATTTCTAATGTTGAAATACTTTACAAAAAGACGCATGATTGAAACAAAAAGTATGTGTGCGAAATTTTAAGCAAATACACGCAATAAGTAAGCACCATTGAACATACAAACTATTTCAAATCATTGCTAAGAAGTGAAAACAAACTGCATAAAAAACATAACTTCCTTATTTTTATACTGCATAACTAATCATTGCACAATACTCAACAGTATTAGCTTGTGCATAACATCAAAATAAGTAAGAAGTTAACCGTTTGTTATAGTTACATTATGCATTATAAACATAATGCATTGGATCTTCAAATCACCTTTTCCAATAAATTATGTAAATTTTCACATGTTTAAGATTATTTCAATGATTAAAAGGTGTATGTACAAATATGGCAAACTTAATGTGGTAGTCTTGATAAAACATGTTTCATTATTTTGATCATCATTATCTAATCTACTAAAATATTTTTTTCCTTAAGCTATCATTTTGACATTCAAATAATAAGCGTTTTTATCTTTGATAGAAGAGTTTAAACAAAAAAAAAAAACATAAAAACAAAATAAACTACACGTCCTCTCACTTAACAGTTCATTTTTATATCGACCAGCTTCTATATCTATTCAATATAACTAGCCATGTTTAAAGCGAACGATTTAATAAGGCTTATTAGAGGGACAGTAGATCATTTTCATTGTTGTGTTTGCAGATTTAATTCACAAAATAGTAAATAGTGTTTTGTTTTGTAATCATTTTTTTTTCAATCATTCAGAATATTTGAAATTCATCAACTGGTAATGCAAGTAAAGGTATTAGAGGCAAGTAAAAATGGGAATTCCTATAGTTGCTTCTTATCTTTTATTGCTAACGATGTCATACTTGGAAGTATCAGGTATCTTTTAGAATTTGTTCAAGCATGCGCATGTAAGGTATTATGACTATATTTCATGCAGTACAATCATTTTTGGTCAACAAAACCAAGAACAAAACTCGTCTTTTAATAAGATAGTGCCTTTGCCTATAAATCTTATAAACAAATATTTCAATATTTTTTTTATTTAGACAATAAGTGTTATGAAGCACTGTATCCATCTAATTGCGTTGAATCCATGAATAACACAACCTTTTCCTCCTTACAAAAATTACAATTAACGGATTAAAGTGAAATAGTAAAAATAGCATGTCCCTGTATCAAATCATAAACACTCTTTTACTAGTACTGGACGTTGTTTTAAATGTTTGCAATGTTAATCAAAATATTTACGAGAAAGAGAGAGAGAGAAAAGAGAGAGAGAGAGAGTACATGTACTAGTACATCAATCCATTTAAGAGGGAAGTGCGGCCATCTGTAAAACTGTAAACATTTCTGGAAATCGCTTGTTTCTGCCCGAAACTTACTAAACTGTTGCCAAAAGATAACAGAGCAATAAATATGAGGGTTTACATATTGTTTTGTTTGTATATTACGCAGGAACACGAATACAACGACGCCCCTTAAATATATGCGTACCTAATAATCCTGGCCTCGGGAGCGTGAAGCGATTTAAGGTTGTACAAAACAGATAAGCTAAAATTGTCCAAAAATTGATTTTTTTAATTTTTTGTTTTATATATACTCTCCCAAAAAAGAAACGCAACATGTAGTATTATTTTGCGAAAAAAATGTTTGTATATAAAATAACTTAAAGCAAGTTTTGTAATTATATGCTTAGGTTTCCATATTACCAGGGATGAATTTAACTGGCAAAATCTGATGTGCGATCAACCGTAACTGTTGCAAAATTAAAAATAGGAATATTGTTTGATTGGTGTTTCAAGAAAGTGGAAAGCGCTTTGCACGCCTAAATTTTTGTTAATTTTTATGTGTGTTAACAAAATAAGACTATCGCATGGATAAAATGTTTGTCCTTGTTAGCTGTAGGACGATTTTTACGTATGCCGAGATTAGACATTGTTTCGCGTAATATCGCAATAGGGCGTCTCGAAGCTGGAGAGTCACAATATGATGTTGGTCAACATTATAATGTTCACAAGAGTACAATCTCTCGTCTCTGGTAGATATATTTACAGACTTGGACGTCAAATGAGAGGCCGCAAACTGGTCGTCCGCGTATTATGAATGCGCAACAGGATCGCTATATACGTATTCTCAAACTACGCAACAGGACAGTTACAGCAACACAGACTGCTTCAAGCATACCTGCTCAGAATATCCGCACAAACATTGCGCATTCGCCCGCGAGAAGTTGGACTGCGAGCCAGACGACCTTATTTTGGTCCTATCTTTGGAAGACAACATCGGCGTGCACGGGTCGGGTGGTGCAACACAGTCAGGAACTGGACTCTAAGGAATTGGAGAAGAATCTGGTTTAGTGATGAAAGCTGATTTATGCTACAGCACCAAGATGGCAGGGTGCGTGTTTACAGGCGAAAAAATGAACGTTTTGCAAACAACTGTGTGGTAGAAGTTGACAGATTCGGTGGGGGCAGTGTTATGATGTGGGGCGCTATTTCGTACAATCAACGGACGTCACTGGTTCTTATTCCTGGCAATTTAACGGCGCAAAGGTATCGCGACGAGATCCTCCAGCCTCACCTTCTTTCAGTCATCAACACACAGAGAGATGTTTTTCAGCTAGACAGCGCCAGACCGCACACAGCACGTTCTACTGTCGACTTTCTTGCTGACCACAACGTGACTGTGTTACCCTGGCCATCAAGATCCCCGGATTTGAATCCCATTGAACACCTCTTGGATCAGTTAGATAAACGTGTGTGCATGCGTCAACCAGCCCCGCAAACTCTTCTGCAATTACAGCAGGCACTGCACGAGGAATGGCAAAGAATACCCCAGGTCCAAATTCAACGTCTGATTCAATCAATGCGGAGACGAGTTACAACAGTTTTGCAAGCAAACGGTGGCCATACAAGATACTGGTGTAATTGTGCAAATAAACATTCGTTAAACCTTTTCTTTGAATTTTGTCTTTTTAATTATTACAACTAACACAACGACTATCATTATGAAAGTTATTGGACTGTTTACGCAATGTATTAAGTATTTAAAAATTTTTTTTCTATCTGACAAAAAGAACTATATATGATAAGATTTAAATTTAGCCCCCATAATTCGACATTTTTTAAAGTGTTTCGGGTATATTAAAATGTTATGTTACATTTTAAAAGAGTTAATGTAGAATATATTTTTCACCTATTTATTTGATTTATTTGCACTCACTGGCAGTATATGACGTCAGAAGTGACGCTATTTCTAAAATTCAATCAAAATCAGTCAAAAATGGACATTTTTGTTATCTTTTTATGAATGGGAAATAAAGAGCGCATGCTTGAACAAGGAAAATTTTTTTGTCACTTATTAGTCTTGGCTAGATACATCTCTGATTAAAATATTTTGCTTGTTCATGCATGCGCTCTATGTTTTCTGAAAGACAAACTGCTTGAAAACAAGCTGTTTTATGCTAAAAATGCAAAAATGGCGGGAAAAGGTTGTCTATACGATGTCATATTTCTAAATTGTGGGCAGTTGAATCAAAATAAACATTATGTAAAACCATCACATATATATCTGTACAAAGAAAACAAAGAATTACAGTTAAATGATGATGTTCATTTTAGGGGGCCATTTTAGGCCCATATCATATATAGTCCTTTGTAAAATAATACATGTTGCGTTTCTTTTTTGGGAGAGTATATTTTGTTTTTTTGAATAAAATCTTTAAATATGTTGAATTTGAAAAGAATACAAGCTTACAATTTATTTATGCCCACACCGCCTCAAACATACCATTTGAATCTGCTATCAGTGGGGTGTAAAATGAAATAGTCATTATTATAATTTCCTATACCATTAATTTACTTTTCAAAATATTACACATATTTGTAATGTAAATGTAAAACCAGTACTTGTGAATTCTCTTTTAAGACGAAAGTTTGAAAAACTAAACGATCTCTAAAAATCTGTTTTCGTTTCAAATGATAAAAATACTTGCATAACTCTTTTGATACTTTAACTTCTTAATTCACATTATATTCAATGATCAATTACTAAATATTACCAAGCAAAGGAAGATAACTCTATTTTGAAGAAGCAAGGTAATATAACTCCATTAACTGTAACTCCCCTCCCCCACCAACTTTTTCCAAATGCTTTCACAATATTTTAACTTTGATAGAAGGCTTCATTCTCTCTCTTTTTTAAATATGTGAATTTGGTCATTTCTTTCATTGAAATTCCTGAGCAGGATAAAATAATACGACAAATATAAAACCCCCTTCCCAGCTATACATGTAACTCTTGCCTTACATGTAGGTGACATGAAATATTATTAAAAATGACAGCTTAATGGTTTTTCCTAAATATGCAGTCAGTTTTTATTCGTGTCAGTAGACGTTTTTAAACATTATATACATTAACACTAAATGACCATTTGCCACACCCGGCATTAAGAAACCCTACCCTATGCACTATATGAGTGTTTTGGACCCGCTCTAGATTCAAATCCCTACACTGGGAGACATGAGACGGCTTTATTTGCTTTCTTTATATGCAGTCATTTTTTATTCAGTATCAGCAGGAGTAAAGACGACGATTTTTTAACCCTAAGAATTAGATTCTAAATAGAATTTTGTCGCAGGAATATTTTGTCGCTTCTGCTCGTGGGTAAATTGTGAAAAGGGCTTTACTTGTAACCTGCTACTGTGATACGTATTTTTCATCTGTAGTCTCTGCATTTGTGTCTCTGTTTTCTGAAATAGCAAGGCTGACATGTTACAAATCGACAAATGTAAAGGTCGCATGTTTGTCAAATATTTGACATGACCATATATGGAAAAAAGTGACGTCACCGATAGAAAAGGCTAGCTATAGTCTGTCCCAAGATATTTATGCAACACATTTGGACAACTTTTAAAAAAATACACTTACCTGTGAAAGAAGTGCAATTGAAATAGTTGAAAGGGATATTTTCCAAGATAATTTCATTGACACATTATCATCTTTCACTCGGAAAAATTCACAGGAACGAAAACAGATTCCTTACGGAGATTTATAATGGATTGTTTACATTTTTTCTCCATTCGGAATACACTCGGAATACATCGCGCAATTTTTCACCGTTATCATCCAGGCTTGCTGCAATACAAAATCTCCGTAGACATCTCATTTTTTAGCATTGTATTGAAACCTGATAAGCTAACAGGGGCGTTTCGATTGAGAAATCTTGGAAATTTTTCATACTTTTTAATGAACATCGTTTGAACCCTGAGGTATTTATAAATATCAAGCAATTAAGCCAAATTTGAATCCAAAATATCTTGGGACAGAGTATAGCTGCAGTGAAAGGCATGCCGTAATCGCCGGAATGGGGACGGAATAAATGAAAAAAATACGCACTATTAGGTATAATCATATTATCTCTGGATAACAACATTTCTTAGGAAGTATGATTTTTGGGAAAAATAAATTATGAGCTTGGTTTACATTTAATCAAGAGAATGTATAAAAGATTCGGGTAAAGAGTTCGATCGATCTGCTTCTCGAAAAGCATCCTTATCGCTACCACAAATTTGGGACAACCCCCAACCCCCGAAAAAGAATAATTACACGGGGTCGGCCGGCTAGTCAATTAAATTTATTTAAAGTTATCAATAAGAACTTTCTAAAGCAATGGTTTTAAGATTTTGATTTATATGAGACATAATTAGAGAACACCCCTCCCCCTTTTAAAAAATAAAAATACCAAATTAAAGATAAGGTAAACTGTTGTTAAATTAAAATGTGTATAAATTATTTTTTAAAATGTTTCAATTTGTCGGTAATATATAGAAAAATCCTATAAGGTGAAAATTGGTAAAATGTTTTATTTCAAGCAATCATTACGGAATATAATCTGGCGTCCTGAATGTCGGTTCAATACAGACTCACTTTGTGAAGTTAATTGGTTAATAACATTTTTCTGGGGAGCTGTTATAATACAGCCACTTGTAAACACGTACTATTTACCATAAAGCAGCTGCTTAATTAATTAAATACATATATTTTCCCTCGAAAATAACTAAGTTTTGCAAGTCTTTTTATTATAACTTCAGAAAAATAAAAATTTTCTTTCACAATTCTTACAATTCAGAAGCAATGGGGCCTCATGGCGGTCTCTAAACCCCATGCCATGAAAAATATTCACCCCCATAGGCAATTTCTTGATCCGTTCTATTTCTGGAAAAGAGTGCGCATTAACTAATATTCCAATATAAATTACAGTTATTTTAGAGAAATAAGATATTAGTTATTTCTTTTGAACCCTTAATATCGTATAATACCATGAGAATTATATTATAGAAATTTGCGCATTAGTCACATTGGCCCAACGTTTTTTGTAAGACGTCTGTCTTCTTAATCACTTTGAGGTGCAAACTTAGGAACCATTAAGTCCAATGGTAGTTTCACAATTAAGCAGTTTATTAAAAACCGTGGTCGTATAGGTTTGTCAAAGTTACAAAATTTAATATAACAAAATCCAAAATCAAAATTATAACCCAAAAAATTAAACATCTATACCTTAACATCATTTTACATGGGATTATACAACATTTTACCTATGATTAACAGTTCCGACTAGTTCTGTCCATCTACGATGATAATGAGTAAACTTTATTGTTTAAATTCCAGAGTTTTGTTTTGCTTCCAAATACAGCAAAAAAACGGTCATAACTGTCCACCAAAGAATATTGAGATGCAGGTTTTGGGTCTCAAAGTCTCCCATATGAGTATGATGCATCGTTTACGTACAATATTAAAAAGCTCATAGTTATAGATCGAGACATTCATTCATATAGGGCTTAAAGGTTACAAAGGTTAAATAGATAGAACAAGCATTACATGAGTAGCTTGCAGTATCAAGGCTATCGATGCAGACACAGGATCGCCAAATATGACAATTTGTTTATATATTTTCAATTTGGAATTTACTGTGCCCGCATTCCGTAGCTGATTACATAAAATCATTTAGGACTACTGCGCAGTGTAACAAAAATCACAAAGTTTTTTCTGTTAGTCATCATTACAACAATTAATTGTATATGAAGGTATACATAAGTATCATAATGACCAATTTGTCATACTAACAATTCAAGGTCATAGCATGGCTATCTGGTTACATTTTACATACATCTCTTCCTGTTTGGTCCAGTTTCAATCATGCCTCAATAATTTTTCTAAAAATAATATTTTGATCAAATAAATATTGTCGTGCATTAAAAGATAATTACAACAGTTTTACTGAATATTATGTTTATTTTCGTCCATTCCGGCGATTACGGCATGTCTTTTCCCGCAGCAAGGGAGTTGCCATATAAGATCATGTCAAAATTCAACAAACTTGTAGACTTTACATTTGTCAATTTGTATCATGTCAGATGTGCTATTTCCGAACATGAAGATACAAATGCAGAAACTACGGATTGAAAGTGTGCAAAGCTGAAGGTTAAATTAACTAATAAAAACAATAAAGCTGCAAAATGTGCAACATATCAGAATTACACACATACATACTCAGGCTCACACACCAACACGATTGCATATTCGGATTTTACAAGTTTACATTTCTGGATTTTTTAAACAAGATTGCCACCTATATTCCAGCAGAGTGATTTGAAATTATTTTAATAATAATTTTCTGTTTTATTTACCCTGTTTGGTTGTTGCAGGCAGGCAGAGCTTAAGATTACATACTCTGGTCAATCCGTATGTGAATTCTTCTGCAATGATTTTATGACCATCTTTTTATTTACATGTACATGTACATCTCTCGTATAAAGTTATATAAACTTTCTATTTTTATCATGCTTTAAGTGAAAGAAAAAAAAATTATTACCTGGTGAAATCGATCCAAAATCAAAAGGACATCCACGTTACCACTAGGCCACGCATGACACACTTTACATGATGTCCGTTTAATATATTTGCCTTTATACATAATTGTATTAGAGAAGTCACTAATTGAAATATTTGTCTAATTTTCAGTACGAAGCATACCTTAAACTAAATTTAATTTAATGTAAACGTGTAGAATATAATTTCAGTCGAATTTCTTTGGTTTAAAGTAGTTCAAATAGTCAAATATCCAACATTTTATTGCATACTATTTATTTTTCAATATATCCTAACAATTGACAATAGACAATTTCTTTATTCTCTGAACTGCATAAATTACAGTGTTGAAAAAAATCACAAAAAAATGAACAATAATACATATAATATATACATTGCATGCATTGGAGTGACAATACAAAAGTGAAAAAAAAGTATGATTAGCAATTAACCTAGAGAGCTAACTCTCTCAATTATAACTTTAATGAATTTACACAGATTAATCAACAATTTTTATTAGTAGTATTAAAGAGTTGTTGAAATTTGTAAACATTTGGTTGTGTGTAGAAGTATGAAGGTATGTATATAACTCTCTCATCTTTAATTGTTATATCTGTACAATGAAATAAAAAATGAAATTCATCTCCTATCTCAATACAGTTACATATGGTACATATACGGTATGACGTAGTGCGATACTCGGACTACTTTAAGAACCGTACAAAAACAATAAGTCTCCAAATTTCATTCGGGAGACTTAATAATAAAGATTAAATAGAGATATGATCATCAAACATCAATAATTTAAAGATAATTGACAATTTCTGATTCTAAGGGGGTCAGGATGACCCCTTAGGGCCATGACTTACACGCCATAATGATCTGATGCGCCTGCATGACCTAAGGAGGAATAATTATATCTTTAGATTAAGGTGGGGATCTCAATGGTTTTTATGATATTTAATAATTTCTGGAAGAGCACTTGGGATCATGACTTACATACCATCTTAAATGCCTTGAACAAAGAAACAATAATATAATATGTACATGATATATGATTCAATTTAAGAACCCAGATATAGATCAATCATCTGTTTTGTAATACTTTCTATGTATATATACATGTACATGTATTAGTTTGTGTTCTGTTCTATACTATTCATGACTGTAGTATGGCCTAGTCTTACTTTAAATAACATTAAAAAATTGTCGAATATGTGACTTGGAACCCCCACTCCCAAACAAACTCAAATATAAACTGTTCTCCCCCCCCCTTCCTTTCGAATGATCTATTAAAATCAAAATATAATTTGGGTGTCTAAAAACTTTTATAAACTGGTAAAAAATGTTATTCTTAAAAAACATTATATTACACTTTGCATAATTGACAAATGATCTATTGAGATATGATCAGAGGTCATATTTCTTCCTTGGGATCAATAAGTAGTATTCATTGACAAGTTAAAATTAATAATAATAAATGATTCAAATTATAAATGTTAATACTCCACATTCACCCCCCCCCCCCCCAAATCTAACCTGGTTATAAAGATTCAGTCTTCTTGATACATTCTTACATGTGTACAGTAGCAAATTTTAAATCATTTCTTGATTGCCCTTTCTCTCGTGATTCACATTAACATTTTGGAAATTGCTTAATTCAATTTTTAAGATTTATAAACAAAATGTTATATGCATCACTTCCAAGTGTATAAGCCTATTTGGGGCAATTGTAAAGTCTCCTAAACAAAGCAGTGACATCATTAGGCTAGGATTCACCCACATGGATCAAACACTACTGTATAACATATGAATAAGATAAAATACATTATTATTTCTAGTTCTAAAATGTCAGGGTGTCTCCAAGGGGGCATAATCTACATACAATTTTACGCGCAATGACACAAAGAGCAAAAATAAATTATATGGTTTAGGGATGAGGATCTCAGATCTCAGAAGTTAACAAAATATACAGTGGGGGGGGGGGGGTTAAAGACAACACCTGGGGGTCATTAATGTACTTTACACCATTTGATGCATCATAATGACATTAGAAGATATTTTGTATTTTCCTGTTTCGTGGGGTCAGAACAGTCCCATAAGGTCATGACCTACATTGTATTTGATGCATTATAATACATTAAGAAAGAAATACTCCTTCCTTCCTATTATAATTCATATAAAATTATAAGTGTCTATACCTACTTACATGTAATACACAGATTTAATAAGAAATTGTTTATACAGGGTCAATATGGGGTCAACTCAATAGCTAGTGCATGCAGTCTGACAAATGAAAAAAAAAAACTTTTGCAACTAAAATGACAGAAACTTTACAAATGCGATAGGATAGGTAACGATGATAAGCTTATTTAAATATTAAAAGATGATAATACAGTATGCTGTCAAAGGGAGATCACATTTAGAAAGTGAAAGTAGAACTTATATATGTATGCTGGCATCTCATTATATTGTGGTACTGCTACTACATGTATTATGCTTACCTAAATTGGTCAACATCATAATGATAATCCAATTAAAACACAATAATGAATTCCTTTAGGTGATCTTAACTAATCCGTTTCTGCATACGGAAAATGTATGGGTGTTGCTAAAACGCAGAACGGAAAACGGAACGGAAAGCGGAATGGAATGGTAAAGATCATCACGTTTATCGCTTAAAAGGGTATAGACTGGCCAGAAACGATTTACTTTGTATCTTTTATTTATATCTAATGAATGATTATCAACATGTTGTTATCTTATTAATATTCATATGAATGTCTATCAATTATAGTATTGTATTCATTCGGCTTTAGTTGAGTACGGAAACAGAAAAATCAAATGTATACGAATTGTGAAACATTAACATGATTAAACGAGCAAATTAGCTATAACTTTTTACTTATTTTTCTTATATGGTATTGCTGGCATATCAGCGTAACGTACGCAGTTAGTGAAAGCGTTTTATGCGTGTTTTGAGTATTTTTATATTTCAAATATGACGCACATGTATATACTTACATCAAAATTGAATTTTCGGTGTTCTAGACGATCTTTTATCATACAGACGATACAGTATCATTGAGATGGAAGAAAAAAACCCAGTAGGACTGACGACATTAAAATTTAAAATACAGTAAACATTAAAATACCCGGTAATTTGTGAAACTAGTAATTTCTGAAACTAGTATTTTTAGCAATGCAATTTTGTTTACGTTTGCATTACTAAGCAGTTGTTTATTCCAGCAGCTATATACATATGATCCGAATAGAGAGCTCTAGACGTCGCCTGGTTTGATTTTCCGATTATATATTGGGACTATAGTCTGTCGATCCCAAAATACACATGTATTCATGCAGCACATTTGGACGATTTATAATGGAAAATGTTGACATCTTTTCTCCATTTGGAAGTCACTCAGAAGACCTTGCACAATTTTTCAACACTATCATCCGGGGCTGTTGAAATGCAAAACCCCGTAGACTTCTTTATTTTTAGCCGTGTATTTATACCAGCTGATAAGCTAGAGAGGACGTTTTAAAGAAAGAATAATGAGAATGTTTAATGCTTATAAAAGAGAATTGCTTGAACCCTGAGGTATATATAGATATACAGCAAAAAGTGAATCGATGATATTTTGTGACAGAATATAGTGGTCAATGCATGTACTGTTAATTTTGAGGAAATAAATATTCTTGAATAAATAATCTAATATTGCTAATCTTTCAAAAAAAATTAAAAAGGTACATAAAGTATATCGTTTTAGCATGATTAACAAATCTGTGAGGTAAATAACATTATATAAGATTTTCCGTTTTCCCTTCCGTTCCGTTTTCCGTTCCGCGTTTTAGCAACACCAATGTATATATACACGTGAACCCATCTAATCGACGAGCTGGGTAAAACTAGTACCCGCTAATGAGATATGCAGACCTGTGTTGTGTACCGGTACGTAACTTCAGACAAAGATTATTCATTTGTAACATGCATGTATTTTTATGACCTATTCTTCAAATCCACTTGCACTATTTTATTTGGTAAATAACAGCTTTAAGGTGGTGCAGGACACCTACGTATTGTGATGTACATGTATACTTTCTATTGAGATAAACAATAAAGTATATTAAATATTGATTAAATATTTACCCCCCAAATAATGTTACCTAACATGTCTGTAAGAGCATTGGGGTCCACGGTGTATTTTTGGTAATTTTACAATTGATATAAATGAATTTTCATGGGGATGGGGGTCTGGACCCCTCACTCCCACCCCTTCTCTAAATTTGTGCACACGATGATGTTCATGTATGCACACAGAAGCACATCTAAAACCGGCAACCGCCACGGGGAGGGGGCATAATTTAATTTTTAATTTTGTTTGTAATAATTCTGTAGACCATTATACTTTCTATGACATAAAATGTTAAGATTATTGATTAACTGAAAATTCACGCAAACAGTTCTACCCCAAATTGCACATAAAGTGCTGCTCATGTCACGATGTGTATTATCATATGGGAAGGGATCTCATCCTTCAGTTATGGAAATTATAAATTTTAATTGTATTACCGGAGCTTGCATATAGCCTTCATTTTTAATTAAACTGGTACAAAACAGTGTTATTTAGGGGCAAACACATGGTGCGGGTATTACTGTCTAATGACAGCATCTAGTTTTATTAAGGTCTTCCGTTTCCAACGGAAGACCTTATTGTTATTCTTCGGTTTCTTTTTCCCTATTATTAGGGTTTTCCGTTTTCAACGGAAAACCCTTCTGTTATTCTACGGTTTCTTTTTCTTTATTATTATATGTCACGACAGCCGTCGTGACTGTTCAGTCAAACACAACAAGAATTCGTTTTATATTTACAATTTTTATATAAAATAAAAACCAAACAAATATACATATTATAAACAATAAGATATTTAAGTTTTCTGATGTCCATAGTCTTCGTCACAGGCATGTAGAAGAGTAGTGGGTAGATATGGCATGGCGTGAGACAGTGGCGGACAGGTATAACCACGGCGATGGACTGCCAGAAACTGGATAGGGACCTTATTAAATTAAACAAATAAACATATTTTGAGTTACATGATTAATATACCTTACATAAACATAGGCTAAGTCGCACGGACTTAAAATATAACATTATGGCAACAACAGCACGCCATACAATAGCACGAAACCACAGCGAATACGATCACTGCATAACGTTAAGAGTATCACACTACTTAACACAGAAAAACCACGTCAAAACGATATACAAATACTCCGTACTACACGGACAATATACAAGCACCGAACTACACGGCAAAAATACAAGTATATCATGCATTTATATCGCAATATAAAGCACACACACTCGACACGCGACCACACAGGAACACGCGCGAGCAAGCACCTATGTTTAACAGTTCAACCTCGTAAAACCAGTATATCAAAAGTAACAAAAAATACTTAATATAAACTCCACAGTAATATAAAAAGACTGAGCCGTAGTTAAATTACAAAAGTATAAAATAGTTTAACTTACCCCTAATAGGAGAAAGGGTTACTCAAAACTTTAGCTGCTCATACCTGTCATGGGGAAAACGTGGCCACTGTCTGCCAGGTCTGCAATGCGGCAGTTTAAATAAAGTAATCGTACAATAGAAAAAAGCTGACCAATACGTACTATAGCTGACGACGTGTCCAGAGAGGTACACTACGGGTATAAAACTAGTTACACAGGAACGTTAAAGAGGGTCCCTACAGGATACTAATATGTAAAGAAAACAAATACAATACCAGTAGATACTGATTTGTGACAACACCTCCCCAAACAAAAAAAAGTTCGAAGAACTTTTAAAACAAAAATAAAATTCAAAAATACTTATGCAAAGATCTACAAAAAATATATTTACAAACGACTTAGACAGTCGGCTCCAACATTATCTGAGCCCTTAATAGATATAATTCGAAATCTATAAGGTTGTAATAATAATGCCCATCGCATCAATCGAGCATTGGATACTTTAGCTTGTGTCAAGTATACTAACGGTTGATGATCTGTTTCTAAAAGAAACTCCCTTCCGTATAGATATCTCAGGAACTTTTGCACTGACCATACTATCGCCAAGCACTCTTTCTCTATCGTGGAGTAGTTGACTTGCCCTTTAGTAAGTTTCTTGCTGGCATACGCGACCGGCTTCTTTACACCATCCTCGTACTGAAGTAACACTGCGCCAACTCCCAAATCAGAAGCGTCTGTCTGTAAAATAAACGTTTCATTCAAATTCGGCAATTTCAAAACAGGCGTTACCATAAGCGCCGATTTGAGGGCTGTAAAGGCGTTCTCCTGTGCTTCACCCCACACCACCTTGTTTGATAGGCCCTTCTTGGTAAGATCTGTCAGTGGTGCTGCCACAGCAGAAAAGTTTGGTATGAACTTGCGATAGAATCCTACCAGACCGAGAAAGGAACGTACTTGCTTCTTTGTAGAAGGTCTTGCGAAATTCGAAATCGCTGACACTTTGTCCGGAAGTGGTCGAAGTTCCTCGTTTCCTGCAATATGCCCAAGACACTCAAGACTTTTATATCCTATGAAACATTTGCTAGGTTTAACAGTAAGGTTCGCAGCACGAAGTCTCTGTAAAAAGTCTTTCATAACACAAACATGCTCTCGAAACGTACGAGTAAAAACAATGACATCGTCAATAAAGTTATCAACACATTGCATCCCTTCAAGAAGTTTTCTCATAAGGCGACTAAAACTAGCAGACGCATTGACTAACCCGAACGGCATCACTGAAAATTGGTACAAACCCATCGGAGTCTGGAACGCTGTGATCTCCTTCGAAGATTGCCCCAATGGTAACTGCCAGTAGCCCTTAGAAAGATCGAATTTAGACACATATCTACAACCTGACAATTGAACAAAAATGTCATCAGCGTTAGGGATTGTTTCAGCATCAAAAACAGTGATTTTATTGATTGCACGAAAGTCAATACAGAATCTATTAGTCCCGTCCTTCTTCTTCACAATAACTATGGGTGAACACTATGGACTTGACGACGGTTCAATTACGCCTGCTTCTATCATCTTCCGCACTTCTTCACACACGGTATCCCGGGAAACGAAAGGAAGAGGATATGGCTTCGTACGAACTGGTTCATTTGTCGTCAACTTGATGTCGTGGACTCCCAAAGTCGTCACACCAGGAACATCTGATAAAACATCTTCAAAATCGTCAAGTAATGTTCGTATTTCAGTCTTTTCTTCTTCAGAGAGTTCATCACTTACTGTTACTTCCCTAGCACCTTCTGTTCTTTCCTGTCCCGGAGAATCACACAGCTCATCTTCACCATCGTCTTCGTCGTCAGCAAGATCTACGACTGCAACTCCTGCAATTCCTAAAACACCTGCATCATTCTCATTGTCTCTGTCAATGTATAATTTCAACATGTTTGCATGAAATGTTTTAGTTTTACCGTCCATGTTAATTCTGTAATCTACATTACCAACTTTTTCAAGTATTTCATACGGACCTCTCCATTGCAATAAAAGTTTATTGTTTGATGTCGGCAACAAGACTAGTACCTTTTCACCCACTTTCATATCTCTCTTCTTCGCACGTTTGTTGTAGTTGACGCGGTACCGTTGTGTTGCCTTTTCCAGGTTCTCCTTGGCCATCGTGCATGTTGACTCGAGCCGCTCTTTGAGATCTACAATGTATTGATAAGTAGTACGAACTTCAGGATCATTTACCTCTTTAGTCCAGAGTTCACGCAAAATTCTCATCGGTCCTCTCACTGTTCGTCCATACACCAGTTCAAAAGGCGAGAAACCTAAACTTTCTTGAGTAGCGTCACGGTATGCAAATAAAGCTGCTGATAGATACTTGTCCCAATCCTTCGGTCGCTCTGCACATAAACGACGTAGAATCTGTTTCAGCGTCCCATTGAAGCGTTCAACAAGACCATTGCACATCGGGTGGTACGGTGTGGTCGTAAGCTGCCTAAAGGAAAGAAGGCGACTCGTCTCTGCCATCAGCTCTGACGTAAATTGCGTACCCTGGTCCGTAAGCATTTCTTTCGGAACTCCAATTCTACAAAATATATCAATCAAAGCTTCAGCAACTTTCTCTGTCTCTATACCTTTAAGTGCTACAGCTTCCGGATAACGAGTAGCAAAGTCCACCAGCGTCAAAATGTAGCGATTGCCCCGGTCCGTAGCTGGCTGTATCGGTCCTATCAAGTCCACTGCTACACGTTGAAAAGGGACGTCGATAATCGGCATTTCACCTAGAGGAACCTTTGTTGTCCTTCCTTTGGGAGTCGTTCTCTGACAAATGTCACACGATCTGCAATAACGACGCACATCTGCCTGCACCCCAGGCCAATAGAATTCAGACATAACTTTATAAGCTGTCCTACTTGAACCTAAATGTCCAGTCATTAATGAATCGTGTGCAAGAGACATTACTTTGTTTCTCAAAGGTTTTGGCACAATAAGTTGAGATATTTTCTTATTATTTTCAACTGTAGGTGATTGAAAAGATCGATAAAGAATACCGTTTTTCCGGAAGAATCGGACTTTGCTGCTTTCGTCTGCAGGTTGTTCAGCTAGCTGCCTTATCTTGTGCAACGATTCATCTTCACCTTGAGCTCTGATGACGTCATCTGGACTAAACGCAAGTTCTGGACCAATTATGTCAGGTACATGAAGAGGTTTGTCCTTCTTACCTTCCCGCTTCGCCTGCTGACGCGTCATCACCGCATTCACCTGACTCGACTTCCAGTTTTGATCTGGATCAGATGGGTCTCTGGCTTTTGGGATGTTTCCTATTATAAGCTCAAATAGAGGATATTTCAAACACCAAGTATCAACTTCACCCACAAAATATGGCGTATCAATACTCACACGAGCTATAGGTGCCTCAATCTGCGATCCATCTGCAAGGATGCAAAGCCGCTTGTTCCCTGTCAGTTGCTCCTCTGGAACTAACGCTTGACGAACAACAACCCCATTACACCCCGTGTCCCTCAACACTTTCACAAAATGTTCATTAAGTATACCATCACTTGTAGGCAAGCTACCTACCGATGCACTAGCGTTACAAGAAGTGTTCAGTATACTAAAATTGTTTGCTGCGGATACGGATGAGGTAGTAGTTACTGTAGTAAATGCAGCGCACTTGCCTGGATTACTGTAATCCGAAGATCCTTTCCCGTCGACTGCCATCCCAACAGAATTCCGTCCCTTTGAACACTGATATGAAAAGTGGCCTGGTTTTTTACACTTGTAGCACGTAATATCCATCCTTGGTTTGGGTGGTTGATCTTTGGGGTTCTCTGCAGTTTCCTTCTGATCTCGTTGAACCTGAGGTCTGGATTGGCTAGAATTCTGAGAATCAACTGATGTGTCCTTCCTGCTAGAATTGACTAATGTTTGAATGTTAGCACATCTTGCCTCCTTATATTGATCAGCCAAAGCACACATATCTTGTATATCATTGGGAATGCGTTCTTTAAGAAACAAAATTAAGTCTTTGTTGCATACTGATAGAAATTGATCACGAAGTACTAAGTCATATAGTCCTTGAAAAGTCTTGTTCACTTTCCCAATTTCTATCCATCTGTCGAGATAGCTCGCTAATCTAACAGAAAACTGGGTAAATGTCTCACCTCTCTCTGGGCGACATCTGCGAAAATGCTGTCTAAACCCATCCTCGGTTTTCTCGAAACGTTTCAACAGAGCTGCCTTCAGGGTTGCATAGTCTAGGGCCCTCTCTTGTGGCAGAAGAGAGTATACGTCCAACGCTCTTCCCCGTAGCAACGCACTAAGGTTTACCGCCCACGTTTCGCCGCTCCACTTCTGTGCTGTAGCATAACGCTCAAAACGACGTAAATATGAATCAATATCATCTTTTGTTTCTTCAAAGAAAGGCATTTTAGGCACTTTAGCAGAAGCATTACTAGAAATATCAGCTTTAGTTTCTTGTAACTGTTGTTCAAGCTTAAGTAACGTCTCTTTGTACTTACTTTCAGCTTCAGCAATACCTTTAGCTTCCGCTAACTTCATCCTCTCCAAATCCAGTTCTTCTCTCTTCAGCTGATACTCTCTCTCCTCTTTCTCCTTAGATCTCTCTGCTGCTCTCAACTCCCGATAATGAGTCTGCTGATCTATGATGAATTTCTGAAGGTCTGTCCCCTTCAACTCCATCTTTCTCCCGTGTTCTGTTAGCTCCTGTAGTGTTGGCGACTCCATCTTAACTACGCTAATTAACACAACGATCAACAAAATAATCTTACAGAAGAAAAAGCGTAAATAAAAACAATGCTTCTAGTATCAATATACCTGACCTCTCAACACTCGAGAGTTATTTCATATACACAACCTGAGCAACCTTTCTCCATTCGGGGCCCTTCCATATATCAACGCCATAAAAAAAAATCTGCCATTCCACTGAAAAATATAACAGAAGTATAAATTCTTAAGAACAATATCCAAAATAAACTACAAAAAAAATGTGTTGACTGAACAGCTATCCCACTTCTGACACCATTTGTCACGACAGCCGTCGTGACTGTTCAGTCAAACACAACAAGAATTCGTTTTATATTTACAATTTTTATATAAAATAAAAACCAAACAAATATACATATTATAAACAATAAGATATTTAAGTTTTCTGATGTCCATAGTCTTCGTCACAGGCATGTAGAAGAGTAGTGGGTAGATATGGCATGGCGTGAGACAGTGGCGGACAGGTATAACCACGGCGATGGACTGCCAGAAACTGGATAGGGACCTTATTAAATTAAACAAATAAACATATTTTGAGTTACATGATTAATATACCTTACATAAACATAGGCTAAGTCGCACGGACTTAAAATATAACATTATGGCAACAACAGCACGCCATACAATAGCACGAAACCACAGCGAATACGATCACTGCATAACGTTAAGAGTATCACACTACTTAACACAGAAAAACCACGTCAAAACGATATACAAATACTCCGTACTACACGGACAATATACAAGCACCGAACTACACGGCAAAAATACAAGTATATCATGCATTTATATCGCAATATAAAGCACACACACTCGACACGCGACCACACAGGAACACGCGCGAGCAAGCACCTATGTTTAACAGTCGCATCAACCTCGTAAAACCAGTATATCAAAAGTAACAAAAAATACTTAATATAAACTCCACAGTAATATAAAAAGACTGAGCCGTAGTTAAATTACAAAAGTATAAAATAGTTTAACTTACCCCTAATAGGAGAAAGGGTTACTCAAAACTTTAGCTGCTCATACCTGTCATGGGGAAAACGTGGCCACTGTCTGCCAGGTCTGCAATGCGGCAGTTTAAATAAAGTAATCGTACAATAGAAAAAAGCTGACCAATACGTACTATAGCTGACGACGTGTCCAGAGAGGTACACTACGGGTATAAAACTAGTTACACAGGAACGTTAAAGAGGGTCCCTACAGGATACTAATATGTAAAGAAAACAAATACAATACCAGTAGATACTGATTTGTGACATTATACTTTTTTTTCTTTTTCTGACTTTTTTGGAGCGTTATTTCTCAGAAACTATTCAACCGATTTACACCAAATTTTTAGGAGTTATAAAGCATCAATGTCGCTACTGATTGTTTAAATTTCAAATTATTACGTCACTTCCGGTTTCAGATATGGACGAATTTGTAAATTTTTAAGAGTAATTTTGTCCACGCATCTCCTCTGAAACTATTCATGATAAAAGCTTGAAATTTGCAGGGATTGTAGATGAATGTCTGTAGATTTCCCTCCATGCTTCCAATTGGGAAAAATGCGTAAAGCCTAGAAGCTCGCCTGAACCTGAAAATTAGCACCAATTTTTTTCACAAAATTTTCGCACATTTTCCGTAATATCTTTTAACGTATAAATATTTTGTTAAAACATGTAATGCAAAAGCTGTTTCAATTTGCACGGGCTTTTATTTGATATCAAGAAAAAGGGGCTGGCCCCTCAAATTAGGGGCCAAGAGGGCTCTAAAGTCTTTTTGCAATAACTTTTTAGTGAACAATAATTTGTTATCAATTATTGAAGCAAAAATGTTCATTGTTCAGCTGTTTATCTATACAGTACCATACTTAAGTCATATATTACGTAATTAGGGGTTTCAAGGGGCCAGAAGTTCAAAACTTTGATCATTAATATATGAAAAAGGAGAAATATTTTGAAAAGCAATGTAGAACAAAGGTTGTTCAAAATAATGTTTTGTACAATATGCTACCTTAAATGTTTTTGTTTATGTCCCCATTTAGGAGTTAAAGGGCCGGCCCCTAAAACACATTTGTACATATATCTCAAGAACGGTAAACATTTTGTGAACACTTGTTAAACAAAATATGTTTATATTTACAAGACCTTTCATTTGATGTCAAGAAAAAGGGGCTGGCCCCTCAAATTAGGGGTCAAGAGGGCTCTAATGTCTTCTTACAATAACTCTTTACTGAACAATATTTTGTTATTAATTATAGAAGCAAAAATGTTCATTGTACAGCTGTTCATCTATACATTACCATACCTCAGTCATATATTACGTAATTAGGGGTTTCAAGGGGCCAGAACTCAAAACTCTGATCATTAATAACTGAAAAAGGAGAAATATTTTTAAAAGCAATGTAGAACAAAAGTTCTTCAAAATAATGTTATTAACAATATGATACCAAAAATTTTGGTAAGGGGTTAAAGGGTCGGCTCCTAAAACGCATTTGTACAGATATCTCGAGAACGGTTTACAATTCATGAACACTTGTAGAACAAAATATGTTTATATTAGCGAGACCTTTTATTTGATAGCCAGAAAAAGGGGCTGACCCCTCAAATTAGGGGCCAGAAGGGCTACTAAGTCTTTTCATAATAACTCTTTTCTGACCAATAATTTGATATTAATAAAAAAAAAAAGCAGCAAAAAAGCTTTTATTAAGCTTAATTTAAAACCGAAACCCGTTTTAAAATCGGACGATGCATTACAGAGATATCGGGGTTTAAAAATTGATTTTTCCGGAAATTTTGATTCCACGTCCTTGGTTTAAAAAATAGCGTAATGTTTATAGTAAAATTAACTCGTACCAAAAATAATTGTTAAGTCGTACTTGAACACATTCGGATTTTTTTTGTTAAGTCGTTCATGTAATCGGAAAGGTGTTTGTTAAGTCGTACTTAAAATCATTCGTATTTTGTTAAGTCGTACCAGGAATAATTCGATTTTTTTCATATTTTATATTTTAGTTACTCTTGCTATTGGTTTAAGAGCTCTGCTTCTTCCAGGAATTTCCAGCTTTACTTCCGACATTAACGGAAGACCCACTCGTTGCTTTGCAACGAGCTTTGCTCTAGTTTTTATTCTTTTTTTTTTTCTTCCCATTTTTGTGCACGCGATTTCTTAGAAACGGCTCAACCGATCTCCATCGAATTTTCAGATGTGATAGATAGTGGTCTGAAGTTGATAGGAAATTTTTTGCATTGATGACGTCACATCCGTTTTGGAGATATTGATATTTTTCTATTTTTTATATGGGTATTTTGTCTGCGGCCGTTCTCCTAAACTATAAGAGATTTTGACCTCAAATTTCTACGGTTGGTAAACGAAAGATTGAAGTTTTGCATGATTGTTGTTTTGTATGTTTAGCACTACTGGCGCCAAAGCTCGCTATGGCTCGAAAATTGACATTAAAAAAGCGTCGTAATTTTTTGTGCTTTTCTCTCTTTATCTCTTTTCTGGAAAATATTTTGTTAAAACATGTAATGTAAAAAAAGTTTATATTTACAAGACCTTTCTGCTGATATCAAGACAAAGGGGCTGGCCCCTCAAATAAGGGACCTAAAGGGCTCTAAAGTCTTTTACCCATAACTCTTTACCGAGGGATATTTTGTAATAAATTATAGAAGCAAATATGTTTATCTTACAAATATGAAGCCAAGCAGTGTAACGATTTTCTCATATGTTACGTAATTAGGGGTTTTTAGGGGTCAGAAGTCCAAAACTTTGACCACCTGTATCTCAAAACGGAAAAATATTTTGAAATGCTGTATAAAAGAAAAGATGCTCAAAATGATGTACTTAACACCATGCAACCTAAAAAATTTGGTTCAGCGGCCCCAATAAGGAAATAAGGGACCGGCCCCTAAAACATTCTTTCTCAGATATCTCAAGAATGGTAACGAATTTCTGAACACTTGTTGAACAAAATGTCTTTATAATCAAATGACCTTTCATTTGATACAAAGAAAAAGGGGCTGGCCCCTAATATTAGGGACCTAGAGGGCTCTAAAGTCTTTTTACTATAGTTCTTTACTGAGGGATATTTTGTAATAAATTATAGAAGCAAATAAGTTTATCTTACAGTTATGAAGCCAAGCAGTATAACGATTTTCTTATGTGTTACGTAATTAAGGATTTTTAGGGGTCAAAAGTCCAAAACTTTGCTCACCTATATCTCAAAAAGAAAAAAATATTTTGAAATGCAGTATAAAAGAAAAGATGCTCAAAATGATGTCCTTAACAACATGCAGCCTAAAAAATTTGGTTCAGCGGCCCCAATAAAGAGATAAGGGACCTGCCCCTAAAACATTCTTTCTCAGATATCTCAAGAATGGTAACGGATTTCTGAACACTAATTGAACAAAATGTCTTTATAATTAAATGACCTTTCATTTGATACCATGAAAAAGGGGCTGGCCCCTAATATTAGGGACCTAGAGGGCTTTTTCCTATAGTTCTTTACCGAGGGGTATTTCGTAATAGATTATAGAAGCAAATATGTTTATCTAACAGTTATGTAGCCTAACATTATAATGATTTTTCTCATGTGTTACGTAATTCAGGATTTTTAGGGGCAAAAGTCCAAAAATTTTATAACCTATATCTCAAAAAGAAAAAATATTTTGAAATGCAGCATAAAAGAAAAGATGCTCAAAATAATGTACCTAATAACATGCAACCTTACAATTTTTGTTCAGCGGCCCCAATAAGGAGATAAGGTCCGGCCCCTAAAATATTCTTTCTGAAATATCTCAAGAACGGTGACGAATTTCTAAACACCTGAAACAAAATAGTATCAGGCACTTAAAATGAAGATCCTCTTTTCCTGTTTTAAATCATGTATAGCTGTTAAATAGCAAAATCAAGATCGAACATAAATCTCCATTTCTAAAATCAGACGGAAGACCTCCTCGTTGCTCGCAACGAGATCGTGTCTAGTTTTATGTTATTTTTCTTTGTCAATTTTTAGAACTGTTTTTATTGTGAATTAAGACCCTTTCGACATTTGCAATATAAATTGATAAACTTTATATTTTGGCTTTATTTTAATATTTGGTTGAATTTCGAAGTCCTCGAACAGATCCTTTATTCCCCGGTATCTCAGCAAAGCAAATTGCACTGAGAAAACCGTTGTAACATTTTTGGGCTACAACTTGAGGTCATTGTTATACCCGCACTTTCTAAAGAAAGTTCGGGTATATTGTTGTTACCCTGTTCCGTCCGTCCGTCCGTCCGTCCGTCCGTCCGTCTGTCACGTTTTACTTTCTCAAACTGCTCTTACATCTTTTAAACCAGCAAACTGAACTCTTGGAGTTTGATTTGGGGTATCATGTTGTTTTGTAAAAAGGTTTCAAAAATTCTCTGTTAGTCCTGGGGGTCAAATAATTGGAAAAAAATGACGTTTTTTCACAAAAAACCTTCTTCCTCGAACTCCTCCTACATTTTCAACAGTAGACAAATCATCTTTTGGAATATGTTTTAGGGTATCCTATAGATGTGCAGTAAGGTTTCGGAATTTTCAATTTTGTCCTGGGGGTCATTTAATGGCTAAAAAATGACGTTTTTTTTTTTTTACCAAAAAACTGGTTTCAAAAACGTCATTTTTTTGGCAGTAGCCAAATGATCTTCTAGAATATGATTGGGGGTGTCATATTGAGGCGTGATCAGGTTCCAGAATTTTTTTTTTATAAAGGGGATCAGTGGGCAACAAAAAATGACGTTATTTGGCCAAAAAAATATGGTTCCCAGAACTCCTCTTACAACTTTTGGAGTAGCTACGTCATCTCTTGGGATATAATTTGGGCTGTCCTATAGATGTGCAATAAGGTTTTCAAAATTTAAATTTCATCCAGGGAGTCAAAAAGTAGCAGAAAATTGACGTTTATCATTAAAAAAGAAAACATTGATCCAAGAGCTCCTCTTATGATTTAATGGATAGACAATTATATCTTGGGATATGATAGGGACTGTTCTAAAGATGTGCAGTAAGGTTTTCAAAATTTAAATTTCATCCAGGGAGTCAAAAAGTAGCAGAAAATTGACGTTTATCACTTCAAAAAAACATAGATCCTAGAACTCCTTTTATGATTTAATGGATAGACACATCATATCTTGGGATATGATAGGAACTGTTCCATAGATGTGCATTACGGTTTTGAAAAATTAAATTTAACCCTGAGGCCCATTACCTACCGGAACATACCTTTTAATGCCTTTTAAGGATCAAGAATATATATATATGGTTAAGGGGTGGGGATCTCAACCGTTTTCGAGATATTCGTGCACTTCCTGTTCAAGGGGGGTCATGACCACCCCCGGGGCCCATGACCTACATACGGTTTGATGCCCCTTGACACAAGGAACAAGAAAATATATGGTTTAAGGGTGGGGATCTCAACTGTTTTGAAGATATTAAGGGACTTGCTGTTTGAGGGGGTCCGGAACACCCACAGGGCCCATGACCTACATAACATTTGATGCCCCTTGACATCAGAAACATGAATATATATGGTTTGGGGGTCATGATTATAACAGTTTCTGGGATATATGGTAATTTCAAATTCCTGGGGGGTGGGGATGACCCCCAGGGGTCAGATCTAATAAACCTTATATATTGCCAGTAACAGCCAATATATGATTATGAAAACCCTATATTATTATCTTCGTCCGTTTTCAAGTTACCATTTACAATAGAGTCTACGATTTTTCCTACAAGGTTCAATGTTAGACCCCACACCCTTTTGACACCCCCCTCCCCCGAAAAGTGGTTGTCTAACCCAAAATGAGAAAAATCAAACCAGGGTGCACAACTAGATATGCAGGCCTATCATATCCTAGAGTTTTGTACAATTCTGTTCAGCCATCTCTGAGAAACAAGTTCAGAGCAGGAAAGAAGAAAAAGAAGATGAAGAATAATAATTATACATGTATTAAGAACCGTACAAAAACAATAAGTCTCCAAATTTCATTCGGGAGACTAAATAATAAAGATTAAATAGAGATATGATCATCAAACATCAATGATTTAAAGATAATTGACAATTTTTTATTCTAAGGGGGTCAGGATGACCCCTTAGGGTCATGACTTACATGCCATAATGATCTGATGCGCCTGCATGACCTAAGGAGGAATAATATCTTTGGATTAAGGTGGGGATCTCAATGGTTTTTATGATATTTGATAATTTCAGGAAGAGCACTTGGGATCATGACCTACATACCATCTTAAATGCCTTGAACAAAGAAACAATAATGTAATATGTACATGATATATGATTCAATTTAAGAACCCAGATATAGATCAATCATCTGTTTTGTAATACTTCCTATGTATATATATATATGTACATGTATTAGTTTGTGTTTTGTTCTATACTATTCATGTTCATGACTGTAGTATGGCCTAGTCTTACTTTAAATAACATTAAAAAATTGAGAAATATATGACTTGGAACCCCCACTCCCAAACAAACTCAAATATAAACTGTTCTCCCCCCCCCACCCCCCTTTCGAATGATCTATTAAAATCAAAATATAATTTGGGTGTCTAAAAACTTTTATAAACTGGTAAAAAATGTTATTCTTAAAAAAAATTATATTACACTTTGCATAATTGACAAATGATCAATTGAGATATGATCAGAGGTCATATTTCTACCTTGGGATCAATAAGTAGTATTCATTGACAAGTTAAAATTAATAACAATAAATGATTCAAATTATAAATGTTATACTCCACATTCACCCCCCCCCCCCCAATCTAACCTGGTTATAAAGATTCAGTCTTCTTAATACATTCTTACATGTGTACAGTAGCAAATTTTAAATCATTTCTTGATTGCTTTTTCTCTCGTGATTCACATTAACATTTTGGAAATTGCTTAATTCAATTTTTAAGATTTATAAACAAAATGTTATATGCATCACTTCCATGTGTATACGCCTATTTGGGGCAATTGTAAAGTCTCCTAAACAAAGCAGTACTGACATCATTAGGCTAGGATTTACCCACATGGATCAAACACTTACTGTATAACATATGAATAAGATAAAATACATTATTATTTCTAGTTCTAAAATGTCAGGGTGTCTCCAAGGGGGCATAATCTACATACAATTTTACGCGCAATGACACAAAGAGCAAAAATAAATTATATGGTTTAGGGATGAGGATCTCAGATCTCAGAAGTTAACAAAATATACAGTGTATCATATCATTTCCTATTTCATAAAGGCGGGGGGGGGGGGGGGGGGGGTTAAAGACAACACCTGGGGGTCATTAATGTACTTTACACCATTTGATGCATCATAATGACATTAGAAGATATTTTGTATTTTCCTGTTTCGTGGGGTCAGAACAGTCCCATAAGGTCATGACCTACATTGTATTTGCTGCATTATAATACATTAAGAAAGAAATACTCCTTCCTTCCTATTATAACTCATATAAAAATGATAAGTGGCTATACACCTACTTACATGTAATACACAAATTTAATAAGAAATTGATTATACAGGGTCAATATGGGTCAACTCAATAGTGCATGCAGTCTGACAAATGAAAAAAATAACTTTTGCAACTAAAATGACAGAAACTTTACAAATGCGATAGGATAGGTAACGATGTTAAGCTTATTTAAATATTAAAAGATGAAGATACAGTATGCTGTCAAAGAGAGATCACATTTAGAAAGTGAAAGTAGAACTTATATATGTATGCTGGCATCTCATTATATTGTGGTACTGCTACTACATGTATTATGCTTACCTAAATTGGTCAACATCATAATGATAATCCAATTAAAACACAATAATGAATTCCTTTAGGTGATCTTAACTAATCCGTTTCTGCATACGGAAAACACAGACATGTATGTATGGGTGTTGCTAAAACGCGGAACGGAAAATGAAACGGAAAGCGGAACGGAATGGAAAATATCATCACGTTTATCGCTTAAAAAGGGTATAGACTTGCCAGAAAGGATTTACTTTGTATCTTTTATTCATATCTAATGAATGATTATCAACATGTTGTTATCTTTTTAATATTCATATGAATGTCTATCAATTATAGCATTGTATTCATTCCGGAAACGGAAAAATCAAATGTATACGAATTGTGAAACATTAAAATGATTAAACGAGCAAATTAGCTATAACTTTTTACTTATTTTTCTTATATGGTATTGCTGGCATATCAGCGTAACGTACGCAGTTAGTGAAAGCGTTTTATGCGTGTTTTGAGTATTTTTATATTTCAAATATGATGTACATGTATATACTTACATCAAAATTGAATTTTCGGTGTTCTAGACGATCTTTTATCATACAGATGATACAGTATCATTGAGATGGAAGAAAAAAAACCGTAGGACTAACGACATTAAAAATTAAAATACAGATAACATTAAAATACCCGGTAATTTGAGAAACTAGTAATTTGTGCCCCCCCCCCCCCCACTTTTTCTAGCAGCAACAAATTTTTTAAAATTTACATCTAAAAAATTGAATTATCATGGAGTTTCCCCCCCCCCCCCACTTTTTTGGGAGTATGTAAAAAATCAACATGAAAATAAGGAAATGAGAAGTGAAATTGAAGTTATATACTACGCCAGCCCCCCCCCCCCCCCCCCATATACACGTGAACCCATCTAATCGAAGAGCTGGGTAAAACTAGTACCCATTAATGAGACATGCAGACCTGTGTTGTGTACGTAACTTCAGACAAAGATCATTCATTTGTAACATGTATCATGATGATATTTTACATTAAATTTGCTTAAAGTACACGTGGGTAAATATAGGCTAAATATACCGCAGCAATGATTAGAAACACGTGTACAGATTCATTCATAAGATTATTTTCCGCTAATCAGTAGATAGAGAATTCTTAAGAGATGAACTAGGGGTCATGCGTACATCATTAGGGGAATTGTAGTACTGATATATGATAAGAAACACGGAACCGAGTTAGTGGCTAAGTGTTAAATATAAAGTACGATATAAACTGACCACGGCGCGTCGGAGTAAGTGAACGCGTTGTGATATAAACATATAAGGGTACGGAGGTTGAGGTGACGTAGGTTAGGGCATATAGACGGCGGAGATAGGACTTTTGGATTAGTGGTAAACCGAAGTCTTGTCTGCGTTGTTCTATATTCAGGTAAGATCATATTATTAGTTGTTCAGAGAATTTCAATATTTTATAATTATTATGTATTATATTGAGTTGTAAAATGGTTAAAATTGGAATGTTTATAAATTATAAAAATAAAAGGTTAATAATATTTAATAAATGAGTGGTAAACCGAAGTCTTGTCTGCGTTGTTCTATATTCAGAGCTTGGGTCAAGAATTTACACCCCAGAGCGGGTAGGACGCCACTCCCCATAGCGGTGAGCAGTCCAGATTCCTTCGGTTAAACAGCGATTTCAAGATCCCGTACATTATGACAATTTTACCCCAGTAACACCAAGAATTGTCATAATACATACATGTATTTTTATGACCTATTCTTTAAATCCACTTGCACTATTTTATTAGGTAAATAACAGCTTTAAGGTGGTGCAGGACACCTGCATATTGTAATGTACATGTATACTTTCTATTGAGATAAACAATAAAGTATATAAATATTGGTTAAATATTTATGCCCCAAATAATGTTACCTAACATTGAAGCGCAATGGGTTTGAGCGTTTCCATGTCTCTAAGAGCATTGGGGTCCAAGGTGTATTTTTGGTAATTTTACAATTGATATAAATGAATTTTCATGGGGGGGGGGGGGTCTGGACCCCTCACTCCCACCCCTTCTCTAAATCTGTGCACAGGATGATGTTCATGTAGGCACACAGAAGCAAATCTAAAACCGGCAACTGCCACGGGGAGGGGGCATAATTTAATTTTTCATTTTGTTTGTTATAATTATGTAGACCATCATACTTTCTATGACATAAAATGTTAAGATTATTGATTAACTGAAAATTCACTGCAAACAGTTCTACCCCAAATTGTATATAAAGTGCTGCTCATGTCACGATGTGTATTATCATATGGGAAGGGATCTCATCCTTCAGTTATGAAAATTATAAATTTTAATTGTATTATCGGAGCTTGCATATAGCCTTCATTTTTAATTAAACTAGTACAAAACAGTGTTATTTAGGGGCAAACACATGGTGCGGGTATTACTGTCTAATGACAGCATCTAGTTTTATCTGGTAGTGATTGTACATTGTAAATAGGGTGCCTCAAAAAAGCGGGATTGTTCTCTAACGTGGAAAGGACCTTTAAATATCCATGTTGCTTGAAGAGTCATGTCTAAATATAGACGCATTACTTAGACGACCATATTCACAGAGCGGGCATGTTCCGTATGTAGGCGAAATCCACATACAATGTATTCGCATTTCTCTCGTACACAGCAGCCACCGTTTGAATTTCATAAATAGAGTTATGAAGATGACAATATATTCTGTATTTTGATGTTAACATATATAAATTTGATTTCAACTGTCTAGGGTGTTTAAAGGGGCATGGTCACGATTTTTGTCAAAAACAATTTTTCCGATTTTGATGTTTAAAATGCTTCAGTATAGCATTTTTAATAGGCATCTAAAATTTAAGTGTCATATGTGCAGTTATACGCGAGTTACAGAGCTTACCATTCTTTGTTATGTAAACAAAGCTCTTGTTTACGTTTTGAATGTTAGAGTTAAAATTCTAGTTTTAGACCAGTTTCAAATGTATTGACTTAGATTGGGGCTTTTAGTTGCAAAGTAAAAACAAACATATTACATAGATGCATAAACATGTGAAACGTCAAATATCATATTGGGGTTAGATTAACATAGATAACAGTATTATAGAACTATTTAGACCATACAAGGCTCTCTTGCGATACACCCTCACTTTCGTTGATGTTAGATAGATTAAAACTATTAACTTGTTGGTAAAAATTGTTCTAATTTACCCCAAAAATATATTTACATGAGCATGGCATGCAGGATTTAAATGAATGAAGTTATTGGGCTACGACTTGGGGTCATTGTTTTATCTGGTAATAATAGTACATTGTAAATAGGGTGCCTCAAAAAGTGGGATTGCTCTTTAACGTGGAAAGGACCTTTAAATGTCCATGTTGCTTGAAGAGTCATATCTAAATATAGACGCATTACGTCGACGACCGTATTCACATGGCGGGCATGTTCCATATGTAGGCGAAATCCAAATACATTGTGTGCGCAATTCTATCGTACACAGCAGCCACCGTATGATTTTCATAAATAGAGTTATGAAGATGACAATATATTCCGTATTTTGATGTTAACATATATCAATTTGATTTCAACTGTCTAGGGTGTTTAAAATACCATTCTTTGGAGCTACGTACATGAATAAATCTAATCATTAGACTGGCTCTTCAAAACCGTCAGAGATGTAATCATAATTATCGCATGTTTCTGTATTTACCTATAGCTTCATCACCGATATATACTTCTTAAATTAATTTGTTGCTTTTAGCAACCTGTACATGTATTTTTAAAAAAAAACATACTCGTTCATTTCATAAAAAGAGGGGCTTATCTTCATTAGCCAATGGTTTCTGAACTGCACCGCTCCTCACAAACCCTTGGAACATCGTGCTATCAAAAGTTGGGATATTTTTCGCCACTTGATCTCCTATCCTTTGTATAAATAACTACATAGTAACCAATCGCCTAATCTAAACATGACTTATATTGGGGAGATTAAATGCAGCGTTCTCACATTTCAAAGGCATTAATATATATTTCTTTTTATAAAAGTTAGATTTTTAGAAATATGTCTCTTTGAAACAAAAGTCAGTTCTCAAGAACTTATCTGACTCTAAACGTTGATATTGGTAAGTTAAATTTGTTTCAAAGAGGCAGTTTTTCCATAACAACGAAGAAACTCCTTCTATATGGCGTGAATGCGTGTAACCATTTTCAAATTTATTTTGTGGTTTTATAAAATTGAGTGCAAACTTTTGAGATAAAATTCTACACTGCTTTGTGTACAACGTAGCATGCAAAAAAGACTTGCATCGAATTCATATGCAACTCCTTTAGAAAAAATAGCATAGATACTGCAACACTTCTTCAAGAAATATTCCCAAGCAATGCTTTTCGACTGGCAGAAGAATTTAGCAACCATGTTGTTTATGTATTTTATATATAGATTGTCATTATTTTTATAAAATGTTTGGTTAAGGTACATTTTTTTCGCAAAGAAGTATATATATATATATAACACTGTACAATCATGGCTGAATATTTTCATCAAGTAAGTTCGTTTTAATTATTCGTTAATAATTTTTTATTTGTAAACCAAATCAATACCAAAGATTGTAAAATCTTTTCAGGTTTCAAAATCTAGATTTTTGCTGTTTACCACTGTCTGTATACAGACCGTTCTGACATTGACTACGCATGCGCCACAAGACTGTCCTCTGTCCTTGCCCTGCGAGTGTAACGGGAATTAACAGATCGTCTACTGTAGCAACAAAATCCTTTCTAAGCTGCCACCTATTCAAAGGTCTCAGTGCAAGTGGACATTTTATCTCGATGACAACGGGATCGAGGTCATTCCTGATAACTATTTTAATGGTGTGGAGGTCAACTTTCTCTCCTTGGAAAACAACGATATTCACACTATTGGTGAGAATGCATTTTAGGGAAGTGAAGACTCCTTGAATTATCTCCATCTTGAAAACAACAGTCTGACCGAGCTTCCAAACGCAATAGGAAAACTTCGGCAACTAACCGGTGGGTTCATTCAATGAAATCCAATGGTGGATTTAACAGAGACAGTGATTAAAAACATTACTTCTTGTCTTCAGTTAATCAGTTTTGGTCCTAAGTCTATGACAAAATGGCCAAAGAATATCAACTTTCTTATAAATATTTTCTCTATAGATTTAAACGATGTACAATATCCCGAGCAACCAGAGGACACGTTTTCTACGTTAAAAAATAACTTGGTGCTCATAAACCTCTACAATACTGGACTAACAAAACTGCCATCTTCCAGAAATGATTGTCAAAATATGTCTTCAATGATTTTCCGGGGAAATAAGAAATTATCGGCAAACTCAATCACTAAATCTATACCTCGGGGTTTTCCATTTTTAACATCGATAACTTTTCAAGACAACGGATTAACTACATTGCCATCAATATTTTTTAAATCGACTAGAATAGGAAGAACAGTAGTTAGAGATAAACCAATAGTTTATCTTCGATATGACACTTTTCCGCTACATCTGAGATAATATCGGCATTATTTACCATTTAGTGGTACGAGACTCACCAGCACCAGTTATCAATAAAAAACAGCCAGATTCAGGAAATTCAAGATGGAGACTGCAGCAGTCTATTTAACTTGGGAGTCCTTTTCTTAGGCTATAATCCTCTCTCACTGATCTCAGAAAATGTGTTTTTGAACAATAAACAACTGGGTAGCATTGCATTAGACCATATCAACTTAACGACAGTACCTAAAGCTTTAATGAAAGCACTGTCTTTTCAAACAGTGGATATGACCTCATGTCCAGTGGTTTGTTCCTGTAAAAATATTGGGTAGATCAAGTCTTGGAAAAGCATTCCTACGTTTTATGGATCTTGTTATAATCTTAATGGAACCAGTTTGATGATCTACATTACAGATCAAATTCCTAAATGTCCTTAAGTCAATGGATGTATCATAGACCTGTTATAATATGTTTATAGTAAAAGTAATATTTTATATATATATATATATATATATATATATATATATATATATATATATATATATATATATATATATATATATATATATATAATTATTAAAATTTCAACTTATCTAATGATATTTTCAATGTGTTTTACAATTTTTTACTCTGCATTTTCAAGGATGGGGACATTTCTCGGTTTAATTGTAATTTTATAAATATAATTGTCGTAATTTATTTATCAAATTCAAAATAAACAAATGACAAAAATTAATTTCCGTTTTCTTAAATGAAAAATAAAATGATATTCCTAAGAAATGAGTGTTCAAACAGTTTTCTGTTTTCAATCAGGATTGTTTATTAATTTTTGCTGCATGCTTTGAGATTTAATGTCATGGAATATAAAAAAACAGGTTTTCACATAAAAATGTTATCAATCATTTGATGTACTCTCAAATTGCTGGTTATTATTTGCATCAATGTTAGGTATAAAAAAGGGATTTCAAATTTTTATCTCGAAACTATTTTTCTTCGCAGTTTATGTCCCAAGTACATGTAGATGTAGTTCACAAATGCAGGCACGTAGCATCACCCCCCCCCCCCCCCGCCCACATTATTTCTCGCAGCAAACATTTTTCGTAAATTTGCATATACTTGATTGGAATTGCCCAATGGAACATCATGGAATTGCCCCAACCCCAGAAATTATGGTACTGCATACAGGGTTATTTACCCCACTGTAATTTTCGGCCATTTACACTTGCAAAAGGTTTCGCCCCGTCTTGAATTCGTCCAAATGCAGTTGTGTTCACAGAGATAACTCGCACCCACCCACCAACACACGTAATAGGATTTTCAAGGTTTGCAACTTTTTTTGCCTGTCAATGTTTTTCTTTAAAAAATGATGCTACATGCCTGGAATATCTACCGCATATCAAATATTTTTAATCAGTAAATGGATGTTTTTCTCACTATGACTTATCACTGATTGAATAAATTAAATGTTAGTTTTGATAAACGGGATGCTATCGTTTCTTTCAAAAATCAAAATCCCACAGTTCGCCAATTAAATCATTTTAACTACTTTTTAATTGCTTTTAATAAAACTGCATAACATTTGAAATTTTATTATATTTGTTTTGTGCTTTAAAATGATCCATACATGCTTACTTATGAATTTATGTAAGCCAGACGCGTTTAAATAAAACTAGTTAAATGATAGTGCTAAATAGGCTCATTCAGTACCTCAGCTGTGTATACATCAAACGGAATAAATGTGTACACATGTAATAAACATGTAATAAACAGTGACTTTAAGACCAGACACGATCCATCTTCCATTATTTCCTAAATAATCGCCTCAAAGTGAAGTTTTCCTCTACATAATTCCATGAGTAAATTTCATGTTAATTATGATTTCTTTTTATTTGGATATCATTATATTTTCATAAGCATTCAGTTGCATGCTATTATAAGGAAAACAAAACTATTCGAACTCCAAAGTTAGCCTGGTAGCATGTATTTTTGGGCTTTCACAGTTTAAAACGCAAATAAATCAGGAACAATTTTCATTGAAAATTATCTTTAAAAACCATCGAGGAGCGTCTCCAGTATCTCGTGTGTCCTTAGATGATTCAATCATACTTTATTTCTTATGTTAAGAGATATGACAATTCAATATTACAAGCGATAAACTAAAGAACAATGCAGTTTTGAATTAGTCTGTTCTGATATAACACTGACGTACTGTTGAATTAAAAGATTTTTAAAAAACTATTTTAACATGTTTCTAAAAGGCATTTAATACTTCCTTAAATGTGTTGAATGAGAACAATAATTATCAAGTTGTTTCCGCTTGATTGGTCATTTCATGAAGATGTAACCTTAGCGTTTTAAATGTAATACAGCTTAAAGCGTGTTCAAACAGACAGTAACAATTCTGGAAAATGGAGGTGTCTATGGTTGTGTTTGCAATTTTCATATTATGTGTTCGACCAATTCTGGGTTCTGAAAGAAATGATAAATTGGACAAAACTACGCAAGGCTTGACAAGTTATACGTACGTGTATCCAAACCGGGACAATGTGGTCACACTGTCAAGAAACTGTACTGTGAAACCTGTGTCCGAAATGGTGAGACATGACATCAAAGAACTTCTAGATGCTGGAGTCAAACTCATTATATTTAATCTTAACTTTCAAAACCATTCCGGAAAATTGCCAGGGGAAGCTGAGTCTGATATTTACAAACCGTTTCTTTGGGAGAGGTGCACTGGTCGGCATGGTCAAGGGATTTTGTTTTTAAAAACTGGTTTCGAAATACTATCACTTTCCACGCTAACATATGGCATCGAAAAAATGAAGGTAGAGTTGCTGGAAGATCCAGTTGGGTGTCTACTGAATAGAACTATATGGGAAATAGAGAACGGCCTGAGACATATCCTATTGAATGATTTTCAAGAAATTTCCCCCAATGGAAGCGGTGGAAGTTTGGGTGATAACGAACACATATGTAACATGCACATTAAAAACGACGATCAACGCGCCGTGTTTTATCACATTTGTTGTAGAAAAAATGCAAAAGGGGAAACGGTTTGCCAGGAATTGGTCAAAGACTTCTGGGTTCAAATGTTATTATACAGTACCTACATCATGAATCTACTGGTGATCATGTTTTGCCCCTATCTTATTCCTAAACCATGGTATCAGGATAAGTATGAAAATCTGAAATTTGAATTATTCGATTGCAAAAACGAATTTGAGATTCAAGTGAAAAAAATTAATTTTAACACACCCGTACCAAAAAATGTTGTGGATATTGATTCCTTGTCTTCGATGGATTCGTTCATGAAACAATTAGGAAAAATGGATGACAATGTCGTTTATCCTATGCGTCTTTCCAAGATTCGTTTAGATGTCAAGCGTTACCGTCTCATACCTCCTAACGATGTCCCTGTTGGAATTATTAAATCCATTTACGATTCCTTCTTCCGCTGTCAGATCCGAGAGAGAAAAAGTTTAGAAACATGTTGTCATAGTAGCATCTTTGAGCCTTTTCAAGAATCTTCGCTCAGATTTCCACGCATAAAGTGGTATCGCTGCCTCAAAGAACTAATGCTCATTGTATCCTTTGTTTTGGCAATCGTCCCGTGGATCATCAGAATCGCCATCTTTTACTGGTACGAAGACAACGAGCTTAATGATAGGGTCAAAGCAGCATATGACCGGAAGTTAGACGTCCACTATGCATACTTCCCCGGAAGCTTGATTAGTTTTCTTACGCCTGTTCACACCGTCTTTTTATTTTGTTATGCTGTGTTGGCTTTGGATGCTGTTTTGTTCGGAATATTAGAAATGTTCACATCAGAAATGAAAAGAAATTTGGAATTGGTTCTTCGCAAATGTTTCCGGGACATGCACGAATCGTCGTACTCAAAATCAGTGGGATGGGCAGTAAAAATCATGCTTTATCCTCTGAAAAAATATGGAGTCGTTGGTTTCGTAGTTGTTGGAATTTACTGGCTTTTCGTGTTACCGGTCATTGTTGTAGTCTTGGCCTTTTGCAGCATTCCGACCCTCAACATTGCCATTCGTTTACTGTGCCACTTATTTATTGTTATTTCCCCTAAATTTGAATTTGTTAAGGCACTGAAGGAGAATATAGGTTTTCAGGATATCCTGCGAAAAGAAACTATAGAGCGACTGACAGGGAGACAAATATGCTTACTTCGATTTATTCAGTTCATCGTAAATCTGATTAGTTTGTTAGCTCTGCTTTCCTGTGTTCTTCTGGTGGTAGAAGTGATAGTTTTCTTTGTTGAAATAATGGTTTACACATTACTAGGCATTATTCTGAATGCTTCGCAAACCCTGAAGTACGTCTCCTTACTTTTTATGCTAACGCTTTACGCTAGAGACTGTTTTGGCAGCGTTACCAAAAAATACCAAGCTTTCAATGATGCAATTAACAAAGCGATTCTTGCAAAAGTGAAGGATAATGTGGACAAAGTAGCCTGGCAGACAGCTAATGAACAGCCAAACACTGCCTTCCAAGTCAGTGTTGACGATCACGGTAACGAATCGACGTCAAAAAACCCATATCTTTGCCTCTCAAATGGCGTTCTCAAATGGAGCATTCCCCAACTTCTGCTGTTTCTTGATAACAACGACACACCATACATTCCCCGCACCTTCTTTTTCAAGGCTGCGTACATGAAACATGTGGGATGTCCCGGACCGTTGTACAAGAACTTGATCCGAGCAATGCGACAATTTGTGACCATTATTCTGTTTCTCCTTTTTGTTGTCGTGGTCGTTATGGCGTTTGGAAACGAGTACTCTGTGTCTGGGGTCAACCAAATGTTAGCCACGCTCGCTGGTGGGTTTTTGCCGTGGATCTTCCGAAACGTTCTTTTCAAGCCTCCTGCTGACATAGAAATTGACACGAGTAGTCTTGGCTTTATAAACATGTTTGATGACGTCATAAAAAAACACAAACAGAACTGGCCAGTGACTGACTTTGATGCTGATAACTTACAGCTCGAGGGCGACGATTTTGAGAGAAATGAGAAAACTTATCCGAAGAGATTTTCTCCGCAGATGGACCCGGGCAGTGTTTCTATGCTCAATGGAGACATTGATGGTGATAACTTACAGCTGGAGAGCGACGATTTTGAGAGAAATGAGGAAACTTGTCCGAAGAGATTTTTTCCGCAGATGGACCCGGGCAGTGTTTCTAAGCTCAATGGAGACATTGATGGTGATAACTTACAGCTGGAGAGCGACGATTTTGAGAGAAATGAGGAAACTTGTCCGAAGAGATTTTCTCCGCAGATGGACCCGGGCAGTGTTTCTAAGCTCAATGGAGGCGTAGTCGACGAGAAAAAAATAGATGTATTGATCATCAACACGTCAAATAAGAAAAGACACCCCTTGGGCTGTACTTTCTTTTAAATTTAGACCAAGACAACCCTGCGAATGTTATTGTCATTTAAATTTAAACCACGTGATTTTATTTGACCCTTTCAGTTTCGCAGAAAAAAATCGTGACGCGTGGTTATAGTATATTTCCTAGAGTCTGGGTAATTGTAGTCAAATATAAAATCAAGTCGTCTGTTGATTTTAAACCTTATCTACATTAATTGGTGGATAAAATGATTTCTGAAATGTGACAATAGAAAATAAAGTTTTCATTCCGCAATTCGACAACAAACGTGCTTAATAGCGGCCCCCAACCCCTCCTCCTCCCCACTTCCACCACACATTTTATGTTTTAATTTATTTCCGAGAGTATTTTAAAGGGACTTGGACAAGATTTGAGATCAAACATTTTATTTTTACTTTTTATGTATAAAATGATTTATTGGAGAATTTTAAATGATTGACCAAAATACTGAATGTTAAAGTCAAGTTACAAGCGAGATACAGAGGTAAGAATTGGTTGTTATGTAAACAATACTCGAGTCTTATAGTTGTTAACAAAAAATGTAATGTAGAGAATTATCATTTCTTAGACAAAATGACATGTAAAAAACATTTTAAACCTGTTCAATAACTTCAAAAATACTATTATCAACAAAAGAAAGATACATTTGATTGAAACTTACACGAATACAACACATATGTAAAAATGACAATAATCGAGCTTTGTTTACAAAACAACGAACTATGATCTCTGTATCTTGCTTGTTACTAGATATTTGACTTTCAAATTTTGACATAGCATTAAGAATATCTATATTTATCAGTATAAACATTGAAAATGGAAAAACAAAATTTGAACATTTTAAGTCAAATCGTGTCCAAGTCCCTTTAAGATTAAAATTTAAGCATACGATTAAACAAATTTCGAATTTGCCAAGGGGGTGCTGGACTACCGACGGGAAGATTTTCGTTAAGCGGTATGACGATAAACGGGTCTTGATCAGGACACAGTAGAACTTGGACAGTCTTGTCTCACGTGCAGCAACAATGCAGGACGCGAGCTGTGAATCTGACATAGAGGAAACTACCGAAGCTACCAATCAAACGCGCCGAGGCTCGTATTCTGACGTGGTGAAGAGTTTTCCTTCACAAGATGACCAATCGAATGACAACTTTAAATCCTAAATAAACTAAATGTGCGTCAAGTGTGTGAACTTAACAAATTTGTGTCTCTTACACCTCTCTGTGTGATTCTACGACCGATAACTCACTTCACTAACTGCGGAACAGTGCACGTGCACGAAGTGTATATATTTTTGTTTACACTATGTTGTATTACTTTTTCTCATTATCATGCTATACTATAGTATCTAGCATTGTACTGGTCAACAGAAGCCGTCCAATACACTTTTTGTTTTCTTCTTTTTGAGGAGCAATCGATCAATCCAGTCTTGTGTACATTTATTTTCGTTGTTTTTGATTTTTCATTTCACTTCTTGTTTGATATAACTCGTATTTTCTTTCATATTTACTAAATTCTAACGCAAAAGGTTTATACTTTATTAAACTACCCTTGTATATTGCTATTCCCCTTTTGTTTTGTCATTGTGCACATAGATTTATTATGTTATTACTTTCACCCCTACGTTTTGTTTATCTCTTTTGTTGAACAGTATTTCGTCAATTGTCATATTGAGGTATCGTCATTTTCGTTTTAAATACCTTCATTCAGCTGTATGTTTACTACCTGTGGTGTATCTTCCGGATTTTGGTCTTAACCATTACCAATATACGACACATTATACAGATTGCAGCCATATTTTCCCCGTATTGTTAACAAAGAGTTAATCATTGACAATGGGAAATTCATTACAACAAAACCGTTTTTCAATTTTTTTCTCTAAGATCTTTAGGTTTCCAAGTATTAGTCTTTTGGGATTAAAGAGCTAGAGCCACGAAGCATCAAAATATGCCTTAGAATTTTCACAAAACTCAAGTTTGAAACAATACAAATTGTAATTACTTATAATGTAGGGCACAATATTCTGCTTCTACGCATATGAATTTTTTTCACTTCGGCCCCACCGTTTAGCACATGCGCATCATCAAACATACTATGATCGTTAAAAATAGCTGAAAATTGTAGATTTTACTGCAGTATTTCCCAAATTTGAATGTGGCCACACTTGAGTACCTCTTTGAAACTTTTAAAACTGAGAGATATTGCATAAATGCTTCTGCCTGCAAAATTTCGTAGAGGTACTCAAGTGTGGCCAATGTGTATTTTACAAATTTTGAAAATTTTAGTAACAGAAAATAAAACCGACCACTCTGTTTTAGGGTAATTATTTGCTTCCTTTTTATTGAAATAGCAGAATTTAATTAATAATGATAAAGAATTATTATTGATTATTTACAAAATCACCATTTTATTAAATATTTGAGGAAGAAATGCATATAAACTGAACTTTAACATGTTTTATCTAGTAATTTTATACTGTGTATTCATGCTTACATCGTGCATCATCAATGACGTCATAGTCTGACGTTTGCGACGTCAGTTAAATCTGTACAATTGTCATGGAATCTTGAGTTCTTTCAGTATTTTGTCAATAGAATTTACCAGTAAAGTCTGCATTTTAAAAAAGCATTATTTCTATGTATCACGGTATTATTCAATTGCAGTACAATATGATATACATGAACATTGCTAACAAACAGAAAAAAATTAAATTGGCAAAGTTAACATTGTACGTACGTAAGTAAATACTAGTATATATTTTCCTATACCTTTATGTAGAATAGGCGATAGCATGTATGAGTAGCTAGTTGTGGGTTTTTTTGTCAAACGGTGGAATGCATTAAACGAATTATAGGAAAGATACAAGCGATTTTTTTCTTACACAAGTACGTGTTCCTGAATACCGCGGGAGAAAGACAGTCGACATCCCGTGTAAACATGTAGGCCTGCCTACATATATGATAAACTTAACTTATTCCGTCAAAAAACTTGATTTTTTAATTCCTAAGTACAGCTGTAATTGAATATTAAGCCATCGTCCGTTGAATAGAACATTTTGCCAATGAATACGTCTTTTCTTTATCAGCCACCTGTTGATCAGTGTTGATTCGTCGCGTGGTCAATGCATTTCAGGTGAACCGTTACATGCAGTTACATTCCTTTCTTAAAAGATCGATTGTGTCCGTTTCGATGGAGACGGCTTTTGGTATACACAGCTTAGAATACATTACCAGCATGTGCACTATATAGAAGTCTAATCCTAATTGCGATGTCTTTGTTGATCATTTTTCCAATAAAATAAAAAATCACCTGAAATGTGTATACATCGGTGACTGACTTTTGCCTATATTATTTTATGCGTATTAAATTAATTAAAGTTTTTCTTGTATGGCATATATAAAAAATTCAGATTGCCGGGCCCTTTCTTTAAAAAAAAACAACGATGAGTACAGAGAGATTTAAAACAGTATTTGTTTCCATTCAACTCCCCCCCCCCTTCCCTACCCTCTGAAAAAATCGATTTACGGCCTGGTTTATTACAAATCTATATATATGATAACACAAATTCTACATGCTTGCTATGAATTCGACTTTCAAGACAATTTTACGACATTATTTATGTGCTACTGCTTGATGTTTTAAATAAAAATGTTCATTTTAACCTATCTTCGCTTCAAAATAGTAAACCCACATTCTCTCTCTCTCTCCTCTCTCCCCTCTCTCTCTCTCTCTCTCTCTCTCTCTCTCTCTCTCTCTCTCTCTCTCTCTCTCTCTCTCTCTCTCTCTCTCTGAAATGTGATCTTAATTCTCAAGACATTTACGAATAGCTTATCACTTGGAACAATTCTCAAAAGACATGAATATCACTAGAAAAAATGAAATGTAAATGAATAAACGTTATGGCATTTATAAGGAATAGTTAACTCAGAAAAATATTTTTAAAGAAATCGATATTCTTTTTTCATTTAAATAATTAACATTAAAACACTGCTGTAATGTCATTCCCTTGTTCCAGCAGTCAAAATTTTTACTTGTGACAGTATATTAGAGAGCTTCCTAATATCAGACCATTACCAGTGGTTACAATACTGTTATTCTTTAAAATCGGACTGTCTCAGGAATCAACAAGGATATTCAATGGAGTGATTTAAGTACGATATATGCTTCAAACACTTCTGTATGAAAAAAATATCACAGTTCTCGGCCCTATAACGGGCGTCGAAACTGTTTTATATTATTTCATTCAGAACTGCTTTCGGCATACCAATATATCCATTACATATACAGTCGCTAAAAGGTTTTATTTTTCACTTGAACAGTTCGTGAACGGTGAGCGCAAAGTGAGTGCACTCTAAACGAACGCAGTGAGTGCAATCTGAGCCGAATTTGGATAGCGCTTATGAACGGTGAACTGTGAGCGAACGCAGAGCGCAAACGCAAGCGCAAAGTGAACGTTGAACGATATATGTACTCTATGTGAACGCAAGATGAACGATTTATTCGGAGAGCCCCGGGAGGTATTGTTACATTATGTTTCGTTGGTAATCAGGAAATAATAACAATAAACTACATGTTTGTATTGGTATAAGACTAAATTTAATATCATCTGACTAAACAATAAGTGAACACTAAACGAACGCAGTGAGCGCAAGGCGAAATCTTTGTGAACGGAAGGTGGGCGTTTTGTGAACGATGAGCGGGAACGGAGCGGAGAGCGCAAGTGAACGCATGGCGAGCGCACGGTGAGCCCACGGGAAAATGGGAAAATAAAACATTTCAAAGGACTGAACCCTGGCATCTAACTGCTGTAAAGCACTAGGATTGGGTGAAAATATCGAGGCCTTGAAACGAACGCGGTGAGTGCAATCTGAGCCGAATTTGGATTGACACCCCGAGAAAACCATTGTTGACAATGGTTTTCGAGGGGTGTTGATTTCAACTGTTATCCTCCCAAACAAGCACTATTTAATTCATTATACTGAATGTCAATTTTAAAGAAAACTTGACTGCTTTTATATAGGAATGACTTGAATTCTACTGTAAACCGTACGCGCATCATTTACGCGCATGTAACAATTCGTAATGTTACCCGCTGCCAAGTGTGTTGCTAATGCTTACGGTAATAGAATAGATTAACAATATATCACACAATGCAAGAAATAGTGAAAATTATAGTGTTCCAATCTGCAGATTAGAACTTTACAAAAAATCGTTTGTACCTGACACCATTCAAAAATGGAATTCTCTCAAATTAGAATTTAGGGAAGCAACCTCTCTCAACATATTCAGGAAAAACATCACTGAGAGTATTCCTCAGCCTCCAAAATATTTTTCATTTGGTAAACGCACTAATAATGTTTTACATATCAAGTTGAGAAACAACTGTATTTTGAATTATGATCCGTATAGAAGAAACATTTTTAAATCAGCCAATTGTATTTGTGGTTAAAAGGAGAATGTTTATCAATTTTTCTTTGTATGCAGGAATTATGTAAATGAAAGAAACAACCTATTTGAATTACTTTTTAATAGACTTAAAGAAACAATTTTAGTTAACTCACATTTGCTTCTTTAGGTAAGTGACAGTTTGTCTTACAATACAAACTGTTTTATTTTTTCAGAAGTTCAAAAGTTCATTAAAGAGTCTGGAAGATTTAATAATTAAATTCCTTTTTGCTATTGCTTTTAATACTGTATATTAAAATTATTTACTATATATTACTTTTTAAATGCATGTTTATGAATATAATTATCATATTGTCAATAGCTATAAGTAACATGTAATATAATGATAATGATAATAAAGTATTTTCATTATAATGATAAAGTCTTTTATTTAGACAGGATAGCACAATTAGTGACAAAGTACTAGTTTACATTGTGGTCCTGTATATAAACATATGTAAAACAAGAATAAGACACTTAGATAAATAATGCAGATAAAATGTACACACTCATCAATAAATATATATGCACCGATTTGATATCATAATCAATAAAATTTACTTCGCTAGATAATATTGCTATAAATACATTGTTTTAAAAGAAGACATGATATTACATGTTCGAACACATTCTGGCAGTTGATTCCATAAAACTGCTGCTGATATTCTAAAAGAGCCCTTATAATATTCAGTCCTTGATTTTGACACATATAACAATCCACTAACACTACTTCTTGTTTCTATAGAACTTACTTGCTTTACATATATAAAAACCTTCATGTATTCTGGTGTCATGCCCTTTAAGATTTTAAAAGCTAAAATAAATTCTGTATATAAAATAATCCTGAATAGGCATTCATTGTAGAACTCAAAAAATATCAACAGTGGAAGTTTGAGTAGTTTTAACATTCAGTATAATTCTAGCTGCCCTTTATTGTAATTTTATATTTTTCCCAATTTGACCATCATTTTTGGCTGAACACCAAACTGTACAACAGTAGTTAAAATGTGGGAAAATAACAGTATTATAAATTTTTAATAAAGCAGCATTTGACATAAAAAAAACACGAAGACGACGTAAAATACCTATTTTTGAGCAGGGTTCTTGCTTAACAAGTCAATATGATCTGACCAAGTAAGAGATTCATCTATGGTTACAATAAGAAGTTTAACCTTTTCTACAGTGTACAAAACAACACCACCAACTTTGATATACAATTTTTACACTTCGATAATTTTTGTTTTGTACCTATTCCACTATGACAATTGTATATATTGTATGTATTATCATTAGAAGAGGAAGATTTTAGATGTGTAATTTACACAATAAAATATGTTCAAATCAAAAATAAATTTCAATTTAGATGTTCGAATATCTAAGCACAAACAATAACATCTTCGCAGAACTGAACAAAACCCAGAACACAATTTGAATTTAGTGCGAAAAACAAACACCAGGAACACAAAATCAGTTTAATACATTTCATCATTATAAACTTTACTAGATAAAACACTACTGGCTCTAAAAAGTACTGAAAGTGCCATTTTTTACTGATAATTTCTGATATTTACTGATATTGTACTGTTAGTGCTGAGAATTGCTGATATTTACTGATAATTTTACTGCTGTTACTGATAATTGCTGTTGGTTCTGATATTTACTGATATTTACTGATGCTTTTGCTGTGAGCTCTGATAATTACTGATATTTACTGAGATTTACTGTTGGTACTGAGAATTGCTGATAATTACTGAGAATTACAGGCAGGGAATTTTAAGAGATTAATTTTAATTACTGTAACATGCAAATTATATTTATTTAAAATTATCGGTAAACAAATACCGGGCATTTTTTAAAAAGAAATATGTAAGATCTAACTAAAGTTTTATCAACAGTAACTTCTTTTTTACAACCACAAAAATTAGATTTCATTATTCTTCTTATAATCTGCTTATTTTAATGCATATTTTTTCTGTTTGTTCTTGTTCTAAGTTTTATTTTAGCCGATTAACAAAATTCAGCACATAAATAAATGAATGTAGAAATTGCAGAATTGCTATATATCCCATCCCCGTGCGCCAATCCACTCGATACTACAGTGTTACATTGTATATATAGAACAATCCATAGTAAAAAAAAATAATAAAGATTTTAACCACTTTATGTAATTGATAAACATCTATTTAATGATTCTAAATTTTGAGCGATCAACTCTTTAATTGAACCGTGTTAAATATTTATAATTATAAACTAAAGATGTTTTTATCCCGGCCATAATCACTAATTTTGTTTTCAAAATAAAATCAAACACTTTTGTTTCACATTCTATTTCCCGGCCATTTATATTTGTTTATTCTGAGGCTGCAAGACATATACACAGGTGGTCAATTTTCACACCTTGCCACGGTCACTCTGTCGTGTATATATTCTGAGCGCTGTATGTTAGTTCTGAGGGTTTTCGTGATCCCAGACATACAAAAGAATATTTTCAACGACGTCCAGACATATACACAGGTGGTCAATTTTCACACCTTGCCGTGGTCACCCTGTCGTGTGTATAGTCTGAGTGCTCTCTGTTAGTTCTGAGGTTTTTCTTAATCCCAAACATACAAAATATTTTTTTCTGCTTGCTTTTAGGCGTGGAGATTAAATACCGGTATCTAAGTGTTCATAGATTAAAGAAAATCGGTTAAATTGTGTGTCTTATTTTCAAAATTATATAACCGCTGGTCATATAACCGCATACAAGTGCATGAATAAAGTATTAATGAGAGAGAGAGAGAGAGAGAGAGAGAGAGAGAGAGAGAGAGAGAGAGAGAGAGAGAGAGGGGGTTTCAATCAAATCGCTGTTGCAATCGGTGGTTATGATACTGTAATGGGACATAATCATGCTTATGCCTTTCTGCATTGACGCCTCAAAATACGTTATAATAGAATATTTACACTTGAAAATGTTTTCCCTTATATAACACTGTTTGAGCAATCCGCTGTTATTTCTGCATAACATCATTATGGGTCAAGAGGTCAAAGTAGCGCATGAATAATATAGGTCACTACTTTTTCTATGTACACAAACTAATCGACTTGTGCTGAAACACACCTATTAGATATCGTAATGAAAACATAATTTAGGCATAACAAATAAACGTATTTGTATTTTGTTATACGAAGTTTTATTCATTCATTCTCTTAAAAAATATAACATTAATTGCGGGGATAAATGATTCATGTTAGATAACACGTTAGGCATGTAAACAGAATGTTTATGGTTCGACATCGTAACGAGGCGTTCTTGAAAATTACAATCGTAATTTGTCAAAGGAGTTAATTCATTTAAAATTCTTTTCTGATTTTATTACAAGCCTCGGTCAAAATTGCAAACGCAATATTACAGACCTTTCGTGTGAACTTCATTCACGGATCACGGTCAAATTTAACTCCTTGTGTTTTCTGTCCGATTTGTTCCGTAAAAAGAACATCGAAGTTAAAATCGCTTTCCATTATATTGTCGGAGGAAATCATTATGCTCTTGAATCTGATTCTGCGATAAATTTCCTCCTGAATATGCCTAAGTATACTCTAACTCAACTTTCAATCGCTTGTTTTCAAATTTCTAACCGCTCTGCGACTTCAACACAGGCGGTACTATTCCGCAAAGCTTCAATCAGTTTTTTCAATTGTACAAATGAATTTTCTTTTCTGTTTCCCTTTTTAATGATAAAAAAGTGCTATCTCCTCAAAAGTAGTATCATATTCATTTATCACAATAATCAAATGCTTGCAACATTGTTGCACTATTTTTTGTTACGTCATTTTAATCGAAGCGGCTTTCTAGGTCATCACAAAAGAGGAAGTATGGAGCATTGTTATTGTCATAATTTGCAACAAATGTAAATATAAGAAATAAAGTACCATTTTTGGATGTCTATGGGGATATAGATACGGATTGGTACGTGAACAAATCATCCATAAAGCCCTTCGGGCTTTATGGGATTTGATCACGTGACCAACCCGTATCTATATCCCCATAGACATCCAAAAATGATACCTTATTTCTTAATTATCTGAGAGAGAGAGAGAGAGAGAGAGAGAGAGAGAGAGAGAGAGAGAGAGAGAGAGAGAAAATTAAAGCATTATAAGCTGGTGTTCTTTGTAGTCTTAGAAAAGTTTACACTCGAAATCTGTGTTTGAAATGGCGGTTGTGATGCTGAAATAGAACTTTATCGTGCTAATGCCGTTATGCCATTTTGACTCGGAAACACAAATTTTAGGACTAGGTAATATATGCGAGCAAGAGAGAGAGAGAGAATGAGAGAGCAGGGTGGGCAGATTTACAATAATAGAACTAGATCATGACAACATTACTTAGCCGTGCAACAGAAGATATATTACATATGTATTTAAAGAGAAAGAGTGAAAGGTCGGACAATAAAAATTATTCTTCGCCGATTGTTACCTATTTTGATTTCAGCAAATGGTAGGGGAGAGAGAGAGAGAGAGAGAGAGAGAGAGAGAGAGAGAGAGAGAGAGAGATTATTTATCCAACTTTTTTGAATCAATTGAATGCGGAACAAATAAGATGATGAATATGAAAATCATTCTAATACGTTATTCATATTGTTGTCAATAAAAATAATACTTTTCTCTTTGAATAAATATTCTCAAGATCATGGATTCCTGTATACGGATATTACGTAATGTCATACACAAGGTGCCAGACTGACAATTTACAAGGTTGAATTGCGACATTCAAACCTCTTGATCTGCTGAAAATATGTATACTATACACAGATACTGCCTCGCTAATCTTTCTGTGAAGTAAAACCTCAAAGACATTATCACGGTGGCGAAGCACGTGATACGCGTATGATCAATTCCACGAAAAAATGGCGATTTTGAGTTGCACCTGAGGGAAAATTTGAACGGTAAGTAACACTTTCCTGTATGTTTTTAATCGTTTTATCTTCACCAAAGTGTAATAATTTCAGCAGTGGATACTTTGTTATTTTCAGAATATCGTAGTTTTGCGCGTACTGCTAGAACATTCGTGCACAATCTCCGGCTCAATCAACATTTCACGGGATAGTATCCACGATCATAACATGAATGACAATTTATTTCCAATTCAATCAAATTCAAGGTGTTTAATAACGTGAAAAGGACACATACTTTACCCTCTTTGGAGTGGAGATGCTCAATATACTTAGAATTTGAATGCATGATATAAAAAACACGTACAAAGTTAGTTTGTTTAATATGATAGGTAACCACGATACGAAATAGTAAAGATCAGTTCCACGATCGCTATAAAATATATGTCATAATTGTGCTTGTTTATATATTTTGAAGGTTACAATGGATAATAGACTCTGCAAGTTTTTTGGAAAAGAATTCAAGAGTAGATCTGCTTTTAAAATATGATCATGAAAAGGGACACGTTGGGAAGGCACCACACATGTGTTGCTCCAAGAGGTTTTACAGCAAAGCTAATCTTAAAAGACCTAGATTAGAATATTTTGTGCCGATATTTGACTTAAAACATTGAAATAATGTGTACAACTATGTAAAACTAATTTTTATTATGAAGTAAGTGCGGTTTTTTTTTTACAGAGTCGTCAGTTTGTTCTCTTATTAATGAGAGAGAGAGAGAGAGAGAGAGAGAGAGAGAGAGAGAGAGAGAGAGAGAGAGAGAGAGAGAATTTAGTTCTAGCGAGAGAGGTTAGGTGTGGGCACAGCGCTGGCGTTGCTATCCTACTGAATGTCGTTTGGGACATTTCATAATAATTTATGGATAAATATCAAACGTTTATATCTATCATTCATTCTATAATAATATGTGTTTTCTTTTAAACTTCACAGATGTGCAGTGCATGATGAAGAAAAAACATTTGCAAGTGATTACTGTGAAAAAAGTTTGCAATAAAAGCAAATTTGAATCGACACATGAAAAGCCATGGAGACCCCCAGTTTACATGTGAAATTTGTTGGCTGTGGCCAAGAAAAAAACCCAGGAGCAAAAGGATCATATGACAACCCATACTGGCGAAAAAATTCACAGATGCCCTTGTGGTAGATCGTTTAGGCATCAAACAAACTTATATCGACATAAAAGAATGTGCAAATCAGTCTGAATTTGACATTTTGTTCTTTTGCTAAATGGAGATGTAAACTTTCGTTATAACTTGCAATTAGATTTTTAAACGCGAGAAAATAATATCCGCGTAAAATCGCGATAAGCACATCTTGCGGATTTTAAAATCTCTCTTTAAATTTGTGTACAAATGTAAACTACTTGGAATATGAAAAAATTCCGCATTCGCGATTTTACATACTCGCGATTTGATGCTAAACCGTAGAATCGCGGAATTAAGTACTCGCGTAAAATAAGGAAACTACAGTATTTACATACAGATTTTACCTGTTCTTTTTGAAATTTTCAATGGTATTCTACAATAAAGTTTGTAGCAATGTATTATAGACTCATATTTTACAATAGATGAATTTGTGCAATTTTATACATGCAACATGAAATTACAATAATCCCATTTTGACAGTCGGTAAGATTTTTGGTTTATCACAACGTGCTTTTTCACAGCGAACACCCAGAGATCCCTTCTGTAACGAATTTCGTTCTCATAACTGATCCCACCTTACTCTTTCCACAAACGCGTTTCCGAAGTTGTGTATCAAAATGATGAACTCTGAAATCAAAGTGAAACTATTAAAAAAAAAAGAAAAAAAGAAACCTGAAGTTTAATTTAAGATATGACACTATTAGACTGTTATTATAAATGAAATAAAATAACAACGGTTTTTATCATTTAAAAAATACGGTGAATCTTGAAGAAAATGGTCTCAATATCAAATTGATTATCGCAAAAAACTATGACTTTTAGAATCTGTGATAACTGAGATACCTACCTGAATATAATATCTGTTGGCATTTCATGCAAATTGTTTCTACTGGGGTCTTGAATGCTTTCCATCTGATCTACAGAGTCAGTATCGTCAACCAAATTGTAGATTGTAGCCCTCTTAGTACGATAAGAACATTTCCTGAAAGGTATGCTAGATAAATTATTCAAATAGATAAAACACAAGTGCGTATTGTGTCACCGAAAAATAAAATATTACTCTTAGGATAATCGACATTGATATTTCAAGCTTACCTTTCACGATCTAATCGTATCTGAACTTGTACTATTGTATTTCCGATGGCCAAACTCTTGACAAGAAACTGTTCCCTGTCCTCTCATATCATTCATGGTCAGGTCAGAGCAAAATATTTTCCCAACCATACTGCAAAAATGCTCTAACATTGAAAGTACCTCCATGACAAAAAAATACAGCCATGTTTTTGCATTTATACTGGAAACTATAATTGCTTCCCACAACTAACATGCGTATGTCCGCCACTGCCCTTTTTAGGTATATTTAATGATAGGTTTGACTTCTTTCTCATTTCGGGGTCTGAAAAAGAAAAACGTTCATTTTTTTTTTTTTAAATCGACCGTGGAACTAATCTTTACTATTTCGTATCGTGGTTACTGATCATATTAAACAAACTAACTTTGTACCTGTTTTTCATATCATGCATTCAAATTCTGAGTATATTGAGCATCTCCACTCCAAAGAGGGTAAGGTATGTGTCCTTTTCACGTTATTAAACACCTTGAATTTGATTGAATTGGAAATAAATTGTCATTCATGTTATGATCGTGGATACTATCCCGTGAAATGTTGATTGAGCCGGAGATTGTGCACGAATGTTCTAGCAGTACGCGCAAAACTACGATATTCTGAGAATAACAAAGTATCCATTGCTGAAATTATTATACTTTGGTGAAGGTAAAACGATTAAAAACATACAGGAAAGTGTTACTTACCGTTCAAATTTTCCCTCAGGTGCAACTCAAAATCGCCATTTTTTCGTGGAATTGATCATACACGTATCACGTGGTCCGCCACCGTGATTATAAAGTCCTGACCGGGTATCTCTCTATTTTGAAAAGAAAAATAATCATGTTAAGAATTATGGGGTTTTTCATTGTTGAAAAAAAAATGTCTACCGCATTTAGAAATAAAATTTTTTGTGGAGTCTGCCTTAAGTTTAAGTACCAATTTTTGACCGGCTTTCTAAAATTGTCTAAAATGTGATCTGTGAGTTTCCGAAGTTCAAAAGAAGCTTAATATCAAATAAATAAAACTTAAGAATATATAATTAAATAAATTGTGTTAAATCTGAAATATGTGTTATTTAATAATTAAAAGACAATGTTTTGGGCCTTAAAATATTCTCAGTAATTATTAGCAATTCTCAGTACCAACAGTAAATCTCAGTAAATATCAGTAATTATCAGAGCTCACAGCAAAAGCATCAGTAAATATCAGTAAATATCAGAACCAACAGCAATTATCAGTAACAACAGTAAAATTATCAGTAAATATCAGCAATTCTCAGCACTAACAGTACAATATCAGTAAATATCAGAAATTATCAGTAAAAAATGGCACTTTCAGTACTTTTTAGAGCCAGTAGTGAAAGAAAGAAAACAAATTTCAAAATAATCAGAGAATTCAATGGTTCAGGGTTTTACAGTTCTTTGCCGATCATAATAATGCATATTACAATTGATGTTTGATGAATGACGCAATTGGAAATCGTTCAAATTTCAATAAAATCTGGACTACAATTTTAGCATCACAAATTCCTGAAAACAAAGATTTGTTTAAATGTCTAGTGTTGAAATACTTTACAAAAAGACGCATGATTGAAACAAAAAGTATGTGTGCGAAATTTTAAGCAAATACACGCAATAAGTTAGCATCATTGAACATACAAACTATTTCAAATCATTGCTAAGAAGTGAAAACAAACTGTATAAAAAAACCATAACTTCCTTATTTTTATACTGCGTAACTAATCATTGCACAATTCTCAACAGTATTGGCTTGTGCATAACATCAAAATAAGTAAGAAGGTAACCGTTTATTATAGTGACATTATGCATTATAAACATTATACATTGGATCTTCAAATCACCTTTTCCAATAAATTATGCAAATTTTCACATGTTTAAGATTATTTCAATGATTAAAAGCTGTAAGTACAAATATGGCAAACTTAATGTGGTAGTCTTGATAAAACATGTTTCATTAGAAGGACAGTAGATCATTTTCATTGTTGTATTTGCAGATTTAATTCACAAAATAGTAAATTGTGTTTTGTTTTGTAATCATTTTTTTTCAATCATTCAGAATATTTGAAATTCATCCACTGGTAATGCAAGTAAAGGTATTAATGGCAAGTAAAAATGGAAATTCCTATAGTTGCTCCTTATCTTTTATTGCTAACGATGTCATACTTGGAAGTATCAGGTATATTTTAGAATTTTTTCAAGCATGCGCATGTAAGGTATTATGACTATATTTCATGCAGTACAATCATTTTTGGTCAACAAAACCAAGAACACAACTCGTCTTTTAATAAGATAGTGCCTTTGCCTACAAATCTTAAAACAAATATTTCAATATTTTTTTTTATTTAGACAATAAGTGTTATGAGGCACTGTATCCATTTTAATTGCGTTGAATCCATGAATAACACGACCTTTTTTCTCCTTACAAAAATTACAAATAACGGATTAAAGTGAAATAGTATAAAAAAAATAGCATGTCCCTGTATCAAATCATAAACACTCTTTTACTGGTACTAGACATTGTTTTAAATATTTGCATTGTTAATCAAAAGATTTAAAAGAGAGAGAGAGAGAGAGAGAGAGAGAGAGAGAGAGAGAGAGAGATAGAGAGAGAGAGAGAGGGGGGTGAGAGAGAGAGAGGGGGTGAGAGAGAGAGAAAGAGAGAGAGAACATGTACATCAATCCACTTAAGAGGGAAGTGTTGCCATCTCTAAAACTGTAAACATATCTGGAAATGGCTTGTTTCTGCCCGAAACTGACTAAACTGATGCCAAAAGATAACAGATCAATAAATATGAGGGTTTACATATTGTTTTGCTTGTAAATAACGCAGGAACATGAATACAACGACGCCCCTTAAATAAATGCGTACCTAATAATCCTGGCCTCGAGATCGTGAAGCGATTTAAGGTTGTACAAAACAGATAAGCTAAAATTGTCCTAAAATTGAATTTTTTTTAATTTTTGTTTTTGTTTTATATATTTCGTACTTTTGAATAAAATCTTTAAATATGTTGAATTTGAAGAGAATACAACCTCACAGTTTATTTATGCCCACACCACCTCAAACATAGCATTTGAATCTCCTTTCAATGGAGTGTAAAATGAATATGTCATTATTATAATTTCCTATACCATTAATTTAATTTTCAAAATATTACAAATATTTGTAATGTAAAGCCAGAACTTGTGAATTCTCTTTTAAGACGAAAATTTGCAGAACTAAACGTATTATTCACATTTGAATAAGACTTAACAGTATGATTGTCATGATCCTGAATTAAAATATATCAAAATAAAGGAAATTTGACTATTGGTTTTAGATTAAAAGTGTATTTGACGGAAGTGAAAATTGATAAAAATCCTAGATGACGTCTTCATGTTTGACATTAAATATGGCATTGATATAAAGCCTGCACACGGTGGTGGTTGTGTCCAAATTTCAGATCTTTACTTTGAAATAATTTTATAATTTTCCCATATTTGTTAACTTTCAAGATAGGTTTTATGTGTATATGTTTTCACAGATAAACTTAAACAAGGTGGCTAATATAAATATTTTATTTAAAACAGCCTTCCATCCCCCATCCCCAGGGGCAGACAGAAACTCTCCCTGTGGGCATTTACGCAAACGAAAAAAGCATTAAATCCATCATGATTAACTCATGATCACTTCTCCTGTTCCAGCTTTTGAATATTTAAACTCAAATAACAACCCATCACCATCTGGCATTTATACCAAAATTATTCTATATGTACTGCTTATCAGTGATTCTTGTTAGCCAATTATTACTTTATTATTAGCAAGTCTATTTGTTTATTTAGACAGTTCAAAAACTGTTTTTGTTCAATTGGTCAAATGATTAAAAATACTTGCATAACTCTTTTGATACTTTAACTTCTGAATTCACATTAAATTCAATGATTAATTACTAAATATGACCAAGCAAAGGAAGATAACTCTATTTTGAAGAAGCAATGTAATATAACTCCATTAACTGTAACAACCCCCCCCCCCCCCCCCACACCAACTTTTTCCAAATGCTTTCACAATCTTTTAACTTTGATAGACGGCTTCATTCTCTCTCTTTTTTAAATATTTGAATTTGGTCATTTCTTTCATTGAAATTCCTGAGCAGAATAAAATAATACGACAAATATAAAACCCCCTTCCCAGTTGTAACTCTTGCCTTACATGTAGGTGACATGAAATATTATTAAAATGACAGCTTAATGGTTTTTCCTAAATATGCAGTCAGTTTTTATTCTGTGTCAGTAGACGTTTTTAAACATTATATACATTAACACTAAATGACCATTTTGGTCACACCCTGCATGAAGAAACCCTACCCTATACACTATATCAGTGTTATGGCCCGCCCTAGATTCAAATCCCTACACTGAGAGACATGACACGGCTTTATTTGCTTTCTTTATATGCAGTCAATTTTTATTCAGTATCAGCAGGAGTGAAGACGATGATTTTTTAACCCTAAGAATTAGATTCTAAATAGAATTTTGTCGCACGAATATTTTGTCCCTTCTGCTCGTGCGCAAATTGTGAAAAGGGCTTTACTTGTAACCTGCTACTGTGATACGTATTTTTCATCTGTAGTCTCTGCATTTGTATCTCTGTTTTCTGAAATAGCAAGGCTGACATGTTACAAATCGACAAATGTAAAGTTTGCATGTTTGTCGAATATTTGACATGGCCATATATGGAAAAAAGTGACGTCACCGATAGAAAAGGCTAGCTGCAGTGAAAGGCATGCCGTAATCGCCGGAATGGGGACGGAATGAATGAAAAAATACGCACTATTAGGTATAATCATATTATCTCTGGATAACAACATTTCTTAGGAAGTATGATTTTTGTGGAAAATAAATTATGAGCTTGGTGTACATTTAATCAAGAGAATGTATAAAAGATACGGGTAAAGAGTTCGATCGATCTGCTTCAGATATCTTCTTAGATCTGGAAAAAGAAACTATCTCGAAAAGCATCCTTATCGCTACCACAAATTTGGGACAACCCCAATCCCCCGAAAAAGAATATTTACACGGGGTCGGCAGGCTAGTCAATTAAATCTATTTAAAGTTATCAATAAGAACTATCTAAAGACATTGGTTTTAAGATTTTGATTTATATGAGACATAAGTAGAGAACACCCCTCCCCCTTTTAAAAAATAAAAATTCCAAATTAAAGATAAGGTAAACTGTTGTTAAATTAAAATGTGTATAAATTATTTTTAAAAATGTTTCAATATGTCGGTTATATATAGTAAAAAACCTATAAGGTAAAATTGGCAAAATGTTTTATTTCAAGCAGTTATTACGGAATATAAGTATGGCGTCCTGAATGTCGGTTCAATACAGACTCATTTCGTGTAGTTAATTGGTTAAAAAAAAATAAAAAATAAAAAAAACAGTTCTCAAGAAATTGTCTGACTGTAAACGTTAATATCAAGTTAATTTTGTTTTCCACAACAATGAAGATTCTCCTTCTCTAAAACGTGAAAGCGTGTAACCATTTTCAAATTCATTTCGTGGTCTTTTAGTGCAAACTCTCCACATAAATTAATTATACACTGCTTTATGTACAACTTTGCAAGCAAAAACGACTAGCATCGAATTCATCTGCAACTCCTTTAGAGAAAAACGGCATAGAAACTGCAGCATCCTTTTTCAACAAACATTCCCCAGCGATGCCTTTCGATTGGCAGATGAAGTAAGAAAACATGTTGCATTTGTAATTTATATATAGATGGGTATTCTTTTTAATAAAATGTTTGTTTAGATACCTTTGTATGTACAAATTAGAAGAACAGATTGTCAAAAGATGACAGCTGAATAAAAAAGGAGTAAAGTCACGGGAGTATGTATTTAGAGTGGGGAGGCTAGGTGGGGTCGGTCCTGTCCTCTGCAGCTGTGCCCCCCCCCCCAACCTAAATTCCATCTTTTAATTGGTAAGGTTTACAGTCAAAACTATACAACACAATGAGTATAAATTCAAAAAAAGTTAACAACGACTCTAATGATGATTCATTTATTTTTTTCAATGTATTTCAAATTTATTACCAAGCACCAATCTGTTTATGCACTATAGTTAGACTATCAAATAATTATTTTTTCCTTCCACAAGTCCAAAAGTACGACATTATCAAGGAAAACAAATATACAACAGTCAAGATCGTTGTAGTTATAAAAAGTATGCCTATAATTAAAGATATCTGAAAATTTGGTTCACAGTAAGTAATTCTAAATAAAATAATTCAAAGAAAATATGTCAGATTTTATATTTAAGTGCAAATGAAATTAATTAATACGTAAATTAAAACACATGCCTAGCAACACTGTTTTTTCTTAGTTTCATAACATATATACTCAAAGTAACTTATACAATAGTTTAACGTATTTGTTAAGAAAACTAATTTTAATATTCAGGCAAAGGGGTTAAAATTGTGCACATAACTTATCATCAAGTAATTTAAACAGAAATGAAATCTTTACAACATAGGATGAGCATAATTCTCTCCAAATCTGACGATATAGAAATTGCGTCTTATTTCAAGTGTACCTTATCTGACCTTATCTAAGTAAGTTTATTATATCTATACCTGTACAATCATGGCTGAATATGTTCATCAAGTGAGTTCGTTTTATTCGTTGATTAATTTTTTTGGTAAAATTAATTAGTATAAGTGAATAAATACCAAAGATTATTAAATCTTTTATTTCAGGTTCCAAAATCTAGATTATTGCTGTTTACCACTGTCTGTATACAGACCGTTCTGACATTGACTACGCATGCGCCACCAGACTGCCCTCTGCCCTTGCCCTGCGAGTGTAACGGGAATCAACAGATCGTCTACTGTAGCAACAAAAGCCTTTCTGAGCTGCCACCTATTCAAAAGTCCGAGGGCAAGTGGACATTTTATCTCGATGACAACAGGATCGAGGTCATTCCTGATAACTATTTTAGTGATGTAAAGGTCAACTTTCTCTCCTTGGAAAACAACGATATTCACACAATTGGCGAGAATGCGTTTCAAGGAAGTGAAGACTCCCTGAATTATCTGCATCTTGAAAACAACAGTATGACCGAGCTTCCAAACGCAATAGGAAAACTTCGGCAACTAACCGCCGTGTCCATTCAAGGAAACCCAATGGTGGATCTAACAGAAACGGTGATCAGAAACCTTACTTCTTGTCTTCAGTTAATCAGTTTTGGATCTAAATCGATGACGAAATGGCCAAAGAATATCAACTTTCTTATAAATATTTTCTCTATAGATTTATACGATGTACAATATCCCGAGCTACCAGAGGACGCGTTTTCTACGTTTAAAGATAACTTGGTGTTCCTAAACCTCTATAATACCGGACTAACAAAACTGCCACCTTCTATAAATGATTGTCAAAATATATCTTCTATGATTTTCCAGGAAAATAAAAAATTATCGGCAAACTCAATCACTAAATCTATAACTCGGGGTTTTCCATTTTTAACATCGATAACTTTTCAAAACAACGGATTAACTACTTTGCCATCCATGTTTTCAAAATCGACTAGAATAGGAAGAATAGTAGTTAGAGATGAACCAATAGTTTATCTTCGAGATGACACTTTTCCGCAACATTTGAGTAAATATCTGCATTATTTACCGTTTAGTGGTACGAGACTCACCAGCATTCCTTCTTAGATTCACTGACAGGGTTATCAATAACAAACAGCCAGATTCAGGAAATTCAAGATGGCGACTGCAGCAGTTTATTTAACTTGGGAGTCCTATACTTAAGCTATAATCCTCTCTCACTGATCTCAGAAAATGCCTTTCTGAACAATAAACAACTGGGTAGCATTGCATTAGACCATTCTAACTTAACGACAGTACCTAAAGCTTCAAAGAAAGCACTGTCTCTTCAAACAGTGGATATGACCTCATGTCAAGTTGAGTGTTCCTGTGAAAACATTGGGTGGATCAAGTCTTGGAAAAGCATTCCTACGTTTTATGGATCTTGTTATAATCTTAATGGAACCAGTTTGATGATCTACATTACAGATCAAATTCCTAAATGTCCTTAAGTCGATGAATGTTTCACAAATCTATGTTGATGTGTTTATGGTAATAGTAACACAATGTACATGTATATATAAAATGATTGTTTTTTAAAGTTAAATTTATCTAATGATATTTTAATGTGTTTTACATATTTTTACTCTACATATTCAAGGATTGGAATATTTCTCAGTCACATTGTCATTTTATAAATTTGATAGTCGTATAACCTCTCAGATTCAAAATAAACAAATGACAATAATTACTTTTTGTTTACTTAAATAAATTGATATTCGTTAGGAATGAGAGCGTTCTAACAGTGTTCTGTTTTCAGTCATGATTGTTAATTAAAGCTGTGCTGCATGATTTGATATTTAATGTCATGGAATATAAAAAACAGGTTTGCACATGAAAATGGTATTAATCATTTGATTTTGGAAACAAATTGGCTTGAAATTTGATGTCTATTTGAGTTTACACGTACTCTCGAATTGGTGGTTATTATTTACATCAATGTTAAGTAAAAGATGAATCTTGGAAGCATTTTACAAGAATTTTATATAGAACTATTTTTCTTCGCAGTTTACGTCCTAAATACATGTACATGTAGTTCACGAATGCAGGCACGTAGCATAAGGGGCTCCCCCCCCCCGCCACACACACACACTCTTTTTCTCGCAGCAAACATTTTCGTAAATTAATTACATATAAAAAATTGAATTATCATGGAGTTGCCCTCAACCTACGTAATTCCATGAGTAAATTTCATGTTAATATATGATTTCTTTTTATTTGGATATAATTATATTTTCATAAGCACTCGACTGCATTTTGCATGCTATTATAAAGAAAACCAAATTATTCTAACTCCAAAGTTAGCCTGGTAATGTACTCTGTATTTTTGAGGATTCACAGGTTAAAATGCAAATCAGGAATAATTTTCATTAAAATCGAGGAGCGTCTCCAGTGTCTTGTGTGTCCGTAAGTGAGTTTACCACTCGATGATTCAATATTACAAACGATACACTACAGAACAATATTAATGGAGTTTAAATTAGTTCGTTCGGAAATAACCACTGAGGTACTGTTGAGTTAAATGATTTAAAAAAAAAACATTTCTCCGTAACTGTGTCTATTTAAATACATTTGGAAAAGGCATTTAAAACTTCCTTAAATGTGCTGCATATGATCAATTAAATATCAAGTGTTTCCACTTGATTGGTCATGCCATGAAGGCATAACCTTAGCGGTTTAAATGTAATACAGCTTAAAGCGTGTACAAACAGAAAGTAAAAACTCTGGAAAATGGAGGTGTTTATGGTTGTGTTTGCAATTTTCATATTATGTGCTCGACCAATTTTGGGCTTTGAAAAAAATAATACATTGGACAAAACTACGCAAGGCTTGACAAGTTATACGTACGTGTATCCAAACCGGGACAGTGTGGTCACACTGACGAGAAACTGTACTGTGAAACCTGTGTCCGAAATGGTGAGACATGACATCAAGGAACTTCTAGATGCTGGAACCAAACTCATAATATTTAATCTTAACTTTCAAAACCATTCCGGAGAGTTGCCAGGGGAAGATGAGTCAGACATTTACAAACCGTTTCTTTGGGAGAGGAGCACTGGTCGGCATGGTCAAGGGATTTTGTTTTTAAAAACGGGTTTCGAAATACTATCACTTACCACGCTAACATATGGCACCGAAAAAATGAAGATAGAGTTGCTGGAAGATCCAGTTGGGTGTCTACTGAATAGAACTATATGGGAAATAGAGAACGGCCTGAGACATATCTTATTGAACGATTTTCAAGAAATTTCCCCCGATGGAAGGGGCGGAAGTTTGGGTGATAATGAACACATATGTAACATGCATATTAAAAACGACGAGCAGCGCGCCGTGTTTTATCATATTTGTTGCAGAAAAAATTCAAAAGGGGAAACGGATTGTCAGGAATTGGTAAAAGATTTTTGGGTTCAAATGTTATTTTACTGTATCTACTTCTTGAATCTACTTGTGATTATGTTTTGTCCCTATCTCATTCCTAAATCATGGTACCAGGATAAGTATCAAACACTGAAATTTGAATTCGATTGCAAAACCCAAATTGAGGTTCGTGTAAAAAAGACTTGCCTAAAAACTGGCAGACCCACTGCAGGAAATGTTGTTAATATTGACCTCTTGTCTTCGATGAATTCGTTCATGAAACAATTAGGAAAAATGGATGACGATGTCGTTTATCCTATGCGTTTTTCCAAGATTCATTTAGATGTCAAGCGTGAACGTCTCATACCTCCTAACGATGTCCCTGTTGGAATTATTAGATCCATTTACGATGCTTTCTTCCGCTGTCAGATCCGAGAAAAAAATTGTTTAAAAACATGTTGTCATCGCAGCATCTTTGAGCCTTTTCGAGGATCTTCGCTGAGAGTTACACACATAAAGTGGTACCGCTGCCTCCAAAAACTAATGCTTATTGTTTCCTTTGCTTTGGCCATCGTCCCGTGGATCATTAGAATCGCCATCTTTTACCGGTACGAGGACAACGAGCACGATGATAGGGATGAAGCAGCACGTGACAGGAAGTTAGACGTCCACTATGCATACTTCCCTGGAAGCTTGACTAGTTTTCTCACGCCTGTTCACATCGTCTTTTTATTTTGTTATGCTGTGTTGGCTTTGGATGCTGTTTTGTTTGGAATATTAGAAATGTTCACATCAGAAATTAAAAGAAACTTAGAATTAGTTCTTCGAAAATGTTTCCGGGACATGCACGAATCTTCTTACTCGAAATCAGTGGGATGGGCAGTAAGAACCATGCTTTATCCTTTGAAAGAATATGGAGTCCTTGGTCTAGTAGTTGTTGGAATTTACTGGCTTTTTGTTCTGCCGGTCATTGCCTTAGTCTTGGCCTTTTACTGCATTCCGACCCTCAATATTGCCATTCGCTTACTGTGCCATTTATTTATTGTTATTTTCCCCGAATTTAAATTTGTTACGACACTAAAACAGAAGATAGGTGTCGTGGGTCTCCTGCGTAAAGAAACTGTAGCGCGACTGCCGGTGAAATCGTCACATTGGTTCCGATTTGTTCAGTTCATCGTTATTCTGTTAAGTCTCTTAGCTCTGCTTTCTTGTGTTCTTTTGGTGGTAGAAGTGATTGTTTTCTTTGTTGAAATCATTGTTTACACATTAATAGGCATCATTCTGAATGCTTCACAAACTCTGAAGCACGTCTCGTTACTTTTTATGCTAACGCTTTACGCTCGAGACTGTTTTGGCGGCGTTACCAAAAAATACCAAGCTTTCAATGAAGCCATCAACAAAGCGCTTCTGGCAAAAGTGAAGGAAGATGTGGACAAGGTAGCTTGGCAGACAGCTGATGTACAGCCAAACACTGCTTTCCAAGTCAGTGTTGACGATCATGGTGACAAACCGACGTCAATAAACCCAATTCTCTGTGTCTCAAATGGCGTCCTAAAATGGACGATTCCCCGACTTCTGCTGTTTCTTGACAACCAAGACAAGCCATACATTACTCGCACCTTCTTCTTCAAGGCTGCCTACATGGATCACGTGGGATGTCCCGGATCTTTGTACAAGAACTTGATCCGAGCAATGCGTCAATTTGTGACCATTATTCTGTTTCTCCTTTTTGTTGTCGTGGTCGTCATGGCGTTTGGAAACGAGTACTCTGTGTCTGGGGTCAACCAAATGTTAGCCACGCTCGCTGGTGGGTTTTTGCCGTGGATCTTCCGAAACGTTCTTTTCAAGCCTCCTGCTGACATAGAAATTGACACGAGTAGTCTTAGTTTTCAAAACATGTTTAATAACGTCATCAGAAACCACAAACAGAACTGGCCAGTGGCTGACTTGGTTGCTGATAACTTACAGCTCGAGGGCGACGATTTTGAGAGAAATGAGGAAACTTATCCGAAGAGATTTTCTCCGCAGATGGGCCCTGGCAGTGTTTCTATGCTCAATGGAGACATTGATGGTGATAACTTACAGCTGGAGAGCGACGATTTTGAGAGAAATGAGGAAACTTATCCGAAGAGATTTTCTCCGCAGATGGACCCGGACAGTGTTTCTATGCTCAATGGAGACGTAGTCGACGAGAATAAGATAAATGTATTGATCATCAACATGTCAAACAGGACAAGGCTTGAAAATGAAAAAATGGATGTGTAATCTGGGATATTCTTAATTCTTAATACTATAGTATATAAGGAGAGATTTTGAGAAACAATATTCCTCTAGAATTCCTATAGGGTGTTGATGTTAATAATTGCCATTTTTGTCAGTCAACAGTCAGAATATATTGATCTCCCTGCTTTGTGGTGCTTTCTTGTTGATATGGTAGACATGCACTGGTGAAGTGTACTTATTTCCAATCCTATTATGTACTTATTTGCATAATAAAATATTTGTTAAATATGTAGTGTACTTGTACTTTGTTACTGTGTGGGTTTTTTTGGTAATTTTTTTTTTTTTTTTTTACATTTATCTATATGTACATCGATCTGTTCTTATTTTTTCGATTTCTTTCACTGTATTTTTATTTGTGACTGAAAGCCAAAATATCAATCAAATCATTAACATTATTATTCAACATATTTCATCTTTTTTGATGGGGGTCCGTTTTGTGAACGATGATCTTTTTTATATATACATGTATAATTATGTTTTGATAAACACTTTGTATATGTACAAGTACGTTGTTTTGTTTAACTCGTTGCACGCATATACTAACTTTTAAGTATTTCATATGTTCTTATTTAACGTTCATGGAATATGTCGAAAGAATTTATTGTACATAAATCTTTTTTTTTTTTTACATAAAACATATCAAAAAAATGAATTTTGTTTCATGATATTACTCTTAACTTCTTAAGTCGATCTGTGTATGCATCTGAATTATGACATGTTTAAAAATGACTTAAATTGTTTTTAAAAAATACCCGAAAATGCTTGAAATTGTGGCATTGCTTTAGAAGCGCACCAGTTTGGACAAAACTAAGAATACCCCCCCCCCCCCCAAAAAAAAAAAAATCCAACCAAACAAACAAAAAAAGCCAAAAAAAAAAAACCCGCACAAAACAAAAACAAAATACACAAGCAGAAAAAAAAAACCACGGGCGGATGTTTTACCCCGGAACAATTTGACATATACATTTACGGGTATTGTATATTTTAAATATGCAACAGCTATGATACAACAGTTAATTTAATATACATGTATACTGTGTGTACATTTAACACACATCTTCCTTTAAAAAGGGAAATTACCCTTAAACTGCCTGCTTTCACTGGTTCATGGCGACCTTGTATATTTCTTAATCTGGGGTCGTCTATTACTTAATTTCTTTATATACATATATATTCTAATTTGCAATTTATTTAATAGAAGATGAAACATATTTGACTTATTGTATTATTTTTAGTTTATTAAATTGCATTTTTCGACTGGCAAAAAAAAATAAAATACGTGTCCGCGATTTTTTAAAAAACAGCTAAGGCGAATAGGTTACAATTACAAATAAGAAAAGCATGGAGCCGTCTGGATTCTTTTCTTCCAAAAAATAATAATGGAAAGGCCAGGGTGCTATCTATGCCATAAGCACATGTGTTGTGTATTGGGCAGGTGCATTGGTGCTTCACGTACAGAAATTAAAATGTTTATCGAGGATTTGAAATAAAAGAACAATATCGGAATAAAGAAAAAAATCACTGTCATCATATCAAACACACCAAATGCAAGAGATTTAAATCATCTTTAGCATATCTATACATATAGATATAATCTATTTTATATATATACCATCCATTTTCGGATTGCCATGTTATGTGGGCCCATACACACATGTATACCAATATATACATCTGTTTACATAAATGGAATCGTTTGGTTTTAATAAGCCTTTAATCGCGGTTTGCCGCACGAATATGAGAACTAGGGTGGCGTATATTATAGTGCCAGAATGGGTCAACTTTACCATAAGCTGCGGGTTCGACCAATGCTGAGAGAGATATATTTGTATATAACTTAATTACCTGGCTTTAAATCTTATTAACGTGTTAATGAAATTAGAGACCTATTGAATAAACCCCCGGCGTACTTCTTGGCTGACACCCATTAACAGTTTTGGGATTCAAAGAGAAGACGGATTACGCATCGCGGGGAGAGGTTTTTGTGAAAACCTCGAGAAGTGACATCCAACTTTCTTCTAGCTGTCGGAATAACGTATCTATAATTCATGTAAAATGTTCTTTATTTTCCAAGGCTGATGTACGTTTCGGCGGAAAATGGCGGTTTTTCCATTAGTGGAGATTCTTGTTTTACGCTATCTCTGTCAGAGTTACGACCAGCGGGGACCGGGTTCCGCAATAGAACTGGAGGACCAAAATTACGTTATGGGATTTTAAAAAACTCAGTAGTATAAAGCAAACATTGTGTAACGAAGAGATTTTTATTTGCGGCCGTTAAACGCAAATGAAGAAGTGGTGAAACTGTTTTTCTCCCTGAGGGGACACCGGATCCCTCCTAATCGTTTAATAAGCAGGAGATATAATCCTATAATCCTGGCTCAAAGAAAACGGTGTTAGACTCCCTTCTTTGAATATAGCTCTTCTATATAAAGTGGTTTTATACACAGACCGCAAAGTTTTTGGTTTTAATTGCTGTTAATTTTTTGAGTGTGTTTGAATTGACGAATATATGTAAATTAGTGAAAGTTGTTAGGATGTAACGGCGGAGTGTCCGTTTTGACTTCAAATGTGTATATGTGACGTGTATACAACTGAGTGAAAGTTTTTAAGGAGACGATGGCGGAAAGCTTTAAGCGCCGACCCCTGGGGTATGACCTTCCCTATATATCTACGGTGGAAAGATATCTGTCCAGTTTGAACGGTGTTTCCAATCAACCTCAGGTGAGAATTTAATCAATCAAAACGTTTACCGGAATAGTTCAATTCATTCTAAAATATTTCGGGGAAATGACTCCAATAAACTATTTTTTTTAAACTGCATTTAAAAATTATTAATTAAATTAAGATTTGATAATATAAAATTCATGAACCCTTCTTTCACATTCATACTCAATGAGTTGAACTGGGGGATACACGCGTACGTGAAAGATAAATATATCTTTAATAACTGTTTTTAAACACTGAAATATCTTTAAAAAACGACCCCCCCCCCCCAAAAAAAAAAAACCCCAAAAAACAACAACAACAAAACAAACAGATTAACTGCGTTTGATTCAAGAAATAAGAAAGTAAACATATATTTAACAATGTTTCATAGTCTTGCAACTTCATAAACATCATGCAATTATCATGCATATACATGCAAGAAATATTAATAATTTAAGGATGAACACATATATAGGCCTAATGCATGCATTCATGAAATAATATAGCGTGTATAAACAAATTGACTTGTTTTTTTTTTAAATTGCATAATGATATGAAATAAGACATTATTACTTTCTTCCTAAAATCAACTTGTGTACACGGAATTTTTTTTTTTCTTTTTTTTTAAATCAAAGTCTAGTTACAAATTTAAGAATGTATTTCACTCATTACTTCCGCGTAAAAATTTCCTTGATTCTTACGAGCAATCGAAGTTATCTTTCTTTTCTCTTGTTCTTTTTTTTATTTCCCAAATGCACATGAGAACACAATAAAGTGACTCCTCCCCCCCCCCCCAAAAAAAAAAAATGAATAATAAAAATTACTTTGGCTATGTGTCAGTATTTACATGCACTTATAAGTGTATATTATTCTTGTAAATATATGTTTTCGTAAAATATTCTATTCAATTTCTGATAAAGTTTAAAAACAAAGTAGCATTGAATTGTGAGTCTACATATTTGAGTATTTTTAAAAAAAAAATACCACAAAATCAGGAATATTGCCGATTATTTCTCGCCATTCTCGTAATATTCTGGTTAGACTGTAACTTAGTGTAAGCTGTTCAACGCAGCATGACGGTTGGTAGTAAATCGGCCCAAGAGGTTCCGAATGTCCTTCTTTGGCGTTGTGGGCGGGGCTAAGCTGATTTGAACCCGCATTGAAAACAAATCGTGATTTCCACCTGAGGAAAGACAAGATGTGTGATCACACAGCGTTGTTTATTTTAAAACACACCACAACAGAAAATGGTGTGAATGTAAATAGAAAGTTTTAACTTGAGTAGCCAGACTGCATGGGAGGAATTTAACGGAGTTTATTTTCTGGAGTTTGTCTTTTTAATTTTTCTGTGATAATCCCGCCTTCGAGAGAGGAAACTATCGAATCGCATTGTGAAAAACGGGACGGGGGAGATAGATCTCTCCTCACGTGTAAAATACCGCTAACAGGGCGAAATGACGGTAGTGCACAGTTGGTAACAGTGAAGGATTTTAATCAGGATAATTTCTTTTTAATTTATTCGTTTTAATTATTTTGATGTGGTTTCTATCTGTGAAATATTTTACTGGGGGATGAAAATGGCCACATTTGGGGGTGCGATGATAGATGAGGAGGAGAGACCCGTGGACTCGGGGGTCATACCTAAAACTTATACCACGGTGAGGCTAAATAAAAATCGTATTCTATATTTTACTGTACATATACCCCTAATGTGCTATAGTAGTGATTAGGGTCCAACAGTGAAAAAAAAATGTCAGGTTGTGTATGTACAACCTGGTTAGGTTAAGAACTTCTCTTAATGCATAAAATCTCAAAGAGAAGTTTTGTAACATATTTTTCAGTGATTTCTGTTTTATTTAACACAGAGTCCACCCCTGGCACATCAAGTATCAGCTGGGAAACCCTGCTCCAACTGCAGAGAACTGTGTCCAGGATTTGAACTTCATTTTTGGAGGTGAGTTAGTTACTCAGAAAAGCAGGTGCCCTTCGACAACACTCAAGTTATTTTTTTACTACATCTTCTTTTTTTGTTTTATTAAAGATGAAAATCACAAAACTTGCTGATTTTTAGAAGAAAAAAATCAAGTTATGTCTGGAGGTGTTTTTGCATTTTGTGGGACTGTTGGTGTTTTCTTAAATGTACAATTTTTTTTTTTTGAATTAATGCTTGCTACGTATACATGAAGTTGAAGTATACACCTGGTGCTGGTAGCATTAGTTTTAAGATACGAGGGAAACTTTATATCTCCGTTGCGTTTCTAATTCTAAATACCTATCTGGGAGCCATAATTTGATCATCCGTTATAGCACTGAAAAAGGTGGAGCATTTTAAAAGCGTTTTAGATTACTTGCTGTGGAAATTCTTTTCAGACAAATTCACACAAAAGCTAAAGCAATACAGTATATCTATTCTCCACTAAGATTTACTTATTTAGTGGGCCGAGGCTTTTTAGAATTTATATCATTTTAACTTTTATTGACATACAGAGAAAAAAAAATGCATTTTGGCAAACATTTCCTGACAAATTATTTAAGACCAACATGATGAAATTGTTCAAAAACTAAGCTGGCTATTCTCCAAAAGGCACCCGTTAGATAAATAAAGCCCAAATTAAACTGGTCCCAAAACCCCCCTGCTGTAGTGTATAGTAAAATGAGTAAGGGTAATGCATATGTATACAGCCTTCCGAAACATGATATGTCCTGTATTAGTTTGCATTGGAATGAAAATTCTTTTCAAAATTTAATTCCAAATCTAGCACAAATTCAATCTTGTGTTCACTGTTAATGTATACCGATATATATATATTTATATAGTTTACAAAATCTTAAACCCATGTCATAAATTGCATGTAAATTTACAGCACAGCTATATAATATGTGGATATTTATGTTAGATTAAGATAAAATCTTTTCACTTGATCATGTACATGATGAATAAATTATGATTGATTAGTAATGATATCAGAGGGTTTGATTCTGGTTTGGTTCAGATAGCCATACTTCCCCTAGGGTACATGTAGACATATAGATAATAATCTTGGAGAGAATTAATCTGTTTGGTTTGTATACATGTACATCCTGTGATCTGCATGTTACATAACATTTTTTTTTGGGGGGATGAGGTTGGGTGGTGGTGACATTGACGTAGGGAATTCATATATTGTTCAAATAGCTGTAACAGATGTGGAGAGAGAGAGGGAGCATGCATACTAAGTAATCTCTTGTCAAATCTAAAGTAAAAGCTGGACTTCAAATTAAATGACATATTGATAGATAGAGAGATGAAGGTTGAAAAAGGAGAAAGAGAAAACATTAATACATGTATTTTTCTTTGTAACAGTTATTCCCATGACGTCAAAATGTCTGAAGTCTTCTCATTTTGATCTCCAAATGATTTGATTAATGGATATATCCATGACACTGTCTAGATGCAAAATTAATTATGATTAATATTTTTTTGTTGGCAAGGGCAAGGGGTTAATGTGAAACATTTAATACCAGGAAATGCAGACACAGGGCAATCACTGGTCACTCTTGAGAATTCACGGCCTATGCAGGTCATATCTATATCGTAACTATTTGGACAAAGCTTGTATCAATCACTCCCATTCAAAATAGAGTCCATAATGTGTGAAAGGGCCTACAGATATGAATGAAGTAGAGAGCTAAAAACTTGATAAAATATTTAAACAATTGGTGACAAAAGGGGTTTCAGATTCCGCCTAAATCAAAGGAAATTACTTAAGCACACAACGAAGTGCAAGCCAGGAAGAAAATAGATTGAGACAGTGTAATTTTCAAAATAACTCTTTATTGTATATATCAAACTGTATATTTGATGGAAAATATTTACTTACTTTTCCCTTGTTTCTATGTATATATTTGTATAATGTACATACTAAAATAGATATTATGTGAATATATATATATATATATAAATAGCCCATCATTGTGGACTGTTTATTTGATTTTGAAGTTTTGTGTCAGTCCAGTTTTTATTTCACACAGGAAAGTGCTACATTTTATGCGCGTGTGATTTCCAGTGAGCTAACAGTACTAATCTTAACAGATAATCTCCAAAAAAAGTAGGGGAGATAATAACACACCTTATCTCCCTTTCACCTGATGGTAATGTCCCATCATTTATTTCACAGCTCCTGACCCCCTAAGTGTTGGTCAGTTACGGCCTCCAGTGGGGACAGCTTTTATTGGCCACTGTTTCCTTAGCAAGTAATTTTTTCCCCTTTATCACCAGGCCATTGTAATTCATCAATTGTCCAATATTTAATGATTTTATTGTGGGTTTATTGTGTGAATTTATTGGTCTGATGATGATGGTCCTTAGCTGTTTATGTTGGGGCAATTAGGTCTTTATGGCCCCTCTGGCTTTGATACCTGTGGGGTCAAGGTGTGAAAGTATAGAATAAGTTATGCAAGTAATTACTTTCAAAGCCATGTTGTTGAGACAGGTATTCAAAAGTGGACACCATTTCTCCTCAAGATTAGTGGAAAGATATATCAGACAGTTTTATGTAGATCAAGGAGATTAATTAAAGATAATCTCTTAATTCTGGTCACTTTCAGGGACTGGAAATCATTTGCCATATGTGAATGTTTTTCTAGATTAACAAATGTTGGGAAAAAGATCACCTTAAATAAACAATATTAAACAAACTGTCCTTTAATCTTTTTCATTTTCCCCCCCAAAAATTTGAAGAATCTTTGAAAGTTCCTTTGACTCGTTAAGGTAAATAAAACAGAATTGACTTTGATTAAATAATTGACCAACTTGGGTGCATTGTCCAATATGTGGCTTTCACACAAAATAGGGACTTCATTGTTCATTCAATGGTGTCAGAAGCAAAGAACAGATTGAGCTGACTTGATTAAAGGACAGACTTTTATCACCATTTTCTGTTTATATTTACTAAGTAGGTACATAATTATCTTCGCTGTAATGACAAGTTTATCTAGGTATCAAACTGGACAACAGGCCCCTTATGTCCCATAGAAACACGCTGTTGCTGGCCATTATAAGTAAAGTTTCTGGAGATTTTCGGTTGTAAACATAACAGGAGGGCAAAAAGAAAAGAAACCCAGACAGTGGGCTGTGGTGCCACATCCAAACACAGAAAAAATTGTGCAAACAGAGAGGAAGAAAATGGCAGTGTTTACATTTGAGGCTACCGTTGAAAAGCATGGACACAAAGAGAGTTGATGCGAATCTCTGCGATTGTTATTTCTATGGCTAGGATCTGGTTTTCATGCATTCTTTAATAAAAAAAAAAACTTTATAAAAGACTTACAAAATGTACAGTACATTGTTGCTCAGAAGACCCGATCTACCGCTCAGACATCTTTCAACTTTTTGTTTCCATTCGAAGGTTGAAATATGTGCTAGAATAATTGTGTAATTTTAAATTAATGGAAGTTTGAAAAATGTTCCTACCACCTACAGGCGATATATTGAACTCATATTTCATAGAACATTCCACAGAAGCATGTCTGCTATCTACCAGTATTAAATGACTGCCTGGATGGAATTGGGTTTTGTTTACATTACATAATTATCTAAACATTTCATTTGATTTTACACGCGCACACATCCACTCACCAACTCCCACTTTTAAATATCTCTCTTTTCAATACTTTTTAATTTTTTTAGCCAGCAAATTGCATGCGTGCTCAAAATATGACATACCGTATTTATATAATTGCACCCATGCACATGAAATTTTGTCATTATACTCGTTGACCACACTATCAATATTCCTTTTATTCTTCGTAAATTGGTTACCATTTACAAAATCAGAATTCCCAGACAATCCCATTTTGGGGATAATTTCGGTATAATCTCCTGGAGATTAACATTTTTCTCAATGATGTAAGCGCTGTAGAATTATGTATGGGATATAGTTTATATCTAGACTAGTGAATTTCACACAGAGGGACTCTCATTTCAAGCTTCAATGGTCAAATTTAAGTCAAGTTACAACATAATTTAGTATCATTAGGCGGATAAAAGAGCTTCCGATATTAAACCCCCTTTGAATTTGACGATATCCAATTAAAGGTTGGCTTGTTGTGGTTTTTGCTACATTAGAGATGTTTCAGTAGGGGACTTTTGAGGACTATCGTAGTTTCAATTGAACGAAATTATCAAGACAGTTACACAATGGGAAGAATATAAATAGGGCCCGGGATTTTGCCATTTCATCTTATTAAATTGATTTTTAACCTGTCATTGGGAAAAGAAAAAAACTTGTGTATCATATCTTTTAAAATATGTGGTTCAAATACCGTACTGCTTCTTATGTATTTTTCAGTTTATCGGTAAAGGGAATATTGAGGTGTGCAAAAATATAGAACAAGTATAATTATATACCTTTCATTCCATTGCTGTGCAAATTTTCTGCATAATTTATAGACATGAGCATTTGGCAGTCGAGTGCAGCTAGAGGGGTATATGAAACCAACTTGTCGTTTTCTTTTTTACATGTACATTGCATGGATTCGCAAAGCATCTCAGTAATTTCTGGTATCATAGTGACACAATACCGCCCATGTCAATAGCATGTGGGGAGGGAATTTGATTATCCAGATAAATTATTTTTTCACCTGCAATTAACAAGCCTTTTACTTGACACCTGTACAGGTATAAAAATGACAGGTGTCACAGGTGAGCAATAAACAATACCTTTTTAACATCACAGTCTTTGCCTGTGTCTGTCCATGCAAATACACAGATTGTGTATATATACTGACACTATAATATAGTCAATCGCCTTCTTTTTAGAAAAAGTGCATGCAGTGTCAGTGTTTTATTTCCCTTTCAATATAATAGTCTAAAAAAAATGCAATTGTGTGCAGTCATTTTTGTTGTTGTTCCATTTGACGCATGTGTGTCTTCATAGCTGTCTGCTTGCCAATCAAATTCTTAAAGAATGTGTGAAATACGGTAGCTTTGAAATGTTCCTCTGCAAAGACAGCAAAAATTGGTATCCTTAGCTTTAACACAATACAATTAAGTTTTTAAAAACCTTTATCTTGCTTTATAGACTTATTATCTTGTGATAAATTGTTTTACAATAAATTGTGCATGTAATAATAGTACATAACCATGCATTTTTTCGTCAGACTCAATTTTCAAAAATATATGGTGGGGGTGGGGGGGGGGTCAAAGGAATAACTGAATCTAAACGTGCTTAAGTTGTTTGTGTAAAATTAAATTTGTTTTCAATGATAATTTCATCATCATCATCATCTTGATCTTCATCATCATCACCATCCTGATATTATTTGATTCTAATCCCCTCTCTGTAAGCTTACCCCTGTATATCTGGTGTCTCAATCTGACAGTGGTCGATCCCTGGAGGGGGAGATAAGGTTAATTTGTTCAGTTTAATGCCCTGCACTTGTTGAGGCTGTGAGGGAGCCGCCAGTAATTTATTACATACTACTGGAATCTCTTCCCATCCCCACTGACCACCAAACAGCTTGTTCAGCCATGTTTTATTCCTGGAGAATTTGATAAAACATAGTGGAAACAAGTTTAGCGATCAGTGGTTGGATGATAATTCTATTGATTTAACTGTGTGTTATAGATTACAGTTTTAAAGATTTCTTTTTATTAATATTTTGAATGCTTTAAGAATGTATGATGCTATTTAAATGATTGAGAGATTAGAATATATGTAGATGTATCATAAACTGAAATGTAAAGTACGCCATTTATTACTATTAAATTGTTTCATTTTTATCTGGGAGCTGAGCTCAGCAAATGCTGACAGTATTTTTATAAAATCTCTGATTTGATTTTTAAAAAGTACTTATTTCTTAGAAGTTTTGTAGATGCTATAAAACTGTTTGAAGATCCTGATTTTCACATGCAGAGGAAAAAATTCTTCTTTTGAACTAACACAGTGGCTTATCTCCCCTTTGATCTGCTGACCTAAAGGCCCATAACTCTGGCCCTCACAGCTCAGTTATGACTATGTTTAGACGTGTATAGTGCTTGTGGAATGTTGTACTGTCTATCATCTTTGAGGTCTCAGCCATCTGGATACGATGTAGTGCAGTTCCTTCCTTTACGATCACCACAAAGATAACCTTAGATCTTTTGCATGGTCTTTAGATTGTTCTGGAGGTATCCATGTTTTGTCTCTGTTACAATTCCCTTTTATTTTCTTTAAGGCTTAAAATGTGCAAGCCATCCAGGGTGAATGCTTTCCTGATGAATTTTCAATAGCCCCATGTTAAAAGCTTAATTATGGAATTGTTGAATGAATTATGGGTAACAAGTGACCGGCTTGCCTGTGAGAAATTAACACATGGGTTCCAATGATGAGGGGGTTCCTGCTGTGTAGCAAAACTATTCAGGATTTAATGGCAGTCAAATGGGATCTAGTAGGAGGGGGGGAAGTCTTACTTGATGGATTTTCCTGAACAACATGTCCCATGATGAAACAAATGCTCCAGTGATCTTGTTTGTTTCTACTGATAATCTCACTGCCTGTAACATCTAACATATTACACAAACAGAGGAATGTTTAAAAACTTGCAAAATGTTGTAGAACTTTGTCTCCGTCTTGATGAAAACTGCAGAAAACAGAGAGTAGAAAAAAACCCAGGGAATTTTGGGGTCTTCATTTTTAGAGGCTTGCAGCTTATGACTGATGAATGGCAGACACAAGGGGGAAAAATATCATGGGGGCTCTTACTTCTTTTCACCATAGGAATTGGTGTTATTTTGAAGGAGATAAAATATTAATTTATTACATTGCTGGAAGCTGTCCCCTTTTTATTTGGGGGAGGGGTGTGTGTGTGTTGGGGAGGGGAGGGGGTACAGAGTCTGGGGACCCCCTTATCACAGATTCCTAGAGTTCAGATTTAGTTTACCTTGACATAGCAATTTCCTTCTTATCATGTATACGACAAGGCAGGAAATGTTCAATTTGAACTTAAAATGAGGGTTATTATAAAACATAGATAACATAGCATTCAAAAAATGTGGTCATGTTTAATATCAAATCTATACCAGAAATAAATTTGGGGGTTCTCTCTTATTTCACTTCTATCAACTTTGAATTCAGAGTTAGGGAATTTCAATTAACAGAGATGGAACAAAAAATCTAGCTTGCACCATTTCATTCATTGCTGAATTATTACATGGAAAATATAGGAAGTGCCACCTAACAAAATGAATGGAATTGCAATCAGGAGATTCTTTTGCATTTCTCAAAGATGTGATTTTTTAAAATCCTGTCCTAAACAAAAAGGCCCATGAAACACAATAGAGGGAGGGATAGGGGGATTCCATTCTCTGCCGATGTCACAAGAACTATGGGAAGCATTGTATTATCTCTCCATGGTCAGTGACTGCCCTATTTTAATTGAGCATCGAGTTTGATTGAGTACCGAGACTGCTCAGGTTCAGGCCTAATGGTTGTTAAGCCTTGCATGCACATTCCTTTATCTTTTGTGTTGGAGATCAAAATGAGAAGGAATATGGGTTTTGGTTATTTGAATTACCTGGCAATGTCAATATGTCTGTGCATCTTGGTATACATTTTCGAAAAAGTCAATAGATATAAGTTTAATTTTTAAACTGTTCATTTCCTCCTTTGAGGGTGCATGAACAAACTAATTACAGGAAAGTTTACAAAGGTGTCAACTTAAATATTAAAATAACAATTCAGTATGTCTGCTCATGTTCTTGACAAGAAATTTTAAATAAATCCAAAGTATCTTTATATCTGAGTCCCATGAGTTATGATGTTCATTAATTAAAGGGACAGTTTTCATTTAGTCAGGTCTCCAGGGCTTTTTCTGGGTTTTGTTTGACCACAGGGTGTGCCCCCACATGAAGGAATAATTTGATAAACTCCTAGGAACCTTTCAACCAATGCAGTTCTCATGGTATCTTCATTGCAAATCTGTAAGCTAGGAGGCCAATGATGTATTGTAGGGAGCAATGTTGACAAAAGAAAGACTGACAATCTGAGAAATGGGGAGAATTTTTTTCCTTTCACTTTCTTTAGTAAGTCCTTTCAATGGTTTTATTAAGATTTATTGAGTGAACTTAAGGTTTCGAAGATTTCCTATATAGAATGGCTGTCTGAAATGAAGTGTTTTCCTTCTCCATTGTGAATCTTTTTATCTTTTTTATGAACTCTGAGGAATTTTTAAATTCACAATAAATCTTTCAAAGGAAAATTCAGTGAAAAAACATTTGTTTTTACTTGCCATGATCCTTAATTAGGTTATGTCGAAAGATAGTTTTTACATTGTGACAAATTTTTACATTGTAACACAAATATAACTGATATGCAGTTTGGCCTAACATACCCATTCAGAAGTAGGTTGTTCCAAAAGATTTGATATATTAAGCATGTAATTAAAAATTAATGGAGCTGCTCCTATGAAAAATTAATAACTTTAATAGTGAAAGTGATTTATGATGTTGTGTAATATTGATTATCTGTAAGAGAAGATGATCATAATAGTTATGGAATTTTAAATTCCCTTTAATATTATGCAAGGTTTATTGACGAGATTCACCTTTGTTTCAGTGCAGTGAAATAAAAAATGCATTTTGTAACAAATCATTGCACTCCATAGAGCTGGTGCAATTAGTGCTATAAGGGTAATTAACTGAGTTTCTATATAAAAATCTCTAGAACTTAGAACTTTTATTTGAATTGATTTAATTCTTTTTAAAGACAAAATCAATAATTCTTCCAGTCATGATTTGCAGAAAATTTTGATGATGGGAAAGGGGCATTTCCAGAAATATTTTTCAAAGGGGGGGAGGGGGGGAGTGTCCGATGGTTTTTTGAGTTTGCCCGGGGGGGGGGGGGGGGGGGGAGAGATAAGTCCATAACCATGCAGGACTCTATATTTCTTTTTAAAGAAATGAAGCATGGGAGAAAAGGTAACACACAGTACTTTGGGCTTTGAGATATTTACACTTTGTATTAACAGATATCCTTTTTGATTTAATCATTTGAGTAAATAACATGTAGTGTGAATAGAAACTGATCGAATCAAATAATTCAGGAAATGGCTTCTTAATGTGCTAAGAATCAAAATTCTGCCATCTGTAATCCCAACTTTTAACAGCTTTATAGCTCTTCAGAACCCTTTCGCTAGAGAAGTCGCTTTGGTTTCAATATCGGACAGTAAGAACTTGTTTGTCCTCTGGATTGAAATTTGAATTAAGGTATTTATCAGATAAAAAGGGGTTTTAAATTTAGTTACAGCAAAACAATATGGTTTCATTTGACGCATCAAGTGTTTTGGCTGAACATGACTAACTGTATTCTTGAACACTACTGAAAACAAGATTAAAAGGTACAGCACATATATATATAGCTATTACAGGCCTTTATTTCTCCCAGCGGAGGTGATATTTCTCAAGAAGAGGCTTTATTGCTAATAGTTCATCTTCCTTTTGGCTTTTGAATTCCCAAGTCTCTTGTATAAACTGTCAAAAATGTGTTTCGATGCAGCAACAGGCCTTAAATGCAATTCCCCACCATCATATGCAATATTTATGTGCAGTGAATTACGATACAGTGTAACATTTGACATAGAGCTTGCTTTTTGGAGGTGTAAACTGCAATGGAAAACAGAATCAGACGAGGAATTAATTCAATTTCCTATGACTGATTGCCGCTATCGTTAAATTGTTGAATTTGATAAGACTGTATCAGGGCATGTTTTTCGTCTTCTGCTTATATTTACATGCAAGCTCACAAGCTCGGGAGATATTGTGCAACCTTACTCTAGGTTTTTATAGGCTATCTGCATTTGCAGAATAGCACGCGAAACTGATTCATTTTCTCTCTAAGTGATCTCCATTTTGCATATGGGACCTTTCGTGATTTGTTTGAGCGAGTAGGCAGTAATAGGAAAGTAGCTCCTCCATCTAAAAACTTTCCAAAAAACTTCGAATTGGAAAGACATCTCCGATTATTATTTTGACATATGGAATGATAGAGGGCTTCATTTTCGATATTGGAAGGGAAAAAAAAATCTTTATGCAGAGCTTTTCAAAACCTGACAGCTGCATAAATGCCCTTTGAATCATATGTTGCCATAGTAATAATATTGTTTGTTGTCTGAGGGAATGATATTCCCAGTTTTAGCAAGTAGAAGGAAGAATGACTCTTTACATTGTTAGGGCTTCTTTGATGTTTTGAAATATAAAGCTCTCCGGACCTGTTGTCACTAACAGAATACAAGTACTTGGGGTTCATAACACTGTATAGTTTTGCTATTATTGTTGGGTTATGTTTGCATATTTTCAAGTTACAGAATAGCCTGTTGATATGCTAACTGCACACTCAGTATCTTGCGCGGCATGCATTAACTTTAGAAAAGATATAGAAAGATTCGACTTTAACAAGTGAACATGTGTCACAAATTTGCAGGCTACTATATCATGTAAACTTGGGAGTCAATTTTAAACCCAAAATTGCGAGAGAATTACACTGTTATAGTATGGATCCTGTCAGGTCTTCCATGAGTAAATATACAACAAATGTGCCGTAAACAGGTATCATTTCCTTTTTCTCCACCCAGAAAGGTGATGTCAGGTCAACATTGACACATCTCGTCTATCGATCAGTGACATTAAACAAAAGTTTTTTCAAGATTAATTTATTTGGCCCATTTTGTTTCCACTTCTCTGGTCATATAAGTTGGGTTTTTTTTTAAAAGACTTTGTCAGAAAATAAGAGCAATTCTTGAAATGTCAACATCGCAGCAGACTTGATTTTTTTTTTTTTTTCATTTTTTGGGCTAATCTCATGATTTACAATAACAGTACTGATAAGTGCTGTTGCGTGTTTGTTGTGTTTTAAAGAGCGCCGAGTTGAAAGGGAGTCTGTGTTTACACTGAGTAACCGGAGATCTCAGAAAGCTCCTTGTCCGAGCCGCACAGTTCACTCTGTCTTCCTCGAATTAGAATTGTTGACAGTCTGGTGCATATGGCGACCCTTGAACAGCTTTGTTGACATTCCAAGTTTATTAAAGAAAAAAACATCTGCGAAAAATCTCAGTGTCTTGAATGCATGAGTCTCGAGTCTCGTTCATTACACTAGCTGTAGTAGGAACGCTGATTAACTCCATAACTTTTGGAGATAATTGCCATTAAGAACCTTGAAGATATTATTTTTGGCTGATTTTGATATTTATTTTTGCGCTTTCGTCCATCCCATCAAAGGTTTATTTGCCTTCTATCACTGAAAAATTCATCAGCGGTGAGATATATAGAGATGATCATGTTGTAAACGAAATGATTTAACCTTTAAAGCTATAGAAGTCATGAGATTTGAAATACATGTTTTGAAATATATATAATTTATTTATTCAAAGTGATTTATCAGTGCTCTATACATTGGTTGTACTTGTAAAAGGATGAAATAATGCTTCAATTAAGGTAATCTAAATCTTGATATTTCAGTTGATATTTCAGCTTGGTTTCTCACTTTATATGAATTCTTTTGTTAGAAATTAGTAAAAATTATTTAAAGGGAAAAAAAATACAAGAATGTATGTGAGTAATTTAGACAAATCAACGCAATCTATGACGAAGATAGGAAATTGATGATTAAAAATAGACTCAGGATACAATATTACGTATTTGATATACATCTTCTCTTTTTTTTAAACAAATCAGTGAAATAAACGGACACAAACGGAATAACTAGTCACAAACTCGCTTGCATCTGTCGGATTCCGATTGCGTAATCAAAAACAGAGGGATCATATGTTTGTGTAATTATAAATGTTTTAATTGGTCTCCAGATGCCCTTGTTTTCTTTGGTTTCATAAGCAAAGAACAAATGAACAGGCCTTTGTTGTTAGAAGTCTTCGTAAGCAATGCGCGCTGTAGAGAAATAGAAAATAAGTTGATTTCAGGAACATGAACAAAAAATACTTGCAGATTTCTAGTGGTTTTTGGCAGTTATGGTTTTCGCAGAAATTATTATTTTTGACATAGGAAAGAAACTGACACAGATCATGTTTTTCTGACACATCAAAGCTTTCAAATATTGATGACAGATTGCAAAGCATTGTGGGTTTGGAAAATTTTCAATTTCGGAAACATATTGCATTGCATTGATTATGAATGTGTTATAAGCTCATTAAAAGATAGCCACGATTCTTTCTCTGATTTTCCATTAATTATACCAAAGTACATATAAAATCCTTTTTTTATCCTCAATTTTTTTCAACCTTTCTATTACCATAATTTCTTTGATCAATACTTGCTACATTTACATGTACATAGAGTATTGCATGTATATTTAACTCAGTTAACAATTGTACTTGTTTTTTATTTTGAATACAATTGTACTATTTTTTATAAACTTGATTAGAAATTTCTGCGATATAAATATAAGAAAGTGTCATTTGAGTGTTTTGAAGAAGAATTGCATCGAAATTTTTTACATTTTTTGTAATTTTAAAGATACTTCTGAATTTTTAAAGAAAGAGGTGTTCAAAGAGGTTATTCATAGATAGAATCTTTAGACGGGTTTGTTCATACAACATCAGGAATTTAAGCCTAACAAGCATGCATTAATAACCCATGTGCCAACTTGTGCAAGTAGAGTGTATCGACCACGTAAAAACACCTTTATTTCACTTTTCCTTCTAAGATTATCTAAAGCAGGGTCATATCATGTCAAGTTAAATCACATGCAAAATCAATGGAATTTTTTTCACCAGATTATTGCAGGGTTTTTTGGTGGTTTTCTTTTTTGTATGTGCCTTGGGTCTAGGGCTTGTTTTGCAGGTGTATAAGGCGGATAAAATTAAAAGAGGTGGTGATTGTAGCAGTTCCTTTGCCAAATTTACTCCTGAATTTCTCATTACTCCAAGATAAATTGACTTTCTATGTTCCAAAATATGTCAGACACACAAAGTAATTGATTTTAATGTAAATATTTCCGCAACTGCGAAGTGCAAGTTTAATGGCTGTGAATTTTTTTGGAGGGAGCTGAAATCTAAGAGTAATTGCAGGTAGATTTTTTCACTGCATTTGAGTGAAGTTTGCAGATACCTTGCAAAGATAAGAGAAGAAAATCCGCATTTGAAGATTTTTTCCCCTTTCTTTTCTTTTTTGAGCCTGTGCAATCTAAAGATATGCTGGCGTTTACATACATGAAGCAGTTTTACTCAAAAATGAAAAATATTCCCCACTGACTTTAGTTGACAGCTTCTTATCTGGACTTTGATAGACCAATCAACACCACAAAGAGGATAAAAATGTTTACATTCCACATTAATTCTGATACCCCTTTGTAAGACATCCTCTTCGTTTAGCTTTATTCCCGGACACCACTTCAAGACCACAAAACTATCCACTTGTAAAATGGACACTCACGGTGCTCAAACCAGATTATCTCATAAATGTTTGTCAAGGGCTATTTCAGGAAAAGAGGATTATTTTCACAATTTTCAATATGTTAAGTTCATCTTATAGTTGTAACAGTCTTGATCACAAGTGTGAATTTCCTATTTGGATTCAAATGCTTGTCATTTTCAGATACTCAAAATTTGGCAAGAACTGCCAGGTGTCATGTTAATTACATATATTCTGTATGTATTTCAGATTTTGTTTGGAAATACATGCCGTTTAGGATGTGTGTATGAAGCGCTTTACCAAAAATTGTGTAAGAAACTGGAGTACTGTGTTATTTTTTTTGTGACACATCTCATTGAAAAGTGTCACCATCTCAACTATCAACTCAAACAAAAGTTATTTTTATTTTACATTTCATGAGATAAATGTTTTGTGATTGTAAAACTTCCCCGTCAGCACTAAGGTGAGGCGTGTTGACCAAGAAGCAATGGATATGGTCAGAATATACACATAATGATCAGCTGTATCGATCATAATGTAATGATTCTCAGAGAACCAAAATTCTTATAGATGGTGTTACAAATTAATTCATTTAGCTAAATGATTGCATATTGTTGTAAACTTGTTTTTTTCAAAATCTTAATTAAAATGAATTGGATACAAAGTGACATGATTTCTCAAGGGAAATCCAAATATTTTTTCTTTTAGTTGACATGAAAAATGAAGCTGCTAAATATACCCAGTAATAAAAACATGGCTACATTGCACTTTTATTTCTTGCTATTTAATCTGTGGTGAAGATATATACCTTAAAAAAAACGAAGCGTTGAAGAGAGTTTTAAGGTCTTTAGAGTCATTTTGAAATTACTCTTGGAGGGGAGAAAAAAATGGGGGCATGTCGGGAGTTAACACCATAAAATAGCAGATTGATTGCACAGCGTTTTCTGAGACTGACAGTAATTTGGCAAAGATGGATCCATTCACATACAGGTCATTGGAACACTATGGTGCAAAAATATTTATCCCCATCATATAACATTTCTTGGTGTATATCTGCCAGAAATATTTTGTTTCAAAAATATATTCTGCTGTTTCAAATAATTTTGCGTTTGGTTTTGAGATAGACTGTATGAATTCGATCACGTACATTTCGTTCAATTTACGATCTTTGGTTTTCTCCCAAAATGTCAAGTTTGAAAGGTTTATAATGATATAAAATAAATATAGTGGCCTATCTTATCTTTTTTCTGGGGCAATCTTCATGGCTTTTATACATATATTATGTATTTTGGCTTTTAGTGAATAAGCAACCTTAATTCGCTTTTAGCTGACTCCAAGGTGTTATCGATTGAAAAACCATGAAAAGGGCAATCACCTTGGTCTTGACTTTATTCACAAGATGGGATGAAGCATTAAAGATCTTTTTTTGATTCATCGAAGAATGACACCATATCTTGGAAGACATTCTGATTTACTAGAACTTTCAAAGACTAGCCGCATGCAGTATCTGATGAGTCACTTTTAAGTAACCCCTTTTTAAGAACGAGAGAAAATGAAGGATGGAGAGATAGACACAAATATTCTGCGTCATAAAGATTTCTAAATACCAGACAGTTAGCAATTTTACCCTGGTGCTGAATATACAGATCCTAATGGGTCATTTATTGAAAATGCTTACATAGCTTTTGAATATTGATGATGTCAAGGATACATTTTTCTTAATGAAAGATTATCTGACCTCCAAAGTCTGACATTTTTTTCCTATCAAAACTAATTGCCTGGAACCACAGTGTACCAGCTTTGGAAGTTAAGAGTTTTGACAACATTGGAGGTCAAAGGCTTAAGTGCTGGAGTGTTAAGGTGTCTGCTCTGAGATGGTACCCAAAGTTATCAAGCCAAATTTTTCAAGCACCATGGTACATTTTCAGGTGCTCTTTTTAAGTAAGACATGATTGAAGTGCAGGTACCTGTAGTTCTGTACGTTTGTGAACTAATCTGACATATTTTATTCCGATTTGTGTCATTGCCATTCGTACTAAGTTTTGGGTATTGGCCAATCCTTATGGTAGAGATTTGGGTGGTATTTATTTGTGTACATATATATTAACTATCTCCCAAGTTGACATTGCAGATTTTTCGACCATGTATGTCAAAATTTTAGTCACTTCTTGGACATAGTCCAATATCCGTCTACCTGACGGATTCAGGTACTTATCCGATCCGACAAACCAATTTCTTGGTGGCCTATTGTGGAATTGCCACAGTAATGCATATTCATGTCAGATGGGATTGAGATACTCCGATACTGTCATACAGCTAGCAAGGCAATCCCAGTTAGTTCTAGATCGACCTTCCAGATATAGAAGGGGGGTATCCATGCACAGCACAGCTGTTTATTGTGTACACATTAAGGTGCAAGTTGAGGGCAATCATCAAAGCTTATAGAGTCTCCTTCTATAGAATATTTTTACTTTTTATGCAGCAAAATATGTGAAATTAGAGCTCATTAAGAGTCATAACTGATGGTTTTCTGACTTTGTAATCGTGCCCTCAATATTGTCCATAAATTTCGAATTCAGTGGAGCAGACTTATTGGGGTGTTTGGTATTGTATGGATGCCTTTGTTGGGGGAAGACAAGATTAGCTGGTTGAGAAGAATTGTTGATAGATGAATCGATTTTTATCTGCTGTCAGAAAAAGGTCACGCTTTATTGATCTGGGAAGCTACCATATAGATATTAGGTGATCGATTCTTCAATGGTTGTAATCAGATCTAAAGTAGTATTAAGGATGAGTGGACAAAACTATTGTGAAGTTTAAAAATCCAGACTTTAAAAAGTTTTGTCCCAATGAAATAAGTGTATAGATTCACAGTTTGGTCTTTTAAACATATATAGGGAATATCCTGACTCCTGAGAATTTATAGTCTTTGAGGTGTACACACACATATGCACTTACTGGAATGCAGAGGATTTTGGGTGGCACCTGTGTACTTAATCTTTGAGGTTTATAACATGACATATTTTGTTACTCAAACAATAACTTTTTGATGATATCATCCTATAATGATTATTCAAATTTCATTTCAAGCAAATTAAATTTTTCATTACATGTATTGCATTTTATGATCCTGCTAAACCATTCTAATCATATTTCTGTCCTCAAAATATAAGGATTTACATTATGATGGGGATTATGAGATGCCAAAAGACAATTTATTCTACATTGGAAAAAAAGTGACACAGAGACGAGTATGACAAAAGCACTGTATCAGATGTGCAGCTGAAACTTAAAGCATGCAGTACAATCTAGTTAAAGCCACCATAGATCATTTACATGCTTGTCAAAATTTGATTGCTGGAAATGGCAGACCCTGTCTCCTTGTCTGTGCATCTTTTTAATTAGGAACCCACAAAGAACAATTTATTAGCTTTCATTTTTGCAGCAGGGGAAAAATGAGGATCAGCAATTTTCCTATCCCATCCCATTAACCGCAGAACACCTCTTTCTCCTTTCAATTTTCTACCACAAGTGATTTTCTGAACATTTAAGAAAATCTGCGAGTGATTACTGGTGTGTTAAATGAGGGCCGACTGGTGTTGCCTCTATGGTGTGCTTCTCAATGCTTTCTCCCTGCATCAGTCTCGCTTCCTTGCTCCTAGACGCAGCCGAACAACTGTGACTTGGTTAGCAGTGAGTGGTAGGGAATGCGAAAATGCTCCCTCTACTTCTAGTAGCTAGCAGAAAGCTATTTTATGGTGCAGATGTCAGGTGCTGGTTTTGGGGATATGTCCAAGAAAGCTACGTACATCAGAAATACGTCTGCTGGAATGTTAACATGTATATATAACTGTCTCTGTCCTTATTTTCACTATCATGTCTGCCGCGTCTTCATCATAATTACAACTTGTAGCTCTGCTGATCAAATCCCTATTTCAACAAGGTTCCCATTTTGAAGATATTTTGATTGAAATTTAATTTTATTGATGGGATAATGGCATTTCTTGTAATATAATGTACAATCCTTTTATCATGGCATCTTTGATGCAAAGCAGTGCAAGTGATGGAATTTGACAAACAGGGGAAACGTTGTATTCATGGTATCTGAATATAACCCACGATATATCGAAAAAACATTAATAACAGGTCTTCGAAGCTCTACATAAAGTCATGTAATCGGGAGAGTCGAAATTCTGAATGACACGAAAAAGATCTCTGACATTCAAGAACTTTACTTTGAAGATCGGCCAAGTTTGTGTATTTAGGTTTTGTTAATTGGGAAGAAATTAACTTGTTTTGTAAACACTATTATGGAAGTGCTATTTTAGCATTAGCCCCAGATAACAAGTAGAATCGAGGTAAATTGAAGTATATAGATAACGGCACTCATCCAATTTAAATCCTTTATTTTAATTCAGTAGTCGATGTTATCCAGTATAAACACCGCTGCGAAGACCTGCAAATCAGGAGAACACGGTCTTCAAGTGCACATATCAATGACACTGCTGTATTTACTTGTTTACGAATTTTACGGGTTTTTTTTTCATAATGGTTTCATTTTCGGAGCATTATTTATGGTTATGTAGACGAGGAGACCTCAATAGTTATCCTCCAGCGAAATTTCACGACCATATAAATTCAGGGGATGGTTACAAACACAGGGGTGTTTATTCAGTGAAATTCACCCCGGCTAGGGGGTAGACCTAATAGGGGGATAAAAGTGGACAGTTTTGATGCATAATTGGCTCTAAAAATTTTAAACCCTGTGTCAAAAGTATCCGAAGTGTCCAATTGACAAAATCCTGTTAAAGGGTTGGATGGGTACAGGCAGATCCCAATACACATAAATTGTCGGTCTCTGCTTTGGAGTCGGATCATAATGGGTGGCTACTACGAATGCTGTATAACTGATATAATATTTTGAAACATACATGGATCGTTAACCAGTAATCATACTTATTTAAACAAAAAAAATAACAGAATTTTCTGTGCTTGCGAATGTGTTTCACTTGGTTATATTCCTTTTATTAATACGCAGTATAAACCCGAACACCGTTAGAGTGATTTTCCAGGTTTCACATCAACTAAGTATGCAATGAGTTATAAAAAACTGTACCCCATGCGGTGTGTCATTTCAAAGTTATTTCTCACCATGCAAGCTTTCTTTCTCCTACATTCAATTATGGATGACCTGTTTTGTGAAACTTGTAATCATTCTGTTTCATGCTGAAATGGTTCGCAACAAAGAATATCCACCTTTTATCAAAGTCGTAAAGTCTACAGATGATAAAATCACTATGAAAGTAATGATGTATATGGAACTATTAATAACTTGATGGATTTCTATATGCATGTCAAATTTAAAGGAGTCTGGTATGATTAATAGTTGTGCAAAAAAAAAAAAAAATCGCAAAGATTTGTCAACAATTAGGTAGGGGGTTACGATTAAAAAAATGCATACAGAAAAAGAGGTTGGAACTCTGCAAGACATTTCAAGCCCTGAAGATAGCAATATTCATGGTGGAAATTATGACAGCGAAGTCAGAAAAACAGACACTTGAGTGTGATAGAGAGTGACAGTTGCTCGAACTCGAAACGAAAATGCAACTGAGAGTAAAGCACTCGTAGCACAGGGGCAAGAGCATAGGCTCACATTCACAGCACCTGGTTCACAGTAAACTTAACAGAAGACGAAAGAATAATATTTATTACACGTGGCTTACGCATGGATCAGATTAAGAATTTTTTTTCAAAAAGAGAAAGAAGGGATAAAAAAAAAAAACTAATAATCTCTGGTAGTTCAGAAAATACAAAACACATGCTTTTTTCCGATGTCTGAAGTTTGGACCACCGTCATGTTTCTAAATGTAGATCTACTGCTAAATTGTCGTTTATATACATACTGAACAAGCTTGCAATAAATTATATTGAATATTTGTGCCATGAAACTGCAGGAGATGAATTGCAACAATTTGGAAATTAAATATTGGAAAAAAAATATTTTGGGTATGGGATAGTCAAGATTCAAGATAGCAAAATACCAAAGCAGGCATGTTGTACTGTATTGTTCATGAGGGAAAAAAAAGCAATGAAGCATTTGCTGTGTATTAGAGAGAGCAGTATATATCGACTTCTGCAAATAGGAGGTGTGGCATGTCATTTCTCAAATCAGGGCTTGAGAAGATGAGAAAGCAAACAGGAGAGCCAGCTAGGACTCCTACAATGTCATTAGCTTCAAAATGGTTACACAAACTCCATACATGATGTAATATCGCACCAAAAACCATGCTAGAATCTTGCAGCCTGTGCAGGAAGTGATGCAGATGCAGGTAGACTAATGACAAACCGGAGACTTGTTTGCAGTGCTGGCAATTAAATTTACACCTTATGTTACACCTTAATTTCCGAAAGAAATTAAATCCCATAAAGCCACTGCAGCAAATAAATCTGAACAATGAAATTTTATACATGTATAAGGAAATTGTTCAGGGGGGGGGGGGGGGGGGGGGGAGAGACAGAGAGAGTCTCAGAGAGAGAGAGAGAAGTGCCGGAAACAAAAAAGAATGGCTCATCCTTGGTTTGCAACCATCTGAGGCATGTGGACCAAGCCAAGAAAAAAAAGGTCGCCAGTTGAGGATTTCAATCCTCAAGATAATGACAAGCCTTCAGCTTATGATGTAAAAACATGCTCTAAATTAAAACCAATTATTTGGTTGCTATGCAACATCTTTCTGTGAAGTCAGCGCAGATTTAATAAGATATCAAGTTTTATTAGGGAGCCTTGTTGCTAGGTTTGATTTTGGATTCTATTTTATGTACATGGTGGATGAATTTTAATTCCAAGAAATAGTCGCCATTTTTAAAATTTTTACTTTTAAATTAAATTGTAATTTCTATTTTACTAGATTCCATTTTAAAGATTCCTTTTATATCCCTGAAATGGATTATATAATTCATAGGATGCATACCAATATTTTATTATGAATTTAGTTATGTGACAAGATAGCAATCTGCATGCTATTTTCTTAACTAATCCATGCAGCCAGAAAAATGTTTTAGTTTAAATACTTTAAAGCAAAAATCCTGACTCTAATTAAACTTATTTATGGTAGCTAACTTGGTTATTGTGAATTTTCATGAATTTGTTTTGCTCCAAATATGAGTTTCATACAAAGTGGTGATTTCCCATAAGGCAATTTCTGATAATTGGTCACTTTATCTAAACTTTATTAAGGAACTGTTATGGAAGCTCATTTTGGGAGCCTGAAAAAGCTAGAAAATTTCATTAGTCCCTCAAGACTGTTCCCTTAATGTGTTAATGGTCAGATATTAATTAATTGAATGAGAAAAATTGTCATTTATAATGCAATCATTGATCAATGATAGCAGTGTTGTTTACAAACCATGTGCAAAATTAAAAAAAAGCATATTTGAGTACTCTCTCTCTCTCTCTCTCTCTCAGAGTCTCTCTCTCTCTCTCTCCTCCTTTCAAGTTGTTGAGATACAGTACATGTACCACAAATATCCTTTGTGATTTTAGAGACAAAGTAATGTATATTTATGAGTGAAACACAGCAAGACTCAGGAAGCTGCTTGTATATATATATGTATATATTCATATTTCCTTTCCTCATCCATCACCCTGTCGGAGGAGCTCTAATAATGTTTCCGCTGATGACAGAACCCCCTCTCTCCAGCCATCCATTGTAAGTTCGTCTTTTAGGAAATAAGCTGTAACAAGGCAGAACAAATATATTATTGAGGATCTTGATTGCAGTACAGAAGGTTTTCTGAAATGAAATATGGGAATCTGAATGTTGTGCCATCATGCAATTATGGAAATGTTCTGGCTGTATAATCAAATGATGGAGTTGGTGCATTTCCCTTAAGAAAGGAACCTTTTCAATATTCAAAAGATGGCAAGACAGGATATGAGGTGGCCATTAAGTATATTTTCAGAATATTTTAGCCTTTTTGCCTTTCTTTTTATTCGGTTATAATGAATCCATTAAACTGGAGAGGGAATGAAAAGACTGTGTGGTAGATTATAAAATAAAACATGAATTGATGCAACTTGAAAAACAATGATTGCATCAAACCATTTTAATTATATTACATGTAATTTGATAACTGTGTCCTTTTGCGATAAAAGTTTTCTGCACCTTATCATCAAACGTTAAATTTTCTATCAAAAGCTTCAAGACAATTTTGACTGCAATGTTCAGAATACAAAATTACCTGTCTGATTTCCTTAATTGGGTACAACTGATACCAGTATTTATGCATGTTGAACAAGGTCAAAATCTCTCAGACTGAAGTTTGTAACTGATATGAGAGAGAGAGAGAGAGAGAGAGAGAGAGAGAGAGAGAGAGAGAGACTTTTTAAGACTAATCCATAAAGAGATCCCTTACTGCATAAATAAAAGTACAAATATTTCCTCATGGAACCTAATACATAGACATTTTACCATGATCATAATATTAGTAATCAGAGGAAATAGAGGCTGCGTATGACATTTGAGTGCATTAGGCTTATATCGTTCTCTTGGCTAATAGGTTTAACTCCAGAGGGAGGACAAACTCAATATCCACTTGTTTGGAAGCAACAGATCACGAAACTCTTAGCCGTATTGGGTATAATACCATTGTGGGCATTCGTGGCTGCTAATATCAAGAGTTGTATCGCACAAATTATGCACAAAAGTCATGGAAGGTGATAAAAGCTTTTGCACAAGTGAGAGAAGGACTATGGTAGATGTAGATTTGATTGAGTTGAAAATGATCGCTTTACGTGAGCTAAGCTGCGTCATTTCACTACATAAAATATGTCAGCTATAAGTGTTGAATAAAAGCTTGACGCATGGATTTTCATTTTTATTATTTCATTCCATTAACTCTCTGATTTACATGTTTCTGTGCATTATTAAAAAAAGATTATTGAACGTAATACGATATCATTATCCATGTACCGTTCTCAATTGAAACCATAATTTTTTGAAATGGGTTTTTCGGAAGTCACTTAAAATTTGCCATAAATACATGCAGATAGAAATATTTGTGAATTATGCATTATAAAAGTTTTAAATGCAAAGAAGACCATAAGGACTCGGGCTGTGAATCACAACCAAGAATTACAATGAGAAAATTTAATAATAATTGAGCGCTCTCGTGGAATTCCGGGGCCCTTAATGGCTAATATGCAGAGGAAAAATCACGTACAAAAGCATTTTGCATTGCATTGCGATATATTTTTTTTTGTTCAAACTCTAAATGATGAATCACAGTATTACCACACACTACAAGTAAACCAAGAAATGGATCCGAGACTTAATGCCAATAGACACTCTCAAAACCAGCGTCTTTGTTGATTAAGACACTCAGGCTGCCTTTTGTCTTGTGTATTGGAAAGAACATATGATCGGAAGGTGTAATGTCATAATTAGTGTAATTTTCTCCCCGCTGCTGCAGTAATTGCGATTCTCATTAGCACC